>NW_025422382.1:1800000-2216711 GCF_011764305.1 Mustela putorius furo | reverse complement strand
TAGTCTGTTAGTGACCAATAACAAGTGAATAAGAGTGACCCACAATAATAGTTCGATTAAGAACAAAGCTCTTGTCCTTAATAGACTACATTTTAGAATCAATACTTATGAAGTACCTCTTTAAAATGAGAAGGAAGGTAAGAGTCTATTCTATGTTTTCTTTCCCTAAAGGTTTCAATTAAAAGTACTTCCATCATGCAAAGCATTATTACGTTATGAATAATGCATTATGCCTTTCAGAGACAAGTAAGATGCAAAGAACCAAAACATTTTCGCCCTCAAGATAGTTACTAGTTATGTTGAGGAATATCTATTCGTGAACTCACTTAATCTGCTGTTTTTTCTGTAATTTATCGCTCATTAATGTTTTTGTCTGAACTCAAACAGCCCTTTTGCACTAAGTCTCGTTGACTTATGAATAAAGATTGTCATCCGCTCAGCCTTTTTTTTCTAAGGAATATATAGATAACTCCCGTTTGTTTTTGTCTCGTATTAAATGGGTTGGACTTGTGTCTCCTTGCCCCCAACCAATTTATAATGCTGGGGTCCTTAACCACCTAGTACATAAAAATGTTACTTCACGTCGGCCGCTTGTGGAGATAGTTTTTGTTGTTGTTTTGTTTTGTTTTGTTTTGTTCTGCAGTGTTTTTTGTTTTGGTTCCATTAGATGTGTGGTTGTGGTATGCCCAAGTAATGGATGCGTATGTTTAGACTCATCCACACTTATATACCAAATTATATATCAAAGTTATCCGTATAAATTATATACCCAAATTAATATATCATGGTCTATATATTAAATATTGCGGTTTACTGTATGTCAACTATATCTCAAAGCTGTGAAACATCAGTATAAATGGAAAAGCTCAAAAACGAATTGGGCACAGGATGTAATTTATGTTGAATCCTACCCCCAAGAATGACAAAACTAAAATCTTCATCTCAGCTTCAGTTAATATGAAGGACTGTGGGGTTAAAATATCCCTTAGGGGTAGACTCTCAATATCCAATAATACTACTGCCCTTATGTATAGGGGAAAAGGTAGCAACCACAACACCGGGAAGAAAAATGTGAAATGTGAAAAGTGAATGTCTCACGAAATAGAGTGATACACTACTTCTCAAGGATTTCCAACGAATTTCAAACCATCAGAAAGCTAAGAGAGTCGGACGGTGTAGACAACGGGAACGTTTTTTTCCTCACAATCTATCTCAGAAGAGATACCAAATCTCTTCTGAACATGCTACTTGTGGCCTTGGTGGACTATGTAGCCTCCCAAAACGTATAGCTTCTGTGTGCTTAACCTCCAGCTAGTATCAAGCCAGGACTTTTGTATACAAAAGTAGGCCCTAGCAAATGAATGTAAAACAATGAAAGTAGTGAGGCTGAGAGGTTATCCTCTTTAGCATAAGGAAGTCCAAGACGATTTGTTGTAATTTTATCTTTTCAGCTTGTTATACACTAGTTCTCAGGAGACTTTAAAGCTTTGAAAACATCAGTTTCCACCGTTTATGTTGTTAGTGGGGTGGCCGCGCCTTCTTCAACAGTCTTCTTCTTCAATATTCCCCACCGTACCCCACCAAACCTTGCCACCACCCCACCAAATTATATATGTGTGCTCCGAAAATTGAGACCCTCCAAGACTACTTGGTAATTGTTCCCATTTCCCCCACCTGCTCTTAGGGTCCCTGAGAGACATTGGGAGAGCTTTGCAGGGGAAGTTGTTCTTTTTTATTTTTATTAGAATGAGAAGCAGAAGTGGAAACAGTGTTTATTTTTGTCAGAGTGATGTATTTCTACAATGTAATGTAGCCCTGTGAACCTGTGGCTATCATTCTTGTCGAAGCATGAGACTAACAGTCCGACAATACTGAAAATGAAGGGGACAGAAGGAATGAAAGTTCTTTGGTGACATCACGAGAAAAACATGAACCTAGTCATACCCTGGACGTATGGCTTGCCCGCTCAGACTTCCCTTGGCGTTTTGCCCCAACTTTTCCTTGCGATTGTTTGTATTGGCTGCCAGGCTCTGTTGTTTTGGTTTGTGTTTGGTTTGGTTTTTTTTTGTTGTTTGGTGGTTTGTTGTTTATTTTTTTTTTCCCACATCAGGCTCTGTATCTGAGTGGCTTTGCAAATGTAAAAACCCTACTTTTACAACTGTTGTAAAATCAGTTTAGTCATTTCTAGGTGTGAAGATTATACACCATTTTTTCCCCCCCATTTTAAAATACTGAGGATGCTGAAGCCATGAAGTGTTTTAAGTGAAGTGGTCCAAAGCTTTACACAACACTTACCAGATAGAACACGGATTGGGAAAACAGAACATTCTGTGTCTTTTCAAAGCCAATCATCTTCTCTTAGCTACAACTCACCACTCGCGGTCGTCTCCAGAAATATCTTAAACCATTGTCAAACCATGTTGGAACATTTTCTTTAAGGTTTAACTGGCGAGGGCTGGAGACGCATCCACGCTAATGGGCAACCCCCTCCTCTCTAATATGAGAGTCAAGAGCAACTGTTCAGATTTGAGTTTGTGAGTGATTTTAATTTATGTTGATGGTTGATAGGAGAAGTGCCCCCTGGGCAAAATGCCCCCTGATATGCAGTAAGTGTTACCTAAGTACTACAATACCAAGGTTTGCCTTTACCATCCAGGGAGACAAGTGAAGTAGGCAGACAGGAGCAAGAAACACTCTTCAATATCCCTCGTACTTCAGAAGCACATGGCCACACCGCACGCCTCCTAGAGCCATGGGCCTGGAGAGTGAAACTTCTGCCTTTGGGACAAAAAGTGGCTTGTTGGATGTGCCAATTTGAACAGCCACACGGCTCATGGTCCTTGCAGACGGTCCCCTGCCTGAAAATCTTCAGTTTAACTTAACTACTTCAGCCCAGGGAAGTGGGCTGGCTTGGCTGGGCCTGGAGTCCTACGTTTATCCCATTGTGTGGATGATGGCAACCTGAACCCTTGGGGACAGAAGCAGAACATCATCAGGCAGGGCCGATGGTGATTTCAGCGAACTGGCCTTTTGACTTTTATTAATTGTTTCCTGCTGTGTGAGCCCTTAGAAGAAAACTGAAAAAAAGTTGGTCTGGAATATGCCCTTTAAAAGTTCTTTTCTTTTTCTGGAGAGAAACGACTATCTAAAAAGCCTGGAGAGGCAAGACAAACCCTGTCCCCCTTTCCATTACTAGAAATACATAATCTAATCCACTTGTTGAACCTTTCCAGGCCATACATATCAACCGAGCTTAGCAGTGTAATATGGAAGGAATGCAGAGTTGTTGTGACTTTAACCCAACCCAAAACAACCGCGAATTTAAGAAAAATCAATTCAATTTTACCACAGACACCGCTCTGGGGCCCAGTTTGCTGTGAGGTTAGGTGATGTGGAATGAAGTCAGGTGTTGCCTGAAAATGGAAAAGCCCAATCACATCCAGTGACTGCCCTGGCTGTTTTATGAGGTGTGGGGATCTTTGCCCCTGAAGAAAATGATTTACTGAGTTACTTCGTACTGACACCCCAGGAATTTCATTAGGTAATGATGTAACCTAGTTCTTAAGTACCAACCCTTTTAAAGATTTATTTCATTTGTGAGTGAAGTTAACTTATCTTTTTTCTTGTGAGCAGGGAAAGGGGCAGAGTCAGAGGGGAAGCAGACCCCCCCCCCCCGCTGGAGGCACAGACTAGCCCTACTGTTGTGCGACTTGGTTGGGTTGGGGGACCCCCTCAGGATCCCCCGGGACCTAAGAGACCTGGACGGTATACAAGAGCCATAGGCTGAACTTGACTGAGCTGAGCCCGTACCCAGGTGCCCCCGCCGCCCACAGAGTACTAACATTTTTTGAATACTTGACCCCGTTTTAGATAGAGATAAACTGATCATTATATTACATGGAGTATCTCCAATTGTGTGATTTACTGTTCCCTGTGTTTCCAGTTGAAATTTCTGTCCTTTCCTAATTTACTATAGCAGGCCAGGCTCTGGCCCTGCCACAATTTCTACAAATTCTACCTTTTTTGTGTACCTCTTCTATTTCCAGAACCTAAAAGCTTTTTCCAGTTGATGGAACACCCCCGCCTGTAAATATTTGATTTTTGTAGACTCCATCACTGAATACTAGGAGAATCTCAGGAGGAGTTCCTTTTTGGCTCACCTTTCTTACTCACTTGTCTGTTTTTTTTCTCTCCTGTCCACTCACCCGTTATCCCACTCATGTCTTCTATCAGGATCAAACTTTCTCTTCGCTGTCACAGAAAGTTAGGTTTTGTTTTTATTATACTATTACTCTGTAGCCCAGGGTCCAGGTGATGAAACCCATGGGCCCATACTAACCAACCTAACCCGTATTAGAATGATTTAAAAATTTCCTCAACAAGAGAAATCTCTTCCTAAGAGGGGGATTAATATAAAAAAGTTATTCAATATATATTTAAAAATATGTCACACATATTTTCCTTGCTTTTTTAGTATAAGCAAAAACCGTAGCTGTTCTATCCTGGACATTAATGTTGATCAGTAATATTTGACCCAGCTGTAATTCTCTCAAAACTTCTGGGGCTATTGATGTATGTCAATCTACAGAAAAGGACCACAGATAAATAGGGTTTTTATAAATCCTAGAAAACTTCTACTCTTAGTCTTTGATTTATCTAAACATATTTAGTCTCCTTTTCTTCTTATGTTCTGCTTTTGTTATGCTGTGAGCCATAAATTTAGAAAGAAGAAAGAATTAGATAAGTTAATAAGTGTCTCAATCACACGGGTGTCAGGTTCTGTAGTAGACCTTTTGTCTGCACTATTTGCACAACAACCCTTGAGATAAATGCTCTTATTCTCATTTTTTCCCTCAAATGATTAAAAAAGAAGGCAGAGTGAGCAATTAGCTCCCCTCAAGCAAGATGACATGATTAGTAAGTGGAGAAGCCAAGATTCAGGCATAGGTCTGACTCGGACTCAGTTTTAACTACTACACTGTACTGCTTAAATTGTAAAGTGAAAGTAGGCTTTTCAGGGAGAGTCTGGGTGGTGGTTTTGGGTTCCTATAGCATACATTAATTTTAGTAATTTTCTGACATTTATATTATCCATGGAGAAGAATTTTTACCTCATTTATAGAAAGTCAAGTGTTGGTGTATTGATGTGAGCTTAGGATCAGGGAGGACTTTCTTGAGAGTGTGGTTTACTGTAGTGACTTCAGGTCTGTAATTATTTCAAGTTCAGTATTGTTTGTCATTCAATTGTTCACTAAGCACTTACCAACGTGATAGACACTGTGTAATAGATTTGGAGGGACTCATATTCATGTAAGTTAGTTGTATTTAAATACCTCTTCACTCTCTCTCTACTCTATCAAATAATCCTCTGGCTCAGCAAGATTAGGTAGGGAGAGGAGAGAAGATAAGATGCAATGAAGTAGAAAGGAAAGAAAAGAAAATAAGACCTACTCAGGATTGGGAGTTGATAAAAGCTGAAAGGGTGAGTGAGTTTGACAAACCAGAAGGAAGTAAGACTTGAGTTAAAAGTCTTGTTAGGAGTCTAGAAGGATCATGAGGAGGGCAACTTCTATTTAAATTTCATGAAGACGAGACCTAATACTGTATTTTATTTATGGATCAGATCTCATGTTAGAGATGGTGGGTTAAGATTTCTTGCCTTTGGAGGGGGGTACCTGGATGACTTAATCAGTTAAAAAATCTGACTCTTGATTTCAGCTTAGGGTTGTGGTCATAGGGTTGTGGGATTGAACCCCATCAGTCTTCTTGCTCAGCTTGGTATTCTCTCTCTACCTCTTCTTCTGCTCCTCCCACAGCTTGCACATGTACTCTCTCAGAACAAATAAATAAATCTTAAAAAGAAAAAAATTCTTCCCTTGGAAGGCTCATTGTTTTGGGGAAAATGAAGGAGTAAGTCAATTTTTTCTGTAATGTAATGGGTTAAAAAGTTATATGACAGGGATGAAAATGGCTTTGAGAACAAAATACCACTGCTTAGGGATCATTCAGAAAAGGCTTTGTAAATGAAATTACCCATAAGCTGAGCTATTAATTACAAGATAGTTGGGTACTGAGGGAGTAGACTAAGAGAATCAGAAGAATTTTTCTAACTGGTTAGTGTAAAAATAGTTTTTGTGTGTTTTTATTATTTCCTTAATGACTTGTAGAAAGTTTTTAAGTAGAAAAGTGGTGAATGACTATTAAGTCATGGTGCACATTTAAACTAGAATAGGTAAGATGAATATCCCTTTTATCATCTCCATCCTCAATTTCTGTGTCTTTTTTACATTTATTTTAAAGCATATAAAAACAAATACCATTTTGTGTATTTAAATAAAAATGGAATTGTCACATATAGATTGCTCTGCAATTTGCTTTTTTTAAAAATGTAATCTAAATCTTTTTAATGCTACATACTGTAAGTGCATAGGACATGGGTATGGTTGTTTATTTAACCATTCCCCTAATGATAGATATTTTTTTCTTAGTAATTACAAAGAATACTTACATGAAGACTCTAAGTGAAAATATCCAAATATATCGATAATAAAGAGTAGAATTTCTGGGTCGAAATAAATGTATATTTAAAATACTAATATATACGGGCAGATGCTTTCTAAAATGTTCCCATTAACTCTCCCTTAAAAAAAAAAAAAAGATAAAATGCCTTTGAATTTTTGCCAGGCCTCAATATTACCAATCTCGGTAATTTCTGCTAAACTGAAGGACAAATTTAGAATCGCCTTATTTACGTTTCATTTTTCTACATATTAGTGATGTGGAGCATATTTTCACATGTTCGTTAGTCATTTGAGCTCTTATGCAAATTTCTTGATTTTGTCTTTTGCCCATTTTTAATATTTAGTTATCTGTGTTTTTTAACTTGCAGTGTTTTTAAAACTCATGATTGAAGTAGTTTGTATATTATCCATGTTATATAAAACTTCTTCCAATTTCTTACTTTGAAAATGAGGAATTTAAAAAAATTTCTTATTTTGAGAAATTTCTCATTTTGAAAAATTTATAGTGGATTCTGAAACTTTCTATTTTGATATAATAAAATTCATTGATATCTTCCATTATGGTTCTTTTATTCTGGGATATGTTTAAGAAACCTCTGTCTTCCCTTATATGTATTTATTAATATGACCATATTCACCATTTTTACAGGGAATTGGAAACAAATCTGAATAGTTCAACCCAGTTTTAAATAAGTAGAATTCCTGTGAATTTCTATTAGCACATATAAAAATAAAATAGAATGTGAGGGAAGAAGACATAGAGTTATCAACAATATTATCCATCTGTCTCTAAGAAATAATTAAATGTCTTTGTATTAGTGAGTTGAATTGATGAATCTCAATGATGATTTGACCTACTTTTAAACAACTATTGAGTAAGAGAATTCTAGAGAGATGCATAAGAATTTGATATTTCTTTAAATATTAGTGGCTGTGAGCTTCTTTCTTTTAGGTATCTTCAACTGGTTGGTTTTCTGTTTGTATATTAATCAGTAAAGGGGATAAATCATTTCCAGATTTTCTAGAAGAAGTTTGACCTAAACATAAGGTACCAATGCTGAATTGTCTCCCTGTTGAAAGCTACATAACCATAGGATAAAAGGCAAATAATATTTTCCATCCTCTGTCAGTATGGATGGGAACAAAACTAACTAGACTATAGTTAGTTTTTAAAAAGTGAATTAAAAACTGTAATACAGGAAAGGTCTCCATTCCTCCCTCCTTCTCTCTCTCTGTCTCTCTCTCTCTATATATACATATATATGTATATATATATGAGGACTCTAAGTGAAAATATCCAAATATATAGATAATAAAGAGTAGAATTTCTGGGTCAAAATAAATGTATATTTAAAATACTAATATTATATATTAATTGTATAATGATATGTATATTGTATATTGTAATGATTAAAATACTAATATATTTATGTATGTATATATATACATACATATATATATGACAATTGAAAAAATCCTAAAAATAGCAGTCATTTGGGGAGTGGACTTAAAACTAAACCATGTTTATTTCTCAGAGATCAGTGAGAAGTAATAACTAGCATAACATGGGGAAGATAAAATTATCTGTCTCTAGAAGAGATAGATCTGTGGCCCACAACAACCCAGTGATCAGAAAATTTAGGAATTGTTTGGCCAAACATTGTCATGAGGAAAGTCCAGTAGGTAAATGAACTCAGAAGTGGTAGAAATGTGTGGTGACATTGTTGTGGAGAATCTACCCACTGGTGAAAGGATCCAAAACCGTATTTGTCATATGAGAAGTAGGAGACATCCCTTGGGTAGGGCATTCACAAATGGCAGAGTGGAGAGGTCCCAAAAAACTAGGCTGGGGTTCAGGGCTGGACTTCACTTCTATCGAAGGAATTATAGAGCTAATTGGAAAGTGAAGGCAAAGGATCATTTCTATTAACTGGAATAATCAACAGTTGTAAGCTCATTCACTGTTCATTTAATAAATATTTGCTGAGTATCTACTTTATCTCAGGTATCGGGAATAGCAGTAAAAATAGAAATCTGTCTCTGTGGAGCTTAGATTCTACTAGGGGAAGATAAATAGTAAAATAAAGACTATGTCACATACTTCTATGGAGAAAATAGAGCTAGGAATTGGGGATAGGAAGTACCTGGGTGGCTCAGTCAGTTAAGCATCTACCTTCAGCTCATGAAGGTAGATGATCCCAGGGTTTGAGTCCCACATGGAGCTCCTTGCTCAGCTGGGAGTCTGTTTCTCCTTCTGCCTCTGCCCCTCCCCCCTGGCTTGTAGGCACCCATGCTCTCTCTCTTCCTGTCTTCTTCAAGTAAATAAATAATCTAAAAAAAAAAAAAGAAAAGAAAGGAATGGGGATAAGGTATATCAAGGTACAGGTGTTAAAATTTTAAATAGTAGACTGAAAGAATCTTTCTGAGAAAGTAGCACTTGAGGAAAGATTGGAAGGAAGAGAGGGAGTGAGTCATGGGTCCATATAGAGTAAGAGGGTTTCAGAGGGAAGCAGTAAAGGATTTTGAGTTGAGAGAGTGGTTGCTGTCGGTATCAGTGAGGGTTCAACTAGAGAAGCAGAACTAATAAGAGGCAAGCAAACACACACACACACACACACACACACACACGCAGAGAGAGAGATTTATTACAAGGAATCTAAGCAAGAACGAAAGTGTAGAGCAAGCAGTGAGGAAGGGAAGACTATGAACATAACGGAAGACTAGGGACATTGGGCTTTTGTACACAGGGTGCTGTGCTTTTGTACACAGGTAGAATTTCTTTTCATTCAGGAAAGCCATCTGATTTTTTGTAAATCCTTCTGATTAAATCAGGCTAACCAGATTACCCAAGATAATTGTTCTTTTTTAAGGTCCAGGAATTGGAATTTTTAACTGTGCCTGCAAAGTCCTTTCACAACAGCACCTAGATTGGCATCTGACTGAATAACTGGGGACTATAGTCTTATCAAGTTGGTACATCCAGAAAGCTAACACATGTTCAAAGAATGGCTAGAGGGGTGCCTGGGTGGCTCGGTCATTGGGTGTCTGCTTTTGGCTCAGGTCATTATTCCAGGTTCCTGGGATCCAGTCCTGCTTCACACTTCCTGCTCTGTGGGGAGCCTGCTTCTCCCTCTCTCCCGGGCCCTCCCCCATGCGCATGCCCTCTCTCTCTGTCAAATAAATAAAATCCTAAAGAAAAACAAAAACAAAACAGTAAGAAGCCAATATGGTTAGAGGGTTGTGAGCACCTGGAAAAAATAGATGCGCCAGAGGTAACAGGGGAACCATTTTAAAGACTTAGAACCTTACTCTGAGAGAGATGGGGAGTCACTGGAGAGCTGTTAGGAGGGAGAATATGACTAATACTGTAAAAGGATCACTCTGGCACTGAATAGTGGAAGAGACAGGTGAGTAAGATATTTTAACTTAGAGGCTATATGATGATGGGCTACTTCATTAAATGTTAGGCACTGTATTCAGTGATAAGTTGTTACTTCAAAGCTCCAGTGGACCATATTCCTGAAGCTTAATCAGGAAGCATTGTACAGTTACTAGGTTGCAAGAACTATGATAGGCATTAGGGATTCAAAGCTAATTAAGACAAAGTGGAGTATACCCTTTTGTTTTCCTCAAGAGCAATGCCATTGACAACGAGCTTTCTTATTAGCCACACAGGAATGGAACTAAACTGTTATGTGATGTTGAATTCTTGACAATGGTGTATAGCAAGGCTTAGGTCTTCCTGTACTCTGTCCACTATGTGCAGGTTCCTGAGATACATGATAGAGGGACACTCCAGCTAAGCTATAGATTTTTTTTTTTTTTTTGCATTGATTTTCTGACTTCTTCATTACCTTATTGGGTAAGGTAAAAAAAATGAAAAAAAAAAAATCAACACTATACTATACTAGACTAGTATATACTATACTAGTATATATCAACACTATATCAACACTATACTATACTAGACTAGACTAACACTATACTATACTAACACTATACTAGAATGATAGTGAAATGTGGGGTCATGTCCACTGTTTCTTGGCCCTTAGTATCATGCTGTTCCTTCTGTGGTTTCTCCTCTGTCACAGCATGGCAAGCCTGAAAACTTCATTTGCAACTTTGTAAGGAGAGAGACTGGTGTGATGTTTTTGGAAGACACAAAGGAGGTAGATATTTCTCCTCTGGCTGTGGTGGATGCAGACCAGAGAGGGTACCTGCCATCATGGTGGCAATGGCTTCCTTAGGCTCCATGACTTGCTGTGTGCCTCTGGTTTGGGGGCTTTGGACAACTGTGTTTTAG
Organism: Mustela putorius furo; assembly: GCF_011764305.1. NCBI lineage: Eukaryota > Metazoa > Chordata > Mammalia > Carnivora > Mustelidae > Mustela > Mustela putorius. The sequence goes on along the minus strand of NW_025422382.1, from coordinate 2,205,887 downwards.
CTGAAGCTTCTTGCAATTTCCTGATTTCTGGGCAAAGTGACCTTACTTCCCTAACTTATGTTTCTGCAGGACTTGGAAAAATTTATCAGTGACTGATTTCACTGTGTTAAATCCTGGTCATGTTAGAAGTCCAGCTGAGCCTTCACTGATTCAGAGGTCATCTTTACCTCTCCCTGCAGCCTGGGGTAGGCTCCGGTCAGCAAGCTCCTTCCTTTCCTTCATCTGACCCCAGCCCTGAATCTTCTCCAAAGATAAATAGCTAAAAGAGAAGACCGCCTCTGTCCAAAGAGAAGGGAACGGAAGGAAAGGAAGAGATGAGAGGAAGCCTAGGTAGTGGGCAGAGGGTTGTGGGAGATAGGTGTGGAGACTCATGAGTGAGAAGGGGAGTGAATAAAAGCCACCCACCTACTCTAAGCTCTCCACATTCCTTAACCCCTTAAACACCTCCTGCCTTCAAGCTTGTGATTTAAATATAAGTGGAAGGAAGGAAAAGAGAGTAGCCTCCTTTATCTATGTTTCCACTTTATTTCCTCTTTTTTTTTTTTTTAAATTTTTTATTTTTTATAAACATATATTTTTATCCCCAGGGGTACAGGTCTGTGAATCACCAGGTTTACACACTTCACAGCACACACCAAATCACATACCCTCCCCAATGTCCATAATCCCACCCCCTTCTCCCAAACCCCCTCCCCCCGGCAACCCTCAGTTTGTTTTGTGAGATTAAGAGTCACTTATGGTTTGCTCAAAATGGATGAAGGACCTCAATGTACGAAAGGAATCCATCAAGATCCTTGAGGAGAACACGGGCAGCAACCTCTTCGACCTCTGCCGCAGCAACATCTTCCTAGGAACAACGCAAAAGGCAAGGGAAGCAAGGGAAAAAATGAATGACTACTGGGATTTCATCAAGATCACAAGCTTTTGCACAGCAAAGGAAACAGTTAACAAAATCCACTTTATTTCCTCTTGAATTCTCCTAGACTCACTGCTTTTTTTCATTCTTCAGCCTGTTCAGATTTTGGGGAGTAGAGATTGGAGGGGACCCACATTTCATTTATCTAACATCTCCAGTCATATATGTATATGACAATTCATATAATTGTCACATGTACTAGGTTTTAATATTCTATATTTGATTCGAAGAAAACTACTTAAAAAAAAAAAACAAAACAGTTGAAGAAATCTTGAATGTGCCTGAATTCACACAGCTAAAAAAAAGTTTTGAGCCTAGATCATAAGACTACATGTCCTGTCTTCCATTTATCAAGCCAGAACCACTTTGTTGGTGAAAGAACCCTGGATTTGAAATTGTGGGCAACCAAAAATTGGAAGGAATTCTAGTATAGTTTTTTAAACTTTATTCTTCAAGAAGAGTGGGATGTATAATGTACCTAGGGGACCCTGGTAAAGGTTCTTTGTCTACAGAATTAAAAAGAATTTAGAAAAATTTTAAGATTAAAAACGGCATTGTATTAGTTAAAATTCAGGAATCTGTTTAAGTGCAACCATGGCCCTACCCCTGTGGGTTCTATTGAAAACTGCTGTTTTGGTCAGAGAAGAGCTGGTTAGAAAGACTGCAGGAATTAGGGAAAAATAAGGTCAGGTCCAAGTGATGAACAACCTTATGAAAACCCCTATCAATCTGGTCTTACGAGTTTACTAAATTAAAACAATTAAAATAGCAAAAAGAAATGATGTTTCTTTACATGTCTCAATTTAGTGATAATGGCTAATGTGCGGTCAAATTCTGTTTGCTCTTCCTTGCTTGCTAAAATTTTTTTGGAATTCATTAAGGTGCTTATAAGCTCAGTTAGTATTGCTGCAAATAATATGCAACTCAGGTGTTTTTAAAACGGTCTGTTTTAATTATTCAAAGAATTTATTTTGCGGCAGTTGTTGATACAAGTCCCACCGTGACCACAGAAACAAAAGCATTTTTGATGTTTGAGATAAAAACAAGATTTAGAGGCTTCTTTTTAAAATTATGTTAAGTTTCAGGTGCACACATTTGTAATTTGACATCTATATACATTAGAAAGCTATCACCACCACTAGTCTAGCCATCATCCGTCGCTGTAAAGTTAACCCCATTTCTCCCATCTCCCAACCCTTTTTCTCTCTGGTAACCACAAGTCTGTTCTCTGTATTTATAGTTTGTTTCATTTTTGTTTTGTTCTCTCTTAGATTCCACACATCACTGATATCATACAGTATTTGTCTTTCTCTATCTGATATATTTCACTTAGCATAATACCCTTAAGCTCCATCCATGTTCTCACAAAAGGCAAGACTTTTTTTTTTTTTAATGAATGACAGGTATTCCATTATATAAATTATACCACATTTTCTTTATCTATTGATGGATGGTTAGTTTATTTCCATATCTTGGCTATTGTAAATAATGCTTCAAGAAACAAAGAGTACATATATATTTTAAATTAGTGCTTTCATATTCTTCAGATAAACACCCAGAAGTATGCTGGGTCTTAATGTAGTTCTATTTTTAGTTTTTTAAGGAATCTCCATATTGTTTTCCATAGTGGCTGTACCAATTAATAATCTCACCAATGGTGTATGAGTGTTCTATTTTCTCCATCTTTTCCAGTGCTTATTATTTCTTGTCTTTTTTATAATAGCCATTCTAACAGGCATTAGATGATATCTCATTGTGGTTTTGATGTGCATTTCCTTAATAATTAGTGTTGATGATCATCTTTTTATGTGCCTGTTTCCTTCTGTCTTCTTTGGAGAAATGTCTATTCAGATCCTCTGCCCGTTTTTAATTGGATTATTTGTGGTTTTGTTGTTGTTGTTAAGTTGTATGAATTCTTTATATATTTGGAGTATTAACCCTTATGGATGTATGATTTGCAAATATCTTCTTTGGTAGAATTCCTTCTGGTTTTGGTGAGTTTTTCTTTTTTATGCAGAAGTTTTTTAGTTTGTTGTAATCATGTTTATTTTTGTTTTTGCTTCCCATGCCTTTGGAGTCACATCCACAAAAACATCACTAAGATCAGTGGGGTAGATTACTGCCTATGTTTTCTTTCAGGAGTTTAATATAGGAAACTGGTTTATTTTCATTCTTTTGCAGGTACCAATCCAGTTTTACCAAAAATCATTTATTGAAAAGGTTGTCTTTCCTTCATTGTTAATTCTGGCCTCCTTTGTTGTAGATTAATTGACCATATAAGTGTGGACTTATTTGTGAACTCTCTATTCTGTGCCATTGATCTGTGTGTCTGTTTTTGTTCCAGTACCATAATTCTTGATTACTTTAGCTTTATAGTATATCATGCAATCTGGGATTGTGATACCTCTAGCATTATTCTTCTTACTCAGGATTGCTTTGATTATTTGACATCTTCTGTGGTTCCATACGAATTTTGGCCTGATTTATACTTTTCTGTGAAAAATACTGTTGACATTTTGGTAGGGATTACATTGACTCTGTACATTGTTTTTGGTGGAATGGGGCATTTTAATAATATTCCAATGCATTATTTTTTTAATCTTTAAAAATCTAAAAGTTTTATTTTAATTCCAGTATAATTAACATAGAATGTTGTATTAGTTTCAGGTGTACAAGGTTGTGGTTCAACAATTCTATCCATTTCTTAGTACTCATCAAGATAAGTATACCCTTAATCCCCTTTGTCACACCCATCCCCCTACCTGCCTTCCTTCTGGCAACTACGTTTGTTCTTTGTACTTAGAGTCTATTTTTTGTTTCTCTTTTTTTCCATTGTATATTTGTTCTACTAAATTCTACATATGAATGAAATCATAGAGTATTTGTCTTTCTTTCATTTATTTCACTTAGCATTATACCCACCAGATCCAGCAATGTTGTTGCAAATGGCAAGATTTAATTCTTTTTCATGGCTCAGTCATATTCTTCTATGTGTATATGTCTTCTATGTGTATGTCTTTATCCATTCATCTATCAGTAGACACGGGTTGCTTCCATAATCTGGCTATTTTAAGTAATACTGTGATAAACATGGGGGTGCATATATCTTTATAAATTAGTAATTAGTGTTTTTGTATTCTCTGGGTAAATACTCAGTAGTGGAATTACTGGATCATAAGGTAATTCTATCATTAATTTTATTTATTTATTTATTTATTATGTATTTCAGAGAGAGAGAGAGCATGAGAAAATGACAGCATGAGTGGGAGGGGCAGAAGGAGAGGGACAGAAAAGCTAAAGTAGACTCCATGCTGAGTGCAGGGCCCAGCTTGGGGCATGATCCCACAACCATGAGGTCATAACCTCATCCAAAGCTTAACCAATTGAGCCACCCAGGTGCCCCCTATCTTTAATTTTTGGGAAACCTCCATCTTGTTTTCCAGAGTGGCTACACCAGTTTGCATTTCCACCAGCAGTACACCAGGATTCTTTCTTCTGTGCATCCTTGCCAACACTTTTTGCTTCTTGTGTGTGTGTGTTTTTTTTTTTTTTAATTTTAGCCATTCTGACAAGTGTGATGTGGTATCTCACTGTGGTTTTGATTTTTATTTCCCTGATGTGTAAGGTTGAGCATCTTTTCAGGTTTCTTTTGGTCATGTGTATTTCTTCTTCAGAGAAATCTCTGTTCACATTGTTGGCTCATTTTATAATTTTTTAATTGAATGAGGGTTTTTCTTTTCTTTTTTGGGGGGGTGTTGAGTTGTATAAGGTCTTTATGTATTTTGGATACTAACCTTTTACCAGATGTCAATTGAAAATATCTTCTCCTATTCCTTAGGCTATCTTTTTGTTTGGTGATTGTTTCCTTTGCTGTGCTTTTTATTTTGATGTAGTCCTAATACTTTATTTTTGCTTCTGTATCCCTTGTTTAGGAGACATAACAAGAAAAATGTTGCTATGGCTGACGTCAGAGAAATTACTGCTTGTGTTCTTTTCTAGGATTTTTATGGTTTTAGGTCTCAAATTTAGGATTTTAATAGTTTATTTTTGTGTATGGTGTAGGAAAGTGGTACTGATTCATTCCTTTGCATATAGATATCCTGTTTTCCCAGAACTGTTTGTTGAAGAGACTATCTTTTCTTCCTTGCATATTCTTACTTCCTTTGGTGAGCATTAATTGACCATATAAACATAGGTTTATTTCTGGGCTTTCTGTTCTGTTCCATTGATCCATGCTTTTTTTGTGCCACTACCATACTGTTATGATTACTACAGCTTTGTAGTTTATCTTAAAATCGGGAATTGTCTACATCCTCTGCAACACACGCTGTTTACTGTCTTGTTAATTTTGGCCATTCTAACTGGTGTAAGGTGGTATCTCAACATAGTTTTGATTCGAATCTCCTTGATGGCTAGTGATGATGAACATTTTTTCATGTGTCTGTCAGCCATTTATACATATTAATTAGAGAAGTGTCTGTTCATGTCTTCTGCTCATTTTTTGACATGATTATCTGTTTTGTGAGTGTTGAGTTTGAGGAGTTCTTTATAGATCCTGGATATCAGCCTTTTGTCTGTATTGTCATTTGTGAATATCTTCTCCCATTCCCTGGATTGCCTCTTTGTTTTGTTGACTGTTTCCCTTGCTGTGCAGAAGCTTTTGATCTTGATGAAGTCCCAAAAATGCATTTTCACTTTTCTTTCCTTTGCCTTTAGAGACATATCTTTTTTTTTAATTTTTAATTTTTTATAAACATATATTTTTATCCCCAGGGGTACAGGTCTGTGAATCGCCAGGTTTACACACTTCACAGCATTCACCAAAGCACATACCCTCCCCAATGTCCATAACCCCACCCCCCTTCTCACAACCCCCCTCTCCCCAGCAACCCTCAGTTTGTTTTGTGAGATTTAGAGTCACTTATGGTTTGTCTCCCTCCCAATCCCATCTTGTTTCATTGATTCTTCTTCTACCCACTTAAGCCCCCATGTTGCATCAAATAAACTTCGACAAGCAGGAAAAAACATACAGTGGGAAAAAAGACAGTCTCTTCAATAAATGGTGCTAGGAAAATTGGACAGCTATGTGTAGAAGAATGAAACTCAACCATTCTCTTACACTGTACACAAAGATAAACTCAAAATGGATAAAAGCTCTCAATGTGAAGCCATATGGTTCTTTTCTCTTCTCTTATTGATTTGTTCTATCACGTTGAACCACTCTTGCAACCCAGGGATAAAGCCCACCTGGTCATCGTGGATAATCTTAGCTATGATCTTGTTGAGAATCTTAGCATCCATATTCTTCAGAGATATTGGTCTGAAATTCTCCTTTTCGGTGGGGTCTTTGCCTGGTTTGGAGATCAGAATAATGCTGGCTTCATAAAAAGAGTCTTGAAGTTTTCCTTCTGCTTCAATTTTTTGAAATAGCTTCAGAATAATAGGTATTATTTCTTCTTTGAAAGTTTGGTAGAATTCCTCAGGGAATCCATCAGGTCCTGGGCTCTTGCTTTTTGGGAGGTTTTTGATCACTGCTTCAATCTCATTACTAGATATTGGTTTATTCAGGTTGTCTATTTCTTCCTGATTCAGTCTTGGAAGTTTATGGGTTTTTAGGAATGCATCCATTTCTTTGAGGTTGCTTAACTTATTGGCATATAACTGTTGATGATAATTTCTGATGATTGTATCTATTTCCTTGGTGTTAGTTGAGATCTCTCCCTTATCATCCATAATTTTATTATTTGGGTCTTCTCTTTTTTATTTGGATTAGCTTGGAAAATGGTTTATTGATCTTATTGAGTCTTTCAAAAAAACAGCTTCTAGTTTCATTGATGCATTCTACTGTATCTCTAGGACTATCTCATTGATCTCTGCTCTAATCTTGATTATTTCCCTTCTTGTGTGTGGAATTGGCTTAATTTGTTATTGATTCTCTCCAGTTCTTTGAGGTGTAAGGACAGCTGGTGTATTCTGGATTTTTCAATTTTTTTGAGGGAGGCTTCGATAGCTATGTATTTCCCCCCCTTACAACTGCCTTTGCTGTATCCCATAGGTTTTGGATGGATACATCTTCATTCTCATTGGTTTCCATGAATTGTTTAAGTTCTTCTTTGATCTCCTGGTTGATCCAAGCATTCTTAAGCAAGATGGTCTTTAGCATCCAGATGTTTGAATTGCTTCCGAGCTTTTTCTTGTGGTTGAGCTCCAGTGTCAAAGCATTATGATCTGAGAATATCCAGGGTATAATCTCAGTCTTTTTGGTACTGGTTGAGGCCTGATTTGTGACCCAGTATGTGGTCTATTCTGAAGAAGGTTCCATGTGCACTTGAGAAGAATGAGTATTCTATTGTTTTAGGGTGGAATGTTCTGTATATATCTATGAGGGCCATCTGATCTGATGTGTCATTCAAAGCTCTTGTTTCTTTATTGATTTTCTGCTTGGATGATCTATTACTGATAGTGGCATGTTAAGATCCCCTACTGTTAATGTATTCATATCAATATGACCCTTTATTTTAATTAACAGTTGTCTTATGTAGTTGGCTGCTCCCATATTGGGGGCATAAATATTTATAATTGTTAGATCTTCTTGGTGGATAGACCCTTTAAGAATGATGTAGTGTCCTTCTGTATCTCTGACTTCAGTGTTTAGTTTAATGAACTAGAATATAAATTTTTAAAGTTTTAAAAAGGTAAAATATGAATCCAAAGTCACTGCAATATATTACTTAAAATATTCGATATACAACAAAAAAAAAATCATGAGACATGCAAATAAACAAGAAAATGTGAATGTGTCAAAAAAATATATATATATATATATTTATCTGATATGAGAATTGCTACCCTAGCCTTCTTTTGAGGCTCATTGGCATGAAAAATGCTTCTCTATCCCTTTGCTTTTAGTCTGGATGAATCCTTAAATTCAAAATGGAATGCAAGTTTGTGCAGCCACTTTGGAAAACAGTGTGGAGATTCCTTAAGAAATTAAAAACAGAACTTCCCTATGACCCTGCATTTGCAGTACTTGCTATTTACCCCAAAGATAGAGATGTAGTGAAAAGAAGGGCCATCTGTACCCCAATGTTCATAGCAGCAATGGCTACAGTCACCAAACTATGGAAAGAACCAAGGTGCCCTTCAACAGATGAATGGATAAAGAAGATGTGGTCCATATACACTATGGAGTATTATGCCTCCATCAGAAAGGATGAATACCCAACTTTTGTAGCAATATGGACGGGACTGGAAGAGATGATGCTGAGTGAAAAAAAGTCAAGCAGAGAGAGTCAATTATCATATGGTTTTGATTATTTGTGGAGCATAAGGAATAACATGGAGGACATGGGGAGATGGAGAGAAGGGAGTTGGAGGAAATTGGAGGGCGAGATGAACCATGAGAGACTGTGGATGCTGAAAAACAATCTGAGGGTTTTGGAGGTACGGGGAGAGTGTGAGGTTGGATGAGTCTGGGTGGTGGGTATTATGGAGGGCATGTATTGCATGGAGCACTGGGTGTAGTGCATAAACAATGAATTGTGGAACTCTGAAAAGAAATTTAAAAAATAAATAATTAAAAAAATAAAATCAGGAATTGTGATGCTTCTAGGGTTATTTTTCTTTTTCAAGATTGCTTTGGGTATTTGGAGTCTCTGATGGTTCTATATGAATTTGGTGATTATTTGTTCTAGTTCTGTGAAAAAACATGTTGGTGTATTGATAGGGATCACCTTAAACATGTAGATTGCTTTAGGTAGTATGGACTTTTTAACAGTATTGATTCTCCCAATCCATAAGCATAGAATATTTCTGTTTGTGTTATCTTCAGTTTCCATTTTTTTTTAACCAATGTTTTACAGTTTTCAGAGTTTAAGTCTTTTACCTCCTTGGTTAAGTTCATTACTAGATATTTTACTTTTGGTACAAGTATAAATGGGATTGTTTTCTTAATTTTTCTTTCTGCTACTTTATGATTAGTGGGTAGAAATGCAACAGGTTTTTGGACCTGCAAATATCCTGCAATATTACTGGATTTATTCATCAGTTCTGGTAGTTTTCTGGTGATGTCTTTATGAATTCTTTCATATAGTATCATGTCATCTACAAATAGTGAAAATTTTTAGATCTTCCTTGCCAATTCAGATGCTTTTATTTTTGTTGTCTGATTGCTGTGGCTAGGACTTCCAGTAATATGTTGAATAAAAACGGTAAGAGTGGACATCCTTGTTTTGTTCCTGATTTTAGGGGAAAGTTCTCAATTCTGTCATCATTGATTATGTTGTTAGCTGTGGGTTTTTCCTATATGGCCCTTCTTATGTTGAGGTATGTTTTCTTGAAACCTATTCTGTTGAGAGTTTTTGTTATTTTTCTTTTTTCTTTAAATTTTTTATTTTTCATAAAACATATATTTTTATCCCCAGGGGTACAGGTCTGTGAATCACCAGGTTTACACACTTCACAGCACTCACCAAAGCACATACCCTCCCCAATGTCCATAACCCCACCCCCCTTCTCACAACCCCCCTCACCCCAGCAACCCTCAGTTTGTTTTGTGAGATTAAGAGTCACTTATGGCTTGTCTCCCTCCCAATCCCATCTTGTTTCATTGATTCTTCTCCTACCCACTTAAGCCCCCATTTTGCTTCACCACTTTCTCATGAGAGTTTTTATTATGAGTGGTGGCTGTACTTTGCCAAATGTCTTTTCTGTACATATTGAGATGATCATATAATTTTTATCCTTTGTCTTGCTAATGTGATATGTCATATTGATTTTCAGATAGTGAACCACTCTAGATACCTGGAATAAATCACCCTTGATCACGGTGAATAATCTTTTTAGTGTTGTTGGATTTAATTTCCTTATATTTTGTGGAGGACTTTTGTGTCTATGTTCATTAGAGATACTGGCCTGTAATTTTCTTGCAGTGTCTTTAACTGGTTTTGTCATCAGGGTAATGCTGGCCTAATAGAATGAATTTGGAACCTTTTTTTTTCTGTTTTTTATTTTGTTTTTGTTTTGTTTTGTTTTAGGTGTAGGTAATAGTTTGAGAATAATAGATATTGATAGTTAAAGCATTGTTAGAATTCACCTGAGAAGACATCTGGTCTGGACTTTTTGTTTATTGGAAGGGTTTTTTTTTGTTTGTTTGTTCATTTGTTTGTTTTTTGTTTTTTTTAAATTGTTTAGTTTTGTTATGAGTGATTATTCTGTTCAGAATTTTATTTCTTCCTAATTTATTTTTGGAAGATTTTATGCTTCTAGGATTTATCTATTTCTCCTAGGTTGTCCAATATGGCATTATATTTTCTATAGTATTCTTTTATGATCCTTTGTCTTTCTGTGCGGTTGGTTGTTATTTCTTCTCCTTCATTTCTGATATTATTTATTTGAATTCTCTTTTTTCTTTATGAGCCTGGCTAAAGGTTGATCAGTTTTGTTGATCTTTTCAAAGAATTAGCTCTTCATCTCATTGATCTTTTCTACTGTTCTTTTAGTATCTATTTTATTTGTTCTCTAACCTTTATTTCCTTTCTTCTAACCTTGGGTTGTAATTGCTCCTTTTCGAGTCTTTTTAGGTATAAGGTTAAATTGTTTAAGATTTTTCTTGTTTCTTTCTGTAGGCCTGTCTCCCTAAGAAGTCTAGCTGTAGGAAGTGTGAGTGTGCTGGTGTGTGGTGTTAACTCCCTCCACCTCCCCAGGAGAGGAGTAACTTTGGAGTACTGCCAGCACCAGCCGGGGCTGTGTTAGGCAAGGTGGAAGCCATTCTGGAAGGATTCCTATTAAGGAAGACAGTTTGAGTGCCATTGAGTATGCAAGAGAACATTGGGTTTGGGTGTGTGGTGCTAGCAAGGTTGATGGAGGGCTCCTGCAAGTATCCCTTTATCTAAGCTGGGGAGGGGCAGACAGAATGACACCCTTCAGTCCTTTTGTCCCTGGAGAAATCTCTTGGAGATCCTTGGTCTGCCAGCATATGTTCTAATATTAGTCAATATATCTCCTTAATTTATGCCCCAGGTACTTTTCAAACTGCTGCTTCTATGCTATGCTTTGGACTGAATTATTGAGCTTGATGGAGCTTTAAAGATGGAAACTTGGTTTCCTATACCCACTCAAACTCTCCTAGAGATGAAACCTCCCAGAGCAAAGTCCCACTAATTTTCAAAACTAGACATTGTGGGCACTCATCTTCCCTGTATGGGTTCCCAGGGTTGAGGTTGCTCAGTGTGGGATCTGATTCCCTCATTCCTCTGTACTTGTGATGACCTTCTTGTTTGTGGTGAGTCATACTGGGGGGGTTGTTTTGCAGCTGCATCTCTGCCTCTCCTACACTTTTTAATTGTGCTTTCTTTCTACAACTATAGAAGATCTGTTCTGCCAGTCTTCAGGTTGTTTTCAGAGCTGGTTGAATAGATGTAGTAGTTATTGCATCAGTGTGTCTGTGGGATGACGTGAGCTCAGGATCCTTCTATTCCACTATCTCCCCCAGCTCTTTTTCTGAATAAAACTGAATTTTAGTCCCACTCTGAAGTAGAGATGTTTAGAGATGTCAAGACATGATACACAAGAAAGTCAGTGTGAAATGGACACTTTTTCATGAGTAGTAAAACTATCAGATCACAATATTTCTATCACAACAAAACAATATGAATGGTTTATTATCACTGGGTGTTCTGTTGGGGATATTTTTATTGAGTCAGTTAATGCTTTAAAATTCTAGACACAAAGTAAAGTTGACCAGGAGAATTCAGCTCCCAGTAGATTGTGGTTTACCCCTTTCCCTAAAACAAGCCAGGCATGATGCTGGAGATTTTTACACATTATTATAATTGTACAGAATCTGGTGTAGTTGTTTTTCCTCATTGTTAGAGTTCAGAAAATTTAGCCATGAAGTACCAAATTTTCTCAACATTACAAGCAAACCAGCACCAGGGAGAGGAAACCTAAAACCCAATTTCCCTGATCACAAAGTTGTTCCCTTCCTACTATGTCTCATGGCTGCTCTAATCGTGGGATGACTGAGAGAGAAGGTGTGTATGTGAAAGTACTTGTATCATTTAAAGTGGAATAAAAAAAAATCAGGCTCTATAATCACTACAGATGTAAATACCAAACTAGAAACTTTTCATATCCCTGCATATGTCAATTTATGTATATGTAAATTATACATTGGTATCACACTTGGCAGATATTTTGAACAGATACTTTGTCCTAAAATATTTCATCTCTTTTATGTGTCAACACAACATAGGACCTCTATTTTTACTTATTGTAAATTTCTTCAGAAATGGAAATTACTGTTAAAGATTAAACAATAGAATTACTAGTATAAGTCTATTTTTCTTCACAGAATGCTGAAAAAATAACATCCCTCCATATGTTTGGACTTCTGGAGAGCATGTTAGAAACAATATTATAATAATTTTATTTAATATCTTTAATTTTGTTCCTTTTTGCTAACAAAGATATTTGATCTCTACAACCTCAATTTACTTACCAAGGAATGAACATTTAACTGCCTAACTCTTATAAGTGTCAGTTGAGGATAAATATAGGTGGCCTCCAGCATGTCTAGTGAAAAACCTCTTTATTTAATTTCATATACCACCTATTACCTTCAGAAGGATTCTTGACCTTTCTGGCCCTAGTGAACTCATTAGTAAAATGGGATATAATAATCATACCTACTTGACAGAGTTGCTATGGTGGTTCAGTAGGATCATATTTGTAAAGATTGTTGAATTGTGTGTGGTGCATAGAATGCATTATGTAAATGGTCTATTAAATAAATGAGTCAGACTAGAGCTTCATTGCAACACCACCAATGGTAATAAAATTTCATTGATTTATTTCTACATGCTGGATTTTGGTTCACTACAGTGAAGAAAGTTTGTCTCTCAGTTGTACAAATGACAAATGGTAGAGCTGGGTTTTACATCAAGATTCTGAATCTGAAGACTACTTCTTCCACACTCAAAGACTTCCACTTTCCTGAGAAGATGAAGCAATTTAACATGGCTGCTTTAACTTCCTTTCTCTCTCTCCCTCAAAATGTTTCAGCATGCTGTTTTTTTCCTTTCCACCTCTGACTTCCCTTCTCCATCTCAGAGGGATTGACTTCCCCTTCTATTCCAGAGTGAATTTTTGCACGTTGCAGTTAATTCCCTTTTCCAAGACTCTGCTTTGTCCAGCTTTGTTTTTCACCTCCACTCTTTATTTTCACTTGAGACTTCACCTCTTCTTCCATGTTTAGTCCGATCCTCAACTTTGAGTTCAGTGTGGCATAGGAGTCTTTTTTTTAAAAAAAAAAATCTTTTCAGCATAACAGAATTCATTGTTTATGCACCATACCCAGTGTTCCATGGAATACATGCCCTCCATAATACCCACCACCACCTGGCTCCCCCAGCCTCCTACCCCCCCACCCCCTTTAAAACCCTCAAAATGTTTTTCAGAGTCCATAGTCTCTCATGGTTCATCTCCCCTCCAGTTCCCCTCAACTCCCTTCTTCTCTCTGTCTCCCTATGTCCTCCATGTTATTTGTTATGCTCCACAATTAAGTAAAACCATATGATAATTGACTCTCTCTGCTTGACTTATTTCACTCAGCATAATCTCTTCCAGTCCCATCCATGTTGATACAAAAGTTGGGTATTCATGCTTTCTGAGTCTTATTCTTTTTTTTTTTTTAAAGATTTTATTTATTTGACAGAGATCACAAGTAGGCAAGTAGGCAGAGAGAGGAGGAAGCAGGCTCCCCGCCAAGCAGAGAGCCTGATGTGGGGCTCGATCCCAGGACCCTGAGATCATGACCTGAGCCAAAGGCAGAGGCTTAACCCACTGAACCACCCCGGCACCCCCTGAGTCTTATTCTAATCATAGGTCTGCCATTGCTGTGTTCATTTAGGCAAACAGGTATGAAGGTTCTCAGACCTCTCATTTAGATAACAAAACACAATTCCACATTTGCAATTAATATGTAGAAAAATGTAACTCATTGTCTAAATTTCCCACATCTGAACTATGCTTATAAGTGGTGGCCTCACCATTTATAACCAAACAATTACGTAAATAAAGTAGAGTTTCTCTCCCTTAGGGTGTTCTGCTATCCTTATTTTCCAGCTGGCTTAAATTACAGCCATCTTATTGTTGACAACTTTTTTCTTCATACACATTTTGGGGTCACAAACTAAGATGACTTGGTATTTTGGAATGCATATAAAATATTAGATTTTAGAAAACTATGAAAAAAAACATGTATCTTATTTCAACTGGCATTTCTGAAAGTATTTGTCCACTGAATCTTTGTTTTATTCTGTTTTTGGTTTCTACATTAAACTGATATATCGATTAGGGTTCCTTGGAGAAACAGAACCACTGTGTTAGGGGGTGGTAGTGGGGGATGCAGAGAGAGATTTTAAGGAATTGCCTCACACAACTGTGGAGGCTGCCAAGTTCAAAATATATAGGGTATGCTGGCAGGCTGGGGACTCAGGCAGGAGCTGCTATTGCAGTTGAGGTCCAAAAGCAGTCTGCTCGCAGAATTTCTTCTAGGGAGGTCAGCCTTTACTCTCTTAAGGCCTTTAACTGATTCAATAAGACCCACTCACATTATAAAAAATAATGTACTTGGGGTTCCTGGGTGGCCCAGTTAGTTAAGCACCAATTCTTGGTTTTGGCATGGATCATGATCTTGAGGTTGTGAGATCAACCTCAGTGGGAGTCTGTACTAAGTGGCAGTTACTTGACATCTCTCTCTCTCGTTCGTCTTGCCCCTCCCACTTGATCTCTCTCTATCTCTCTCTCTGAAATAAATAACTCAAAAAAATAAGATAATGTATCTGACTGCAAGTCTACTAATTTAAATGTTAATGTCATCTAAAAATATATCTTCACTGAAACCTCTAGAATAATGTTTGACCAAATATCTGGGAACAGTGGCTAGCCAAGGTAACAAATAAAATTAACCACTATAGTTAATTAACCTTACAAAATAGTATTTTATGGGATGCATAATTTAGAAATATATGCCAGTGGCACTCTAATGTTAGGCTGAGGGAATTTATTCTAAGTAAAGAAGAATTCTAAGCTTTGAGCAGAGCTGTGACTTGTACTTGGAGAAGATTATTCCAAATAAGGATGGATTGAAGGAAGGAGAGATTAAGTTGGGAGAAAAAATAGGACTTTATTTCAGTGATCTCAGCAAGATGAATTATGGGATAAGTAGAAGAATGATAACAAAAGTGGGAAAGGGAGAATTTGAAAAACATGTTGGAATGCAGCTAAGAGATTGGGTCAACTGAGTATATTTTGGGGGCTAGGGAAGTGAAAATTCCGTAATAATGCAAAGCCTTTACACCTTAGTAACTGAACAATGGCAGTGGCATTGAAAGGAATAGCAGACTTTTGTCGGGGACTGGTGGGACCTTCTACCTGATTGGTAGAAAAATGTTCTAACTTACTTCTTCTTTTTTTTTTTTTAAAGATATATTTATTCATTTGAAGAGAGAATGAACACAAGCGGAGCAGGCAGAAGGAGAAGCAGGCTCCCCATGGAGCAGGGAGCCCGATGTGGAGCTTGATCCCAGGACCCAGGGATCATGACCTGAGCCATTCAGGTGCCCCCTGTTCTGGCTTCTTAATTTAACATTTCTTTAATAGCTTATAAAGATAATTGAGAGCCGGGGTTAATAACTTCATGGGAATTCTGTGAGGATAGTACAGCTTTGCATATGGATGATAGTGTCAGGCAGATTTTTTTTCTTTCTAGAGATGAGGAATGCAATAGAAAATT
The DNA here is from genome assembly GCF_011764305.1 of Mustela putorius furo. NCBI lineage: Eukaryota > Metazoa > Chordata > Mammalia > Carnivora > Mustelidae > Mustela > Mustela putorius. Next base: position 2,190,174 of record NW_025422382.1, on the reverse strand, counting down.
AGCAAGAGAACCACATGATCTGCAGTCACGATTTCTTGGCTCAAAGGTGGTGTATACTGTCTAATGGACATTCACAAAACCAACCAGGTTTTCACTGTTAGGTAGGCTGCTGAACCTCTCACAGTAAATGTTTCTGAGATTGGGAGAATCAGAGTCAAGAGGCTTGTTATGATTTGATTAAAAAAAACAAACTAGTAGCCCCTAGTAATAACAGTTCTAATTTTCTTTTCAATTTGTTTTCATCTTCATTTTTCCCTTTTTTTTTTTTTTTTTGTTGTTGTTGTTGTGCAAGGAGCAATTCCCCAGCTTAACCTGCTGGCTCCAACAGAGATATAATTCTCATTTTCAAGTCTTCAGTTATTTTACTTTTGTAAGTTATTTCTGTCCAGCTGAGAATTCTAGTACCAAATTTGTCCAACAGAACTCTATCAGCCCTATAGTTTCAAGATGAGAGAACATTATTTGCATAAATGTATTACTATCAACAGGCATGGCTTGAAAGAAATCAGGAGAGCCCAACACGTTAAAGTGGGCAAAGGTCACCTGGACCAATTCTCCTCATGCCACAGATGAGCAAGCAGAGACTGGGAGAAATTAAGAAAAACAAAAATGAAACAGTTTCTGGGGAAGGCAGGGACAGGAACAGAAAGTATATGGTTCGATTTCCAATCCGGGAGTCTTTCAGCATACCATGATCTAAGCATTTGGCTTTGTGGATGATCCTGTGAGAATGAGAGAAGTGCAGTCGCAGTCATGATCTTGGTCATCTTAGAATTATATATTTGAGCAGCAACAACAAAAAGTTCTCTAATACAGCAGAAGGCACTGGCCCTTGTAATATTTCACAAGTTGGGAAAGCTTCAGGTTCATTTTTGCCAGATCATCTCAGTCTGAATTTTCCCACCAGATTTACAGAGCATTGTAACCACTTAAAAATAATTTTCTTATTAATCCCTAGATTAGGGCCAGGGATAGTGACTAAACTTAAGTAGGAAAAAGTGAATTGCTACATTGCCATGTGGTTTTTCTCAGTTTACCACATAAATTGTAGCAAATCTTTTGACCTTTGTACTGCCTGGGATATATATCTAGTCAAGAATTACATTTGTTAGGGAAACTATATTGATGTGCCCTCATGCAAGTTGTTCCTGAATTGTGATTTTATTTTTTTTGACTGTAGGGGATGTTTACAGTTGTTGACGTCTGTTGACACCTGCTGTTGAGCTGGGACTTTTCTGTAAGTACAGGTGGTTGTGTTGACTGCAGGGTGTTGCTGTGACCAAGTACGTGTGGCTTAGAAACGATAGAAATCTCAGTGCATTTAGATGGGAAGAATATATATCAAAAACATCTTAGGAGTCTTGGCTGGAATTTAAAGTGTGAATTAGTTTCATAGAACGTGATAAAGTATTAGAAATGTATGATAGAATAGTTTTGTGTAAGAGCCCACAATACACATACATGCATGAAAAGAATACATAAAATGGTAAAAGCACAAAGATGCTGAATTCTTTGCAAAGAGTAGCATTTGGGGATTTAGGTCACCTGAGAAACCAAGGCTAGGAGTGAGGAGAGAAGAAGCCAGGCTTGATGTTGCCTGAGAAGGATGAAAAACAGGAGCTCAGGAGCCAAGGAGAAGTTATGAGATGTTAAAGGCCCAGATCTTACAATGCACAGTGAAGGTTCTGCAACTGGGAGCAAGACCAAAGGTGGAGGTACAGACAGACGCTAGCAGAAAACACAGCTGGAGAGAGGAAGGGAGCACTTAATATGATGCCTATGAGTTTATCCATGGTGGAAGAGGGCTCAAGGTGAAATAGGAAAGGTACTAAGCCGACAAGAAAACTTGGAGCCAGAATTATGAGGTTGAAGTTCTAGCTCTACTATGTATAATTCTGTAACTTATATTTGTCGTAAATACAATTCATAGGAAAATCTCAACTTCTCTGAAACTCAATATCCTCATTTGTAAACTAAGTATGATGATGCTATTCTGAGTTGTTAATAGAATTAAATGAACTTATGTATGTGAAAGCCCTTTGTGGCTAGTAACAGTCTATGTGGATGAAAGATATATTTTATTTATTATAAAGCAAAGGTGAATGTAAGCTTTAGGCTATATGTGGCCATTCCATTCCAATAAAACTATCATAAAATAATTGTAAGTTTCATGTATTTCCATTACAAGATGAGAAAATGGCTATGAGCGGCTGGTTACTTGTCCAAAGTTGTCTTACCAGATCAGAGAAAAGTTTATACATTTCAAAGAGCAGCACTTCTCTTATAATAAATTCATTTCATTCTCTAAATCAAGAAGACATAAGTATATAATGACAATTTAAAAGGCAGAATTTATGTATTTCTTTAATGCAGAAATTGTCATCATACCCCTAGAGCATTAGTAGAATCTATCACCTATGCATTTTTTATAGACTCATTTGGGAAATGTCATGGTTTATCAGAGCCACATAAATCACAGTTTGCTAGATTTAATTCAATCTTTAAATGTCACCTGGAGATGAGGGACTAATATTGAGTCAATTTTTTGTGCTAGATTAAATAAAAGCAGGTAGAGAAATCAAAGAAAATTTGAGGAAAAAAAATTACTTGAGCTTGGAATAGATATCGCTGGGCATAAGAACTTGCAAATTTTGTTGAAATGTAGGTTCAAACACAGAAGGCTTCACTTTATTTTTATACACCTTAAGTGATAAGTTTTGAGCTATTGCTCTTTTTCATAAATATTTGCAGAGTTTCAGAATTCTCCCCTCTTTATCTGCAGTCTCTCTCTGCTGCCACATATTCAAATCCTGCTGCATCAGCTAGAACAGAATAAATTATGTTGTAGTCATCAATAGTCTCCAAATCTCAGTAGTTTATGTCAAGAAAAGTTATTTCTCCCCCTGGTGCTACATTGTTCTTATTCAGTGAGCAGGAAGCCCCCTCAGCTGCAGGTTGGGTTTAGGGTCTGCATAAGGACTGCACTTGGCAAGCTCCGTCCTGACAGGAAGAAAATTTTGGCAAAGTGAGGTTAGCAAACATGGGCTGTTAGTAAGGGCAGTGAAAATGAGGGGGGAACCTGCTTTCTGTGGCCTTGGGAAATTCTCTCTTTTATGGCTTAGGGAATAATAGCCTGTGGGGGAAAAGAGCGGCCTCAGTGGGCATCATTCTAAAATGGAATGGTTGGCACAGTAGACTCCATTTGGACGTGTGTAGTATCCCAAGCACGTAGAGAAATCAAAGAAAATTCCAAAGGGAAGTATTCAGACTTCCAAGGGGAAGTATTCAAAGCATCATGATAAGTGTACACTTAATCCTCTTCTCCTATTTCACCTGTTCTAACCTCCCCCACTCCCCGTAACAATCAATTTGTCCTCTATAGAGGAGTCTTTTGTTTGTTTCTCTTTTTTCTTTATTTCTTAAATTCCACATATGAGTGAAATAATATGGTATTTGTCTTCCTCTGACTTACTTCACTTAGCATTATACCCTCTAGATTGATTCAGATTGTTACAAATGACAGGATTTCATTCTTTATGGCACACACACACACACACACACACACCCCATTGCTTTTTTTATCCACTCATCTATAGATGGACACTTGGGCTGCTTCCATAATTTAGCTATTGTAAATAGTGCTGCAGTAAACATAGGGGTGCATATATCTTTTTGAATTAGTGTTTTCATATTCTTTGGGTAAAATATCCGGTAGTGGGTCATGTGGTAATTTTACGTCTAAATTTTTTGAGGCCCCTCCATACTGTCTTCCACAGTGGCTGACCCGGTTACATTCCCACCAAGGTTCCTTTTTTTTTTTTTTTTTTTTTTTTTTAAATCACATCATTACCAACACCTGTTGTTTCTTCTTAGTCATTCTGACAGATGTGAAGTGATACCTCTTTGTAGTTTTGATTTGCATTTCCCTGCTGATGAGTGATGTTAAGCATCTTTTCGCATCTGGTGGTGATTTTATATCCTTTTTGGAGAAATAAATGTCTCTTTATGTCTTCTCATTTTTTAAATTGGATTATTATTACTATTATTTGGTGTGGAGTAGTGTAAGTTCTTTATACATTTTGGATACTAACCCTTTTTCAGATAGGTCATTTGCAAATACCTTCTGTCATTTGGTACATCTTTTTTTTTTTAGTGTTGGTTTTCTTTGCTGTGTGGAAGCTTTTTAGTTTAATATAGCACCACCTGTTTATTTTGGCTTTTGCTGTTTTTTACTTTTAGTGACCAACACAAAAAATCATCACTGAGACTGATGTCAAGGAGCTTATCTCCTGTTTTTCTTGTAGAACTTTTATGGTTTCAGGTCTTAAAGTCTTTATAATCCATTTCATGTTGATTTTTGTGTATGGTGTAACATAGGGGTCCAGTTTTATTCTTCTGCATGTGTATATCCTTATTTTACCAGTACCATTTATTGAAGAGACTATTTTATTCCCATTGTATATTTTTGGTGACTTGGTTGAAAAGTAATTGACTATATATGCTTGGGTTTGTTTCTGGGTTCTCTCTTCTCCATTGAGTTATGTGTCTATTTTTATGCCAATACCATGCCAATACCAAAACCATATAGTTTTGCAATATAGTTTGAAATTAGGCAGTATAATTCTTCTTCAGATCTTTCTTAAGATTGCTTTGGATATTTGGGGCCTTTTGTGATTCTATACAAAATTTAGGATTATTTCTTTTATTTCTTTAAAAAATGCCATTGGAGTTTTGATAGAAATTGCACTAAATCTATAGGTTGCGTTGGATAGTATGGACTTCTTAACAATCTTGATTCTTCCACCATGGAATATTTTTCCATTTATTTTTATCTTCAAATTCTCTCATTAATGTCTTACAGTTTTCAGTATACAGGTCTTTTTATTCTTTGATGAAATTTATTCCAAGGTAATTTATTTTTTCTGATGCTATTGTAAGTGGTTCTTTTTTTCTTAATTTCTTTCTAATAATTTGTTACTGGTGTACAGAAATAATTTATTTTTGTATTTTAGTTTTGTACTCTGTAACTTTACTAAATTTCATTTATTATTTACTTGGTAGAATCTTGAGAGTTTTAAAAAATTTTTTAGTTGAGTATAGTTGATTCACAATGTTACATTAGTTTCAGGTGTATAACAATGATTCCACTAGCTAACACCTGTCATTATACAATGCTATACAGTATCATTGACTATATTTGCTATGATATCTATTATTCCCATGACTAATTTATTCCATAAATGAAAGCTGTATCTCCCACTCCCTTTCACCCATTTCACTATCTCTTAAGCCCATTCCTTCTGGCAATTGTCAGTTTATTCTCTGTATTTATAGGCTGATGCTGCTTACTTGTTTATTCATTTATTCATTTTGTTTTATTTTTTAGATTCCACATATTGAGTGATGACATCCATCTATGATGTCACAAAAGGTAAGCTCTCATCCTTTTTTATGTCTGTGTAATAGTCTGTTGTTTTTATATGCCACATCTTTTCCATTTATCTATTGATAGACATTTATAAAATCATGCGATCTGCAATTAGAGAATTTTACTTATTTCTTTCCAGTGTGGATGAATTTTACATTTGCCTGATTACTCTGGCTAGGATTTATAATTGAATAAAAATGGTAAGAGTGGGCATCCTTGTTTTGTTCCTGTTCTTAATGTAAAAGCTTTCAACTTTTCATTGTTGAGTGTCATGTTAGCTATAGACTTGTCATATATGGATTTCAGTATGCTGAGGTACATTCCATCTATATCTAACTTATTGAGAGTTTTTAGCATGAAAGGATGCTGAATTTTGCCAAGTGCTTTTTCTGCACCTACTGAAATGATTTATTAAAGGGTTTTATCCTTTGCTTTGTTAATGTGCTGTATCACCCTGATAGTTGTATGTTGAAACTGGTGTGTCACATTGATTTTGTGTATTTTGGTGATAGTGTATAATCCTTTTAATGTGTTGTTGAATACCGTTTGCTAATGTTTTGTTGAGACTTTTGCATGTGTGTTCATCAAGGATATTGGCATATAATTTTCTTTTCTTCTAGTGTTCTTTTCTGGCTTTGGTATCAGTGTAATGCTGGCCTTGTTAAATGAGTTGGAAAGTATTCTCAGTACTTCACAGTTTTTTAAGTTTAAGGATTGGTGTTCATTCATATTTAAATATTTGGTAAAATTCACTAATGAAGCCATCTGGTCCTATAATTTGTGGGGAAATTTTTGATTACTTGGCTTCTTTACTTGTAATTTGTATGTTCATATTTTCTCTTCATGATATAGTCTTGGTAGGCCGTATATTTCTAGCAATTTATTCATTTCTTCCAGGTTGTCCCATTTATTGGCATATAATAGCTTACATTAGTTTCTTGTGATCCCTAGTATAATTTTGTTATTGTTTGTAATGTTTCTTTTTTTTATTTCTGATGTTGAATATTTACTTGGTTCAGCTAAAGATTGGTCAATTTTGTGTGTATCTTTAAAAAAACACCTTTTAGTTTCATTGATCTTTTCCATTATATTTCTAATCTCTCTTTATTTCTGTTCTGATATTCATTTCCTTCTTTATTTCTTAATTTGGGTTTAGTTTTGTTGTTTTTTTATAGTTCTTGGAGGTAGAAAGTTAAATTTATTTATTTGATATATTTCTCTTTTCTTGATATAGATGTTATATACTTAACTATAGAACTACTTTTGCTTTATCTCATAAAATTTAAGTATGTTGTTTCCATTTTAATTTGTATCCAGATATTTTTTATTTCCTTTTTAAATTCTTTTTTGACCATTAGTTATTCAGAATCACCACATATCCTTGCCTCCATATGTTACATGGAAACTAAGGCATAGGTAGAAATACTGCAAATGATGAGTCACTAGCGACAGGAGAAAATATAGTCTATCATGTTACACTTGGTTTTAGAGCGTACAAGATACATAGGACTATGCTGCTATAAGCTGTGAGGCACTACTCATGACCACAGCCACCGAAATATTGCTTCTTTGCTCAAATCTGAACAAGTGAGATTCTCTTTACGTGTTAGAACTTTTAGAGTTGCTCTGGAAAGTTACTTGGAATCCTATTAATTTTTTGATAGACATTTTTTTAGAGCAGTTTTGGGTTCATGGTAAAATTGAGCAAAGTACTGAGAGTTCCCATATATTCTGTTCCCAGGCTACTAATTTTTACTCTTGAGAGTCTTCATACCTATTTAGTGAGCCTGTTCATCCTTGGGAGCAGGTTTGGGTCTTGAGCCAGCTGCCCACATCGTTTTTTTGTTTGTTTGTTTGTTTTGTTTTGTTTTTGTTTTTTTTAAAGATTTTTATTTTTATTTATTTGACAGGCAGAGAGGAGGCAGGCAGAGTGAGAGGAGGAAGCAGGCTCCCTGCTGAGCAGAGAGCTCGGTGCAGGACTCGATCCCAGGATCTGGGATCATGACCTGAGCCGAAGGCAGAGGCTTTAACCCACTGAGCCACCCAGGTGCCCCAGCTGCCCACATCTTAACAGGAGAAACGCAAGTAGGGTTTTGCTGACAAACATTGCCTGCTTGTGAAGGAAGACAAGCAATAGTCAGAAAGGCTAGCATGCATAGGAGAGAGACAGAGAGAGAGGAAACTACTAAGCAGAGCCTTAGAGAAATGGACACACCTTGACAGTAAGTTTAAAGAGATAAGGATGTGGGAGTGGCCTGGGGACCAGCCTTAAGTCTAGAACAGACTAGAGATTTTTAAGCACTCAAGTGCATAACCTTCTGTTCTCCAGTTATCATATTTGTCTTACTCATTGCTCTTATCCTTTTCATGACTCAAATTCTTACCTTTTTGCTTTTTTCTTCTTGGAAGCCAAAATGTCTCCTGATTAAATGGATATACAAAGGCTGATTTTTGTCATTTGATATTTTTTGTGTACTTAAGTAGCCCACTCTGATCTTCCATTTCATTAATAGTGGTTAATACTGTCTCAACTGTCAAGTCCTGTTTGGGCCTGGATGTCCTTACACTGTGCATATTTCTTTTGACTCAGTAAAATTACATGTGTGAAGGCTCAGTGTAGTTCATTAAAAATGGATTTGAAACATGGGAAACATGCATCACAAAAAGATACCTTAAATGTAGTATTTGTATAAACCTTTCATCATTTATCAGTAATACTTTCAAGAAGTATGTATCTATAGATTTTTAAAATGTACTTCTAATTTTAAAAACACAAATAAACATTGGATTTTAACTTATATCAGCTCCTTTGGAGTCTGTATCCAGCCCACTTAACACAGAAATATTTCATACAGGTTGATAGCCCTTAAAATAATTTAGGAAATAAAATAATTATATATTTGGAAATGTATGTATAAAATGTTGAATTTGAGAACAAAAAACAATAGTCAGAAATCATAGTGAACATCAGTATTTTTAAATATTAATGTTCAAGGTGTATATTAAATTGTTATTAGAGGCAAGAAACTTCAAACCGTCATTCTGAGAGAGAGTGCAAGGAATTAGTGATCCCATGTCATAGATGGCTTGATCAACAAATGACAACTGATAAATCATAGCACCCCTAATAATTGTTTTATTAGATTTATTTCCATGGCTATATATCCTCTCCTTTTGATTTTGCTGTAGGTTTTGGAATGAAGGTAAGAAATTCCCACTAAACTGGAGAGCTTTGAGGTCTCACAAAGGATCTTGATTTTTGCCTGTTCTCCAGTTAGTTGTGTCTGAGACAGGAACAGATACAGACCTATCTTGGTTACATTCAAGGAAATATTTCTTGTCATTTCCTCATTTTCATAACAATTAAAAATCTTGAAGGATGATAAAAATCTGATTTGATATGTTGTAAGTTTTCAAATTGTAAGGGTTCTTGGTCTATGAGAGTCTAATTTCAAGTGGATAATGATAGGACATTTAGCCCCAAAGTGTTGTAACTACATTTAAGTGTGTATAGACACGGGAGTAAAAGAGTAGAGCAGAGGATGAAGATAAAGGGAAGTAGATTTCTCTAGAAGGGACAAGGGAGAATATTATTGAATGATTCAGTGCAAGGCATTGTGCAATGTGTTTTGCAGGTAATATCTTACTTGCTTCTCATAAAATTTTTTTAGGTTAAGGACTATCGTTCCTATCTTAGAGAAGCTAAGGTTACAAGAGATTAGGGAGCATAACCAGTATCAGAGAGCCAAATAAGCCAAAATGCAGAAGTTTTTCTGACAAGGCTCCAGAGCTCATTCTCTTTTACTGTGCCTTGCTTTCTGCGATGAAGAGCTTCTGAGATGAAAGGGAAGGAAGTTGAGCCAGATTTTACAGTTTTAGGGCTTGGGGCACAGTGATTCCTGGATAGGAATTAAATTTCTGGGGCTTTGGTTTTACCCACTCCTGAGGTACTCTGCCTAGGCCAGTTTATGTCTCAGTCTATGAATTACTGTCAGCTGTTGGAGAACTTATTATGCCCAGCATTTTACCTAGGAGCTTGGAAAGACATAACAATTGCATAGCACTTGGCACTAGATCTCTAGTTTTTTTCTTTTGAATCTGAGAATTAGAATGTAACAGGCAGAGAGGAGGAAAATGGTCTGTCAGCTGACTAAACTGTGTGGCAAACTTGTGGTTCCTCTTGTGGTTTATGGATGCCTGGTAGAGAAAATGGTGCAATATACATACTCATAGGATTGTTTATTTTTTATGGAATTCTGGAAGCACAACTGCTACTATGGAAGGTGAGATTGTGATTATTTACCTTAAATGGGGCTGTAGGGAAACATTAGTATAGCCAGTAACACATTTTACAGACAGAAAATGCATTAAGAGATCAGAAAGGAAGGAGGACAAAGCAAACTGTTGCCATGGGGGAGAGCTTTATAAAAGCAGTGGTATTTAAGTCCATAAGATTGAGTAGGACTTAACAAATAGAGGGGGGAAAAGACATTTCAATTGTGGGGAACTACATAAACAAAGGCATAAACTGAATAGTATTCTTTTTTTTCTTTGCTTAAACTTTATTTAAAATTCAGTATTACTGGAGCACCTGGGTGGCTCAGTGGGTTAAAGTCTCTGCCTTCGGCTCAGGTCATGATCCCAGGGTCCTGGGATTGAGCCCCGCATAGCATCGGGCTCTTTGCTCAGCAGGGAGCCTGCTTCCTCCTTTCTCTCTGCCTGCCTCTCAGCCTATAATCTCTGCCCCACAAATAAATAAATAAAATCTTAAAAAAAAATAAAATTAAAAAAAATAAAATAAAATTCAGTATTACTCTTACGACTTAAGCATTTCTTCTATGCTCCAATAAAAATTTTTTATGTAACTCTGTCTTTCTTTCTTTCTATTAACATATAAAGTATTATTCGCCCCAGGGGTACAGGTCTGTGAATCGCCAGGTTTACACACTTCACAGCACTCACCATAGCACATACCCTCCCCAATGTCCATAACCCCACTACCCTCTCCCTACCTCGCTCCCCCCAGCAACCCTCAGTTTGTTTTGTGACATTAAGAATCTCTTGTGGTTGTCTCCCTCCCGATCCCATCTTGTTTCATTTCTGAATAGTATTCTTACCATTCATAATATTCTATCTTATTCTGATTCCAAAAGGAATTAAGGCACATTTAAAAAAAAAAACTATTAGTACAGCTTAAAATAATGTTAAAAGGTTAGGTAACATTAAAAAATCCACCTTACATTTGTCTCTGAATTTCCTGGTAATAAAAGAAGGAAAGGTAAATATGAGAGTTGGTCTGATGGATGGCGTATACTAATTCTTTAGATGAGAAATGATGTCTGCTCTTTAATTCTAAACTGGCATGTTATAGCCATCATGGAACATAGTGTACAATGTATTTGGTAGTAATACTAGGACGAAATGTGGCTCGGCTTTCTCCTGATCCTTAAATTTCTTTCTCCTGATCCTTTCAAATTTACCTGGGGGTGGGTGGAAAGGGAAGGAGAATTTGTAGCTGAGTTGTGGACCATATCAAGTTTTCATCACATCTGAATGCATTTCATTGTGTCACACTTAGTCATCTGGCTACTGGTAACTTGAAGGGAGGTTCAGAAATGCAGTCTAGCTGGGACCCAGGACAATAAGGGAACGGATTTTTGCATTTGACAGTAATTTAGTGTGGACATGGTGTGCTAGTAATTGAAGCAAGATCCAGATCATTTTAATTTCAAGTATTTTTGTGAAAATTGAGGAACCCAATTGGCACACCTTGGTGAAGGAAAATAATTCTACCTATCTCTGATGGTGAGCTGAGGTTGGAAGTTAAGAGGTGGGTACCTTCATTAAGAACCAAATAGGGATTGGTTTTATTTCAAGGGTTTGGTTGGAAAGATAAGGCTAACATAACAGTTTAGAAAGTCTCTGAATGTCATCCACTAGGAACAGTAGAGGACTACAATAAAACTTTTTTTTTTTTTTTTAAGATTTTATTTGTTTGAGGGAGAGAGAGGGAGCAGAAGCTGGTGGAAGGACAGAGAAAAACAGATAACCTGCTGAACAGGGGGCTGCACGTGGGGCTCGACCCAGGACCCTGAGATCATGACCTGAGCCGAAGGCAGACGCTTAACTGAGTCACCCAGGAGCCCCTAAAATACAAATTCTTAAATGAATAAAGGAGTCTGGGTTAATTGGTCCCTATTCATTCAGTTATTTAATAGAAATAGCAGCATCATTACCAAATCTCCCGTCTCCTCTTCCCAAGAAGAGGCTTGACAAATAAGAAGAGATTGAAAAATAATAGATTCTCAAAAGTATTGTTATCCCAAACAATAAAAATTTAGTTTTCTAATATAATTGCTTTATGAAAGCAATTTGGATAATATGGGCTTTGAAATTTCTTGCTTTACAGTCTACTATGTAATCTGTATGAACTATGTGTCTTTATAAAAAAATGTGCCTTCTCTAATTATTGTGTCAATAAATCAAAATACTGACTGTCTTGCTTAGATTAGTTACATTTTCATATTTGCCTCTTTGATCTATCAGAGATGTAAAATCTCACACAATGAAAGTAGATTTACCGGTTTTATCTATAATCCTTGGCTAAGAGGGCTTCAGTTTCACCAAACTTCACGCAGGATTTTTTGTAACTCTAGATCCCTGACCAGTTTTTCCTTAGAACATTTATTTTAGAAAACTTGTGCAGTTTGATAACATGAACAACATGGGGGTTGAGACACCAATTCCCATGCACTTGAAAATCTATGTATAACTTTTGAATCTCCCCACCCCAAACTTAATTACTAATAGCTTACTGTTGACTAGAAGCATTACTGCTAACATAAACAGCCAATTAACTCATATTTTGTATGTAATATGTACTACATACCTTATTCTTAAAGTAACCTAGAGAAGAGATTATTAAAATTATAACAAAATACATTTATAGTACTGCAAGAAATCTGCATATAAGTGGACACATGTAGTTCAAACCTTGTTGTTCAATGATCAATGGTACAGTTTTATGCAGTTTTAATTTAATACTGCATCTTTACATTTATTAACGTTTCTTTTGGCTTCAAATAATGGCATGCATGGTTTGTATTTATATAAGTTTTGATAAATTTTAACTTTGTGTAATAGATTTATATATTTATGATAGTTAATGATTAAATAGACTATATATATTTTTTGCATTAATGACATATCTAACTTCTCTAAAAGTTTTGGATATTTCAGGGCTATGCTGTTTGTATGCAAGTTTTTTTTTTTTTAATTGTCTGAAATCTCCAAAAAGGCTTCCTATATATTGATTGAAAAAATCTGCATAGAAGAGGACCCATGCTGTTCAAGGGTCAATTGTAAATGTCAATTCTTTCTCTTCCTTTTTCAGATAGAAATCTTTTAAAAGCCTTTTGCTAGTTTTACAAAGGAGGGTATCTTTCTCAAGTACCTGGGAACCATTCCTTTAAAATACAATCACCAAGATTTGGAAACAATTTAATCCTCGATAGATGAATGACTAAGAAAGATGTAGTAGAATATTACACAGTCACAAAAAAGGATGAGCTCTTACTATTCATGACAACATGGATGGACCTAGAGAGTATAATGCTGAGTGAAATAAGTCAGACTGAGATAAATACCATTGGATTTCACTCCTATGTGTAATCAAAAAGAAAAAAAAAGAGTAAACAAATTAAAAAAAAAAAAAACAGACCTATAAATACAGAGAGCAAACTGATGGTTGCCAGAAGGAAGGGGTGTAGAGAAGTGTGAGATACAGGCTTCCACTTATGGAATGAATAAGTTATGAGAATAAAAAGCACAGCATAGGGAATATAGTGAATGATATTGTAATAGTATCATATGGTGACAGATGTAGCTACACTTGTCAGCATAGCATAATGTATAGAGAAGTTGAATCCCTATGGTGTATACCTGAAAATAATGTAACATCATGTGTCAACAATAAATTAAAAAAAAAAAAGGCTATAAAGCTGCCCTCTGCAAGGGTAGGAACCTGATTTCAAGGGTACTTTCCTCCAAGCTACAGAACTGCCTCCTATATTAAAGATAACATATAAAGTTTATTTCCCTTGACAGATGGCCTATAAATCTCCTGCACAGTTCCAAAAATTCTCCCACATCTTTGCTTCAACAGAGTTGAGTATGGAGTGCATTCTAATGATGATCTGTGTTTTTCTCCATTTCAGTTGTCTTGGGGTAAAGTCTTCCTTTATTTTGCACAGGACAATTTTTGCTCAATTTTGTGAAGTTTGCAGTCAATCTAATTATAGTTCCTTGTAGGTTATCTGATTTTTTTTTTCTCTGACACCTTCAAAGACATTCTTGGGATCACTTTAATTTTTAAAATAAATCCTCTCCCTCCTGTGTAGATATTGTATATTTGGATTGCATATCAATGTGAAGGGAAGTTTCTATTTACAAATTGTCAGGGGTACCACTTTAAAGAAAAAAAAAAAAGATTTATTTATTTTAGAGGGAGAATGTTGTGGGGGAGGGAGGTACAGAGAAAAAAGGAGAGCAGAAGCAGACTCCCCACTGAGTGGGGAGCCCTATGCAGGGCTTGATCTCAAGACCCTGAGATCACGACTTGAGCTGAAGCCAAGTGTTGGCTGCTTAATGGCTGAGCCACCCAGGAGACCCAGGAGATACCACTTTATTGCTGTTACTTTACACACAAAATGTTAGGAGAGAAAAATATGTTTCCCATTACTGCAGGCAGGTAGATTTTTTTCTATCCCTCCTTGATGGTGATGCCCTTTTTAGAGTCTTGACTCTTGGTGTGGGTCTCAGATTTCAGTACCTTTCCCCCATGTATACATATACTTTGACAAACCCGTGCCTAATTTCCTGTTCTCTCTCTCTTATTTTTCAAGTTTTATTTAAACTGCAGTTACTTAACATACAGTGTAATTAGTTTCAGGTGTAGGATTTAGTTATTCTTCCCTTACATCACTTGTCCATCTCCCCTCTAGCAAACCTCAGTTTGTTCTTGATAGTTAAGGGTCTGTTTTATGGTTTGGTCTTTTTTCCCTCCCTTTGTTAATGTGTTTTGTTTCTTAAATTCCATATAAGTGAAATCATATGGTATTTGTCTTTCTCTCATTCAATTCTCTTAGCATTATACTCTGTAGCTCCATCCACATCATTGTAAATGGCAGGATTTCATTCTTTTTTTATGCCTAAGCAATATTCCATTGCATAAAAATACCACATCTTCTTTATCCATTTATCAGTCGTTGGGCATTCAGGCTCTTTTCATAATTTGGCTATTGTTAATAATGCTGTTATAAACATCAGGGTGCATGTATACTTTTGAATCAGTATTTTTGTATCCTTTGTGTAAACTAGTAGTGAAGTTGCTGGATTGTAGGGTAGCTCTATTTTTCACCTTCTGAGAAAACTCCACACTGTTTTCCAGAGTGAGTGCGCCCATTTGCATTCCCACCAACAATGTAAGAGGATTTCCCTTACTCTGCATCCTCACCAACACCTGTTGTTTCCTGTCTTGTTAATTTTAGCCATTCTGACATGTGTGAGGTGATTCCTAGAGCTCTAGTTTTTCAGCATCAGCACTGTTCCAAGACAGGCCTCATGTCTGAGGTTACTTAGCATTCTCATTTTAGAGCCCTGTTTTTCTTTATATTTTTGTCCTTTGGAAATTTTTCTTTTTGAAGGGCTCAGCAATGCATTTAAATGGTATTTAATCTTTTATGTAGGTGCTAAACACAAAGTACAAAAAACGGGCATAATGAATGAAAATTTTGTATTTGATTCAATAGATTATTGGAATGTTGTGAATAATTTTCTATGAAGAATGTAGTATTTTAGACAAGATTGTAGTCTGAAAGGAGGTTTATGAGAATCTGGGGGTAACAGAAGTTGTAGTGATTAAAGTTTCCTCACTATAAAAGAAAGCATGCTAGTTGAAGGTAGAGTGAGCTACTGGTTTCCAGAATGGCAGGAAAATGCACTGATGGCAACCTCCAAGGGACAATAGAGGCAGTTCGTTCCATTATGATTTGGCACTTGCTACATAAGTATGATCTATTTATTTTTCATTATGTTAGCATTAGACCAACACTCAAAACAGTCCCAATCTTTTTGATGGTTTACCTACTTTCAAAACAACAGGATTTTGGGCTATTTTACCCCATTTTAGGCTGAAATCCTTTCTGAGGTGTGGAATAGGCCACTTTATGACCTCTCTTTCCCTTAGGGACATAGGAATAGGAATAGTTTTTCAGTTCCCAGGGACATGGCATGAGACTGAATTAGTTGTACTAAAGTAGTGTGTTGTCTTCAATCTAAATGCTGACCCAGAAAAATTTTCATCACTCAATAGTTATAAGGACAGCAGTATGGAAAGCATATTAATTATGAAAGCAGCTCAGTATTTTCTGATATGTGGTCATGTGACAAAACTTGAAATTAAATAGGATTGCTCTGAAATGGATAACATGTAAGTAGATAAGACAAAAATAATGGTCTCACAGGGGTTCACTTTTTTGGGGGACAGTAAAGTTGACATTAGGAGATAGGAGATATTAGCTCAAAGAGTATACTGGCATGGGTGCATGGTTTTAGGGAAACACTTCAGATTGATGTTTTGACCAGTGTTTAAGTTTGGAGATGGGAAGAGTCCATTCATTGTTGGATTGGCAACATCTTTTAAGAGGCTGAAGATGACTATAATTAAAGAATTAATAAAGACTTTAGTACATGACAGTTATAAAAATCCTTTCTTATGTAATAACTTGATTTTTGGCAATGGCTATAAGTTTCCTGCTCCTCAGAATTTCTATGGGGGGAGGGTTTTAGCTCTTAAGAAGGGTGGCAATGACAGTGATGGAGTTGCAGGAAGGTGGGGGGGCTTTTTCTGAACCTGTGTTTCATAAGAAAACTGCTTTTATTTATTTATTTTATTTATTTAAAAAAAAAAAGATTTGATTTATTTAAGACCAGCAGGGTTGGGGCAGAAGCAGGCAGCAGGATCCCTTCTGAGAAGGCTGGGCTTGATCCAAGGACCTTGGGATCATGACCTGAACCAAAAGCAGCTGCTTAACCCACTGAGTCACCCAGGTGCCTCCAAGCAGACTGTTTTTATGCTACAGATAAATAAAAATAAATACCTAATTTTTATTCATGCTTAGTATAGGATTGAGGAAATCCCAGTGGTCTATATCAGTAATGTATTTAATTAGGTATTCTCTTTTTTTAAATTTTTTTTTTTAAATTTTCAGCATAACAGTATTCATTATTTTTGCACCACACCCAGTGCTCCATGCAATCTGTGCCCTCTATAACACCTACCACCTGGTACCCCAACCCCCCACCCTAATTTGGTAGTCTTGAGGTGATTGGAGATAATGAGGGGGCTCCCCAAAATACCCATTGCTGATACAGACTTAGACATATCTTTAATTTTACAAGACTGTCCTTGAAGGTTTTGCTTGAAATATATTTTCTTCATCTGAAACCCAGATTTACCTCCACTGTTAATGTTTTCTTGTTCTTTTGGTGCTGGAACCCTTTTAGACACAGATTTAGGAAATAATTACAAAGTCATAGGCTAATTGTATTACACTTATGTATTTTCCATATGTAGATCTAAAAATTTTTTGCACAAAAATAGACAAATAGGAGAGACTTATAAGGCATCTTAGAGATCTGCTGCTGCAGCCTCTTCATGCTATAATAAACTAACATGCAGAGAAGTGGTTGAGATGTTCTCTGATTACTGAGGATAGAGACTGTTGAATGCCCCTAATATGCATTCACTGAATATTCTTTGGTGACAAAAGCCAGATGGGAAATGACTGACTACCTTTTCACTATTGACAAACACCTTAGGAAATGTGGTCATGTGACTAAATTCTAACAAATAAGCCAAAGTGCTGTGTAGTATTTCTGAAATGTTGTCTTAAGAACAGGATGGCCTTCCTCTTTGTTTTCATTCCACTGCTGGAATATGATAGAACATCAAAGTGATGACTAGAACACTAGCTTCCATTCTAAATCAAGAACACAAGAGTCACATTCTAGGGGTAGTACAGCTGAGAGTTTAAAGGAATCTGTTTTGATGACAATGATTGCCACATTGGCACTAGAGTGCCTAACTCTGGACTTGTATCTTAAGCACTTCCAAATTTTTTGAACCACTGTTATTTTGGGTTTTCTGTCACATGACATTGAATCTATTCTTAACTGGTATATCTGTCTAGTGATATGACATTATCATATGGCTTCCCTGACACCATTTTGATCTATGAAGTTGAATTATTTTAGAATATACTATATTCTGTTCAGTCATTAATTCAGTAATTCCTCATTTCACATTTGATGTCAGATTCTATGCTCTGTACCAGTAATGCAGAGAAAACTAGACCAAGTACCTACCTTTGGCAAGCTCAAGGACCAGCCAGGGAGACTAACATGTGAACAAAGAACTCTGAAACAGAGTAATTGAAGTGATTTACAAGTGCTTTGGTGGAAGCAGAGAGAAAGTGATCTGTTCTGCTTTTTAGGTGAGAAGAAGGGTTAACAGAGATAGAAGTGCCTGAGCCATCTCTTGAAAGATTTCAGTTCTACAGGTAGAAAGGAGGAAGGTACATTTTTGTCAGAACATTTATAAAGGGGTGCTTGGGTAGCTCAGTTAAGTTTCTGCCTTTGGCTCAGGTCATGATCCTTGGGTCCTGGGATGGAGCACCTCATCAGGCTCCCTGTCTGGGGAGAGCCTGTTTCTCCTTCTGCCCTATGTGTGCTCTCTAGCTCGCTCTCTGTCTCTCAAATAAATAAATAAAAATCTTAAAAAAAAAAAAAAGGACACTTACAAAGATCTCAAAGCACCGCACAGAGTGACATATTTGGGGAAGACTGGCAGAATTTAGAGTTAGTGGGAGAGAAACAGGAGATTATCTTACAGATAGTTCAGACCATTTTCTATCTGATAAAAATATTTGACATATTCTTAGACCTTTACATCAGTGATCCACAGAGGATAAAAGGCTATCCATGCCCCAGGTATCATATACTTGCATAAAGATTTAGATTTTAGAACATTTGACAGTTTTGATTAAAGTAAGGAGATAACATTTACTGAGTACTTACTGTACCAGAATTGTACTTAATACGCATTATCTAATATAATATGGCACCTTTTGATGGCAAATGTTACCATGCCACTTTACAGATGGGAATATTAAAGCTTAGGAACAGGAAGTAATTTTTCTAATGTTATATACTTAGCAATAGGGCTGAGATTCTACTTCAGGTCTGTTTCCAGAGGCCAAGAGCTTATGCATTAGGATTTAATCAATTTGTCTATTGATGTCCATCTGTAGTTTCTCTATAAATTATCACTCATTTCAATAAAAGGAGATCATTTATTTGAATATCAGACATTTTGAACATTGATAGTGCTACTGACACTGAAATTATTACAAAGAATATAAATATATCAAAAGTATAATAACCATCATTCATCTATGTAATACATATACATATGTAACACAATACTCATGTCACATGTAATACATACATGTAATATACATAAAACAAATATGTAATGAGTGTGTATGTGTGTGTACATATCTATCTAATCACAGGAACTTGAATCTGGAAGATACCAACCTAGTAACTTTCTCAAAGCCTTAGGAAAACAAATCTTCCAAGACTATCTGAATTTCTGAATTTTTGGTTCTTTCACAAATTACTTGCCATTAATGAATACCTGTGGAGACTTTCTGAGTTATAGACATGATTTATTGATGTATTAATGATGGTAATTTAGAAACATTTGGAATAGGGGGAAGCATTTATAAAGTCATAAATAATGCCAACTAACGAAGATGTCAACCAGATGATGGTGTTTGTTCTGAAGAGTAAAGAGTGAAAAGGTATCTTGTTTTGCTCAGAAGAATTAACTCCTAAATATCTTTATTGGAAAATTGTACATGGGCAGCCAGTACTGGAAAATGTTTGAATTACTTTGCAGAGGTAGTGGGTCTATGATAAAGAGGCAGACAAATGAAACTATGAATCTCTTACTGAATCCTAAGTCTGGCCCCTCTATCTTTGCATTTATGTTATTGTAAAATATGTAATGCTTCACTAAATACTGTTTTCTAGTCTTCTCTAGTTATATAATTGTGAACCTTATAACTCCTTTAGGATCATTATTTCCTTGAGGGAACTGATAGTGCTTTCACTCAGTTCTCTCTCTCTCTCTCTTTCTCTTTTTTTTCCCCCCTGGATTCTCATGATACACTCAAACGAGTGAAATTAGTTTGAAAGAGTTTGAAAAGTTTGAAAGAGTTAAGCCTGTATACCTTACAGAATTTACAGAAAAAAGGAAATTAAGGGAAATTTAAAAAAAAAAAAAACAAACAACCCTCTTCTGATTCCCTAATTATGCTCAAGTAGTCCATAAACAGTGAGAGCCTGGTACGTAAGTCACTGTGTTAGGTGTGGAAGGAAATGCAGATAGCCTCCTCTCGGAAACATGAGATCTAGTAATAGAAAGAAGACATATGCCTAAACTAAGCCAGGTAAAGAAAGCAAAGTGCTATGACAGGGTTGATTTAGGATGCTCAGATGGGGGCATACTTGTTTTAAGAGTGGAGTAAAGTAGTGTCTTCCTCTCTTATTTGCTTAAAAATCATTCCAAACAGAATAATAAACAGAAGAAAAAATACTGACTCTGATGGAAATAGACTGATACCTATAAGCTTGCACCATAGTAAATGAAGACAGAGATGAGGAAAGTCAATTATAAATTCCTGTAGGGATGATATCGTGAACATGCTGACCAGAAGCAAGACGGTTTACTCTCAGGAATGTGAAGATGAGCTATGGGCATCACAAGAAAATCTGTGTGAGGACACAGAAGGTTACATAACCCTACCCTCCAACCCACATAGTTACCTATCCATCCTTCAACTCCCATGGGAGATTGGAGATTGATTTTCTAAGACATGGAGTCACAAAGCCTTGAAATACTGGCGACAGAGGAGAGGCAACTAGATGACATGCTATAAATAGGAGGTTTGGGACTGCATACTGATTGGGAAACCCTGAGACCATTTCTTCTACCCATCTCCAGAATTCTAGCAGTCATATTTGTTTACTGTCTTTTCCTTAGTTATTCAGCGGCGACACTGGTATGATCTTACTTCCCCAATCTTAGTGATGTCACTCCTTTCTTCTTCTGGGGCAGCTAAAGGGATAACAACTGGCACAGCTGCAGAAGCTGCTCCAGCCCTCCTGGCTGGTAGCTGTTTTCATTGGTTCCTGAGATATAGGGGCTTTTAATTATTTTAACTGACTGCCTCCCCTCCTCATCCCTTCCTCTTACAGGGGACTGGATGGATTCTTCTCCAGCAATCCTTTCCTAGAGAAAACACTTAAATTGATATTTGTATATATATATATATATCCAATAAGAATTACCATTGTCCCATATGTAAAAAGTCGTCAAAAAGTTCTGCCCACCCCAATGTAGAATTCCAATCAACTTTTTAACCCTTGGCATATTAGACAAGCCTTTAATCTGAAAGAAAGAAATCACATCAAGTAAATAGTAGAGGGGCAAAAAACAATATAGAAAAAAAAGGAAAAAAGCTCAGGCAAAAAACATTAAATCATATAATTACACTGAAAGAGTGTCTTTTCTTCGATGAGATGAGCACTATCCTAATTAAAAGGAATAGTAAGAGAACCAGAAAGGGCTTTTGAAAATTCAAAAATATAAGCTCTAAAATATAAAAATTCAGTGGGACATGTGAGAGAATACTTGGTGTGTCTTCTGGCTAGGTGGATGTAAAATGGTGTGATTAATAGGTAAAAAATAGGAAATTTGTTTATGAGGCAGCTGGATAGCTACCTAATGAGTTTCAGAAAGGAATATCAAAGGAAGTGTTGGGAATGAAGATATCAAAGAAATAATGGTAGATATTTTCCAGAACAAAAGGACAAGAGTTTTCACATTGCAAAAGTCCAGCAAATTCCCAGTCCAATCACTGTTCTTATTTGTGAAATTTCAGTTGCTAAGGATAAAAAGACATTCTTTTCACCACCAGTTGTTCTTTTTTTTTTTTTTTTAAGATTTTATTTATTTATTTGACAGACAGAGATCACAAGTAGGCAGAGAGGCAGGCAGGGGGTCGGGGCGGTGGCGGGTGGGGTGGGGGTGGGGGTGGGGGGGGGACGGGAAGCAGGGAGCCTGATGCTGGGCTTGATCCCAGGACCCTGAGCAGAGGCTTTAACCCACTGAGCCACCCAGGCACCCTTCACCACCAGTTTTACTGAGGTATAATTGATGTACAACATCGTATAACTGTGTTGTAGAGTATAATATTTGTCTTACATAGGTTGAGAAATGATAATCATTAGTTAACATCCATCATTGCATGGCATATATATATTTTTATATATGTATGTATGTGTGTATATGTATACATATATGATGTATACATACATATATACACATACATATATATACATACATATATATACACATACATATATATATATATGTCTTTTTCTTTGTGAAAAGAACTCTAGGTCTATTGTCTATGACTTTCCTGTATATCATACATCAGTGTTAGCCATAGTGATTATGTTGTACATTATATCCCTAGTACTCATTTATCTTAAAACTGGGAGTTTGTACCTTTGACCACTTTCATCCAATTCCCCCTCCCCCTTATCCTTCCCTTTGGTAAGCACAATCTCATCTCTTTTTCAATGAGTTTTTTGTTTTGTTATGCATATTTAAGTGAGATCGGTGTTTGTCTTTGTCTGGCTTATTTCCCTTAGAATAGTACCCTCAAATTCCCTCCGTGTTGTTGCAAATAGTATTTCATCAAGTTGTATGTCTGAATAATATTCCATTGTATATATAAAACACATATTCTCTGTTTACCCATCGATGGACACTTAGTCCACATCCTGGCTATTGTGAATAATGCTGTTATGAACACGGGGGTGCAGATATCTCTTTGACATAATGTTTTTGTTATCTTCAGATAGATTGCCAGAAACAGAATTACTGGTTCAGGTTGTAGTTCCATTTTTAATTTTTTGAGGATCCTCCATAATGTTTTCCCCAGTGGCTGTACCAATTAACAATTCCACCAAGAGTGCACACGATTTCCCTCTTGTCCACATCTTTTGTTATCTCTTGTATTTTTGATTCTTACAGGTGTGAGGAGATAAGGTATTTTTGATTTGCATTTACCTAATTATTGGTGATGTCGATGATATTTTTAGGTACTTTTGGCCATTCATACATCTTCTTTGGAAAAATGTCACTTTTTAAAATTTTTGCTATTAAGTTGTGTGAGTTCCCTGTATATTTTTTATATCAACCCTTTATCAGCTATATAGCTTGCAAAATATTTTCTCATTCTTTAGGTTTCTTTTCTTAATTTTGTTGATTGTATCTTTTGCTGTGCAGAAAGCTTTTAGTTGTAGTTCCACTGTTTTATTTTTCATTTTGTCGTTTGTGCCATTGGTGTCATACCCACAAAATCATTACTGAGACCCATATCAAAGAAATTTTTCCCATTTTTTTTCCTAGGAGTTTTATGGCTTCAGTCATTACATTTAAGACCTTAATCCATGTTAAGTCAATTTTTGAGTGGTTTAAGATAGGGGTCTATTTTTATTCTGCAGCATGTGAATATCTAATTTGTCCAGTACCATTTATTGAAGAGATTAGTTTTTTCTCTATTGAGTATTCTTGGTTCTCTTATCAAACATTAGTTCGACATATATGCTTGGGTTTATCTCTGGGCTTTTAATCCTTTTCCACTGGTTTATTTTATACCAAAACCATACAATTTTGATTACTATAATTTCATAGTACACATTGACATCAGGAATTGTGATGCCTCCTGCTCTTCCAGATTGCTTTGGCTATTGGGGTTTTAGGTGGTTCCATATCCATTTTAGGATTTTTTTTTTCTTCTGTAGATGTTTTTGGAAATTTGGTAGGAATTTCATTGTATCTGTGGTTGGCTTCTCATGCTTTTGGCATTTTTTTTTTAATTTTTTAAAAAGATTTTATTTATTTATTCAACAGACAGATCACAAGTAGGCAGAGAGACAGGCAGAGAGAGAGGAAGGTTAGCAGGCTCCCCACTGAGCAGAGAGCCCGATGCGATGCGGGGCTCAATACCCGGATCCTGAGATCATGACCTGAGCAGAAGGCAGAGGCTTTAACTCACTGAACCACCCAGGCCCTCCTAAGTATTGTTTTTGATTGAATTGTAAATGAGATTGTTTTTCTTATATCTTTTTTCAGATAACTAGTCATTAGTGAATGGAAATATGACTGATTTTTGTATGTCAATTTTCAATTGTATAACTTTACTGAATTCTTTGATTAGATTTAACATATTTTGGTGACATCTTCAGGATTGTCTCTATATAAAATCATGTCATCATCAACTAGAGACAGTTTTATTTCTTCCTTTCCAATACTGATAACTTTTATTTCTTTTTCTTTACTGATTGCCCTGTCAAGGACTTCCACTACAGGCATATATCAGATACTGTGCGTTTAGTTCGTCTACTACAATAAAGGGAGTATTGTAATAAAGTGAGTCAAAGTGAGTTTTGTTTCCCAGTACACAGAAAAGTTTGCAGAATACTGTAGCCTATTAGGTGCACAATAGCATTATGTCTAATGTGAGCAAATGCTATTGGCAAAAGGACATTGATATGCTTGACACAGGGTTACCACAAACCTTCAATTTGTAAAAAAGCAACATCTGCAAAGTGCAGTACAGTAAGCCTGATAAAGTGAGGTATTCTTTTTTATGTTGAAAAGGAATAGTGAGAAGGGGCACCTTTATTTTATTCTTGATCTTGGAAGAAAGATCTCTTAACCTTGCATATTTGTCTTATTTGAGTTTGATGTTATCTGTGGGTTTGTTATAGATGGCCTTTATTATGTTAACGTACATTCCTTCTATATCTAATTTGTTAAGAGGTTTATTTATTTATTTATTTATTTTTACAAGATTTTATTTATTTGTTTGACACAGAGATAGATCACAAGTAGGCAGAGAGTCAGGAAGAGAGAAAGAGGGAATCAGGCTCCCTACTGAGCAGAGAGCCCGATGTGGGGATCAATCCCAGGACCCTGAGACCATAGCCTGAACTGAAGGCAGAGGCTTAACCCACTGAGCCACCCAGGTGCCCCAAGAGTTTTAAATAATAAAATATTAAAAATTTTTAATAAAAAATATTTAATAAAATCAGAGTATAAAAAATAAAAATAAAAAATGTTGAAATATGTCACATGCCTTTCTGCATCTATTTAGATCATGATTTTTTCTTTCATTCTCTTAATGTCATGCATCACAGTGATTGATTTGTGACTATTAGACTGTCTTTATTTCATTCCAGGAAGAAATCCCATTTGGTTGTGATAAATAATCCCTTTAATGTGCTATTGAATTTGATTTGCCAGTATTTAAAAAAAAAAAAAAAAAACTTTAGCATTTGTGTTCATCAGGGTTATTAACCTATAGATTTTCTTCTCTGGTAGTGTCCTTTTCTGACTTTGATATCAGGGTTAAAACCATTTTGAGGTATTTTCTTTCTCTTTGATCTTTTGGAAGGCTTTGAAAAGGATTGACATTAATTCTTCTTAAAATGTGTGATAAAATTCAGCCATGAAACCATCTGTTCCTGGGCTTGTCTTTGTCGAGAGATTACTGATTACTAATTCATCACTAGTGATTGGTCTGTTCAGATTTTCTATTTCTTCGTGATTGTCTTAGTAGTTTGCATGTCTCTAAGAATTTTTCCATTTCTTTTATATTATCCAGTTTGTTGCTGTATAGTTGTTCACAGTAGCCTCTTATCCTTTGTATTTCTGTAGTTTCAGTTGTAATGTCTCTTTTTTCTTTTAAAATTTTATTGATTTGAGTCTATTCCTTTTTTCCTTTGGTTAGTCTAGCAAAGGTTTGTCAATTTTAGCTTTTCAAAAGAGCAACTTTCAGGTGGGTTAATGTTTTTTGTTTTTCTGGTATTTTCATTTGTTTCTTCTCTATATGATTTCCTTTCTTGTGCTGACTTTCAGTTGATTCATTCTTTTTCTAGTCTCTTAAGTTATGGAGTTAAACATTTGGGATCTTTCTTTATTCTTAAGGTAGGTATTTATGACTATAAACGTCCCTTTTAGAACTGTATCTGATAAGTTCTTGTATATGTATATCCATATTTGTCTTAAACTTTATTTCTTCTTTAATTTCTTTTTTGATCCATTGGTTCTTCAGGAGAATGTTTGGTTTCTATGTATTCATAAATTTTCTAGTTTTCCTCTTGTTAGTAATTTCTAGTTTCATATCATTGTGGTCAGAAGATACTTCATAAAATTTCAGTCTTTTAGAATTTGCTAAAACTAGTATGTATGGCCAAAAAAAGGATGGTGAGAGCACTTGGAAACTGTGTAGCCCAATAATCCTCAATAAGATCATCAAGCAGACAGAGATGATTGCCCATAGGGCAAAGCTAGTTCAGGCATGAATGTTCCCCTGCTATACCCAGGCAGAGGAGTTAATTCACAGCCCTGCCTGCTATTAAGAATAACTCCCAAGCCCTACTAACTTGCAAGCCTGGTGGAAAAATGTTGCAGGTGGTTGGAGTAGGTCTTCATATCCTGCACATGTGAAAAAAGGTAGAGATGGTCACTCTTGTTCATCCTACAATGCCCCTTTTTGTGTTTCATGGAATCTTTAAAGTAAAGCATTTTAAGTTTCCAGTTTTAGTTAAGTTGTGTGTGTGTGTGTGTGCGCGTGTGTGTGTATGTGATTAAATGAGTCACATATATAGATGATTAAATGAGAAGTACATAAAACCTGATATATATATATATGGTCTTACTTCTTTTTGACATAGGTAAAAACCTGAGATGGAGAGACAAGCACCTACCCCAGGATTTCTAATAGGAAAGAGTCAATTTGATTTAAATAAATTCTTTTTCCCAAGAAACACTAGTAAGCCTTCATTAAGAAACCTGTCACACTGTGTGATGACTTCTTAGGATTTCCTAAGACTGATCACCTCCTAAGGTCAAGGCTGTGCCATTCTCTTTGTGGTATTTTGAGTAAACCATGAATTGGTTGGCATCTGAGAAGCCCTTGGTACATTTCTGTTGAACCAATAAAAGTATGAATGAATAAATGCATTTATACTGTAATTCTTCCACAAAGCACTTACTTGACCAATATTTGTGTTAAGTATATACTGAATATGCACAAGAAACTACAGATTCTAAGGATTCAGAAGTGACTGACTTTTGGTCGCTGACTTCCAGATGCTCACTTGGTGGAGACATATAAGCAGATAAATGTGGTAAATGTCTGGACATTTTCCCCTACAGTGTAGTATTCAAGCTGGATCAAGAATACTGAGATCTTGGTTTGTCAAGTAGAGAAAAGAACAGTCAAGTTAGGTAAAGGAAGCTGGGAGCAAAAAAAGTTGTGTGAAAAAGAGGAGGAAATGAGTGCTACTGAATGTAGAATAATTGCAAGAAAGAATATTGACAGAAAATACTTGAGGTAAAGCACTTTTTTTTTTTTTTTTGATAGTCAATGTTGATAACTCTGGTCTCCACTCTACATGGGCAAATTTTTAGAGTGATTATCTATATGCACACATGTGGAAATAATGAATTTCAAATTTAATGATAAAAATGCTTGTAAGTTTATAGATAGTATGTTAAAAATAACAAAGTCAAAGGTCAGCAGTATGAAAATATTAAAAGAACTTTTACAATTTGGTATAGTTTAAATTCATACCAATAAAATCATGTGTTCATTTTCTATGCTATCTAATTGCTATTTTAATATACAAGTGCAAAGCAATAAAAAAACTTTTGCTTGAAAGAATTCTTTGCTGTACCAATTAACACCTTAAGTTGTGATTAAACATTAACAGGTTTAATGTCTTTCCAAGGAGCCATGCATCTGGACAACATATCTCTTCTTTTTTTTTTTTTTTTTTTTTTTTTTTTTTTTATAGACATCTGTTGCCATTTAAACATATCTCACTTTATTATTCAAATATAACTTGGGTTTTTAAAAAACACAATTCTCAGAACGGAAAAGATATCAGATATGAAACAGCCTGCTAACTTTTTGTTATGTATGTTATATTGCTGATCTGAAAAGCTTAATAACAATACAAATATTTGACCAATTTTTCCATAATGATCTCAAAGGTTTAGCTTAACATGATTCTAAAATTATGAAGAAACAAACTGCCCTTAAGCAACAAAATGACAGTGGGGAATAAATCAGAGTAATTACTGTTAAACTGATATAGGGGCTAAATGCATTAACATGCATAGGGTATTTAGAATGGTACCAGGAACATAGTAAGTGTTTAATGAATTTTACCTTTTGTTGTTATGCAAGCTATTTTTAGCTTTGTAACACATATTTTATAAAATACATTTTCCTTCATTCTACAAGGCTAGGTGATTTTAGATTAACAAGGAGATGGACTAAGGAGATAATTTAAATACAAAATGATTTGCAAATTCACAAGCAGTATATAAGTTGATATTTTTAGTAGTAGAGATACAGTGTGATAGAGGAAAATTTTAGCTTTGGACTCAGACAAATCAGGATAAAAACTGGGTGACTTTTGATAAAAATACATTTAGCCTTAGTCCTATCTTCTCAAAAATGGAGAAATTGGGGCATCTGGTGGCTCATTTGGTTGGACATCCGACTTTCAGTTTTGCCTCAGGTCATGATCTCAGGGTCCTGGGATTGAGTTCCACTTGGGGCTCCTCGCTCAGCGAGGAGTTTGTTAGAGTCTTCTTCTCCTTTTGCCCCTCTCCCCTGCTTGCACGTGTTCTCTCTTAAATAAATCAATTTTTTTTTAAGATGGAGAAATTAACATCAAATTCACAAACTATCTGAGAATTAAATGAAATAAAATGTAAAACATTTTACATTTCCAGTATTTCAGTATAGGTAGGATTTTTTTAAAATCTTATTCTTACTATCTACTGTGTGCCTGTTAGTTTTCTATTGATACCATTACAAATTATTGCAAACTTAGTGCCTTCAAACAGAAACATTATCTTAGTTTTGTAGGTGAGAAGTCTGATGGTCTCATGGGCTAAAATCAAGATAACAGCAGGCTGTGTTCCTTTCTGCAAGTTCTAGGGAAGACTCCATTCTCTGTTCATTTAGGTTGTTTTCAGAATTCATTTATTTGCAGTTATTGGACTGAGTTTTTATTTCTTTGCTGGGTATCATCTGGAGGCTGACCCCAGCTTCTAAAAGCCACCTGTACACCTGTAATCCTTGGTTTATGACCCCTTTCTTCCATCTTCAAAGGCAGCAATGTCCCTCTCAAACATTGAATCTCTCCTCCTTCCCTCATGTGACTTCACTGATTTACTCCTCTGCTTTTAATGAGTCATGCAATTAGACTGGGCCCACCTGGATAATCCAAAATAATCTTCCCCTCTGAAGGTCTTGAAATGAATCACATCAGAAGTCCCCTCTACCTGCTCTACCTTCTGTAAAGTAATATATTCACAGGTGCCTAAGATGAGGGCCCACTGTTCTGTCTACCACAACCAGGTATTGTGCTAAGAGATGTGTGAAA
The DNA here is from genome assembly GCF_011764305.1 of Mustela putorius furo. Lineage (NCBI taxonomy): Eukaryota > Metazoa > Chordata > Mammalia > Carnivora > Mustelidae > Mustela > Mustela putorius. Next base: position 2,161,076 of record NW_025422382.1, on the reverse strand, counting down.
TAAGGTGGAAAAAAAATAAGCCCTGTTCCTAAGTATTCTGAGTGTAAATTTAACAATTAAACCAACCCATTGAGAAAGGTACTAGTATGGGTCTTATTTTGCAGACGAATAAACTGAGATATGAAAGGACAAATAACTTGCCTAAAGTCACCAAATCAGTGAAGTGAGTTAATGGGCATCTGGGTGACTCAGCTCAATTAGGCATCTGCCCTCAACTGAGGTCATGGTCCCATGGTCCTGGGATTGAGTCCTATGTCAGGCTCCCTGTTCTGGGGAGCCTGCTTCTCCCTCTTCCTCTGCCACTCCTCCTGTTTGTGCTCTCCTTATCTCTCTCAAATAAATAAATAAAATCTAAAAAAAAAATCAGTGAGCCAAAGTTTGAACCCAGGTAGTCTGGTCTCCGAGAGCAAAACTAATGTCTCATCCCTGTTGAGTTCATTGTCAAATGAGTGTTAGAGAGGTGGGGAAAAAAATGAAGTGAGCATATAGATATGATGTTACAATTATGGTAAGAGCTAGGAAGGAGCTCTGTATGATGCTAATGAAGTTGAGAAATTAGCCTCAGTTTAGAGAATGCTAGGACTTGGCTATTACCAGGAATCTGACAAATGCATAGGAATTAATTAGATAAAGTCAGAGTAGAAAAGCACTTCAGACAGAGGGCTCAGCCTCTGTGAGTGGCCTGTGACAAAAGGGGACTTACCCAGTATGGAAAGACTTGAAAGAATGCTACTTCTGGTTAGAGGTAAAGAAGTAAATGGGAGAGTAAGTCTAGAGTGAGTCTGAAAAAGAAGGTGGAAGTCAGACCACAAAAGGTTTGAGGCTGTTTTAGGTTTGTGTTTATTCCAGAAGCTGTGGGAAATATTGTAAGACCTGAGTGACATGATCATGTTGTTCCAAGCAATAACTTTGGCTCTAAAGTTGGAGGAAGGCAAGAGTGGAAGCCAAAATCCCCATGAGAGGCTGTCATAGTAGCAGTGACTCTTGATGTTAGGAGGTTGGACTGAAGTGGCAATGAGGAGTGATAGAAGTAAGTATAGATATTTCAAAAGATACTTAGCAAATAGAATTACAAACTGAGTGATATGTTGGAATTGAGGAAGAGGAGTTAGGAGATTCAATGACCCCAATGCACATTTATTTACTTTTTTTTCAATGACTCAAAAATTTTAAGATTTGAATCTTGTGAAATAGTGTTTCTCATTCTGGGCCTCTTCATCCTTTTTTCTTCCCTGAAAACTTGATTCTGGAGGATGGGCTTGAGACTTTGAAACTTATAAATTGTGTTGTTTTAAAAAAAATAAACTATTATTATTATAATTATCATTATTGGATCAGTTTTAGATACACAGCAAACTGAGTGGAAGGTACAGGCATTTCCTTTATGCCCCCTGCCCCAGAACACACACAGCCTTCCTTATTATCAGCAGTCCCCACTGTAGTACATTTATTACAGCTAAGAAACCTACATTAATATTGTACTACTATGGGGTACCTGGGTGGCTCAGTGGGTTAAAGCCTCTGCCTTTGGCTCAGGTCATGATCCCAGGGTCCTGGGATCAAGCCCCGAATCAGGCTCTTTGCTCAGTGGGGAGCCTGCTTCCCCCCTCTTTCTGCCTACTTGAGATCTCTCTGCCAAATAGTGAAATATTTTTTAAGATTTTATTTATTTATTACTCAAAACCTGTAGTTGACATTACAGTTCACTCTTGTGCATTCTAGGGGTTTGAAAAAAAAATGTATGATGACACTTATCTATTGTTTTAATAGCACCATAACTTCAGTGCCCTAAAAATCCTCTGTGCTCTTCTTATTCATCTCTCTCTCCTCCATCCCTCTTGGCAACCACAGCACTTTTAACTCTTTCCATAGTTTTGCTTTCTCTGGAATGTCATATTGTGTGCAGATTTTTGTGTGGATGTAAGTTTTTGACTTGTAATGGTTGGATCCTATGCTAAATATATGTTAAGTTTTATAAGAAACCACCAAAATGTCTTAGTAAGTAGTTGTGCCAATTTTGCATTCACCAGCAATAAGAGGTCCTATTGCTCCACATCCTCACAAATATTTGATGTTGACAGAGTTCTAGATGCTGGCCATTCTAATAGGTTTGTAATTGTATCTCATTGTTTTATTTATTTATTTTTTTAAGGTGTTTTTTTTTTGTTTTTTTTTTGTTTTTTTTGACAGAGATCACAAGTAGGCAGAGAGGCAGGCAGAGAGAGGAGAAAGTAGGCTTCCCACTGAGCAGAGAGCCTAATGTGGGACTCAATCCCAGGATCCTGGGATTATGACCTGAGCCAAAGGCAGAGGCTTTAACCCACTGAGCCACCCAGCACCCCTATCTCGTTGTTTTAATGTGGGCTTCCCTGAAGATACTGATGTGGAACATCTTTTCATATGCTTACTTACCATTTGTATACCTTTGGTGAGGCATCTGTTAAGATCCTTAAAATCCTTGGCCTATTTTTAACTGGGTTGTTTTTCTTATTGAAATTTGAGTTCTTTCCATAGGTTCCTGTCCAAAATGGCAGAGGGGTAGAACTTAGTTTTGTCTGTTCCCAGGAAATTTAACTAGATACCTATCAAAACATTCTGAACACCTGTGAACTCAACCAGAGATCTAAGAAAAGAATAGCTGCAACTCTACAAATAGAAAAGTGACCACTTTCTGCAAGGTAGGAGGTGCAGAGGAGTGAATATGAGGCAATATATGGAAAGACAAACTAAGTGTGGAGGGAGCCTCCCTGAGCTGGCCACCAGAGAGTGATAGAGCAGTGGAGCACAAAAGAGGAACTTTCAGAAGTCTGCTTTGTGGGGGACATCACGGCCTGAAAGGCACTCAGACAGCTAAATGAGGGTAGAATCATATGTGGGACAGTGTGGTCTCAGAATCCTCAGAGTCATAAGAAGACTGGGGGTAACAGTGTGGCAGAGCTCCCAGGCACTGGAGTGGAGAAGCCAGCTGCAATCAGTGATCCCAGGAGTTGGCTCTCAGCTTGGGGTTACTAACCAGGAAACAATAAATGATTATAAAGATACTATCTGGGCTTGAAAAAAGAATAGAAGACAGAAGAGAATCCCTTTTTGGAGAAATAAAAGCTCAAAAATTGAATCAAGTTGAAATAAAGGCTATTAATGAGATGATAAAACATGGAGGCTCTAACTGCTAGAATAAATAAGGCAGAAGAGAGAATAAGTGATACAGAAGACAAAATGATGGAAAATTAAGAAGCTGAGAAAAAGAGAGATAAACAACTACTGGACCATGAGAGGAGAATTTGAGAGAGAAGTGATACCATAAAGGGAAACAATTAGAATAATTGATATCCCAGAAAAAGAAGAAAGAAAGATAGGGGCAGAAGGTATATCAGAGCAAATTATAGCTGAGATCTTCCCTAATCTGGTGGAGGAAATAGGCATCCAAGTCCAGGAGGCACAGAGAATCCCCCATCAAAATCAGTAAAAATAGGTTAACACTGCTACATATAATAGTGAAGCTTGCAAATTTCAGAGACAAAGAGAAAATCTTGAAAGCAGCTCAGGACAAGAGGTCTGTCACCTACAAGGGTAGAAACATTAGATCAGCAGCAGACCTATCTGCAGAGACCTAGTAGGTCAGAAGGGACTGGTATGATACATTCAGGGTGCTAAATGAGAAAAATATGCAGTCAAGAATATTTTATCCAGCTAGGATGTCATTGAAAATAAAAGGAGAGATACAAATCTTCTTGGACAAACTAAAAGAATTTATGATCACCAAACCAGCCCTACAATAAATATTAAAAAGAGATCCTTTAAGAGAAGAGAGAGCCCAAAAGTAGCATAGACCAGAAAGAACTGAGATGAGACAATCTACAGAAACAGAGACTTTACAGATAATACAATGGCACTAAATTCATATTTTCAATAGTTACTCTGAATGTAAATCAGCTAAATGCTCCAATCAAAAGACATGGAGTATCAAGACCTATCAATAAACTGTCTGTAAGAGACTCATTTTACATGCAAAGACACTTCCAGATAGAAAGTGAGGGGTGGAAAGCCATGTATCATGCTAATGGACATCAAAATAAAGCTGAGGTAGCAATTCATACATCAGGCAGATTAGATTTGAAGCCAAAGACTGTAGTAAACAATGAGGAAGGACACTATATTATAATTAAAGGGTCTATCCAACAAGAAGATTTAATAGTTGTAAATATTTATGCTCCTAACATGAGAGCAGCCAGTTATAGAAACCAATTAATCACAAAATTAAACACATAAATAATATAGTAATAGGGGATTTTTAACACCCCATTCACTGCAATGGACAGATCATCTAAGCAGATCAACAAAGCAAGAGGGGCTTTGAATGACACACTGGATAAGATGGATTTCATAGATATATTACGAGTATTCCATCATATAACAACAGAATCCACATTCTTCTTGAGTGTACATGGAACATCCTCCAGAATAGATCATATCCTGGCTCACAAATCAGGTCTCAACCAGTACCAAAAGACTGGGATCATTCCCTGCATATTTTTGGACCACAGTGTTTTGAAACATGAATTCAGTCACAAAAGGAAATTTGGAATGAACTCAAATACATGGAGGCTAAAGAGCATCCTACTAAAGAATGAATGGGTCAACAAGGAAATTAAAGAATTTTAAAAATTCATGGAAACAAATAAAAAATGAAAACACAACCATTCGAAGCCTTTGGGATGGAGCAACGATGGTCCTAAGAGGGAAGTATATAGCAATACAACCCTTTCTCAAGAAACAAGAAAGGTCTTGAATACAAAAGCTAACCTGATACCTATAGGAGCTGGAGAAAGAACAGCAAATAAAGCCTAAACCAAGCAGGAGAAGAGAATAATAAAAATTAGAACAGAAATCAATGAAATAGAAACCAAAAGAACAGCAGAATGGATCAACAAAAGTAGGACCTGTTTCCTTGAAAGAATTAACAGGATTGATTTGACCAGACTTATCAAAAAGAAAAGAGGAAGGACCCAAGTAAATGAAATCATAAATGGAAGAAGAGAGATCATAACACTAAAGAAATATAAACAATTATAAGGACATATTATAAGCAACTATATGCCAACAAATTAGGGAATCTGGAAGAAATGAATGCATTCCTAGAGATGTTTTAACTGCCAAAACTGAACCAGGAAGGAATACAAAACCTGAACAGACTCACAACCAGCAAGGAAATTGAAACAGTAATCAATAATACCTAAAAGGCATCCAAATGGACTAAGAAGTCAAACTGTCACTCTTTGCAGATGACATGACGCTTTATGTAGAAAACACAAAAGACTCCACCAAAAAATTGCTAGAACTCATACAAGAATTCATAAAAGTGGCAGGATATAAAATTGATGCACAGATAACAGTTGCATTTCTATGCACTAATAATGAGACAGAAGAAAGAGAAATTAAGGAGTTGATCCCATTTACAATTGCACCCAAAACCATAAGATACCTAGGAATAAATCTAAGCAAAGGGATAAAGTATCTGACTCTAAAAGCTACAGAACACTACACTTATGAAAGAAATTGAGGAAGACATAAAGGGATGGGAAAACATTCCATGTTCATGGATTAGAATAAATATTGTTAAAAATGTCTATGCTAAAAAAAAAAAAAATCTGTGCTTCCCAGAGCAATCTACACATTCAGTGTAATTTCTATCAAAATGCCATCTACATTTTTCACAGAGCTGGAAAAATAATCCTAAAATGTCTGTGATATAAGAAAAGACCCTAAATAACCAGAGAAATGTTGAAAAAGAAAGCCAATGCTGGTGGCATCACGATCCTGACTTCAAGCTATACTATAAACTGCGATCATCAAGGCAGCATGGTACTGGTACAAAAACAGATACATAGATCAATGGAATAGAATAGAAAGCCAAGAAATGGATCCACCACTCTATGGTCAACTAATTTTTGACAAAGCAGTAAAGGATATTCAAAAGAAAAAGAACATCTCTTCAGTAAATGGTGCTGGGAAAACTGGACAGCCACATGCAAAAGAATGAAACTGGACCATTCTCTTATACCATACTCAAAGATAAACTCAAAATGGATGAAAGACATATGAGACAGGAATCCATCAAAATCCTAGAGGAGAACACAGACCGCAACCTCTTCGACCTCAGCCACAGCAACTTCTTGCTAGACACATCTCCAAAGGCAAGGGAATCAAAGGCAAAAATGAACTATTGGGACTTTATCAGGATGAAAATTTTTGCATAGCAAAGGAAACAATCAACAAAACCAAAAGACAACGGACAGAATGGGAGAAGATATTTGAAAATGACATATCAGATAAAGGGCTAGTATCCAAAATCTATAAAGAACTTACCAAACTCAACACCCAAAGAACAAAGAATCCAAACAAGAAATGGGCAGAAGACATGAACAGACATTTCTGCAAAGAAGACATCCAGGTGGCCAACAGGCACATGAAAAAGTGCTCCATATCACTCGGCATCAGGGAAATAGAAATCAAAACCACAAGGAGATACCACCTCACGTCAGTCAGAAAGTTAAAATTAACAAGTCAGGAAATGACAAATATTGGCGAGGATATAGAGAAAGGGGAACCCTCCTACGTGGTTGGTGGGAACACAAGCTGGTGCAGCCCCTCTGGAAAACAGTATGGAGGTTCTTCAAAAGTTGAAAATAGAGCTACCTTATGATCCAGCAATTGCACTACTGGGTATTTACCCCAAAGATGCAAATGTAGTGATCTGAAGGGGCACTTTTACCCCAATGTTTATAGCAGCAATGTCCACAATAGCCAAACTATGGGAAAGGCCCAGATGTCCATCAACAGAAGAATGGATAAAGAAGATGTGGTGTATGTGTACACACACACACACACACACACACACGAATACTCTTCAGCCATCAAAAAAAAAAAAAAAAAGAAATCTTGACATTGACAGTGATGTGGAAGGAGCTAGAAGGCGTTATGTTAAGGGAAGTAAGTTAATCAGAGAAAGACAATTGTATTATCTCACTGATATGTGGAATTTAAGAAACGAGAGGATCATAGGGGAAGAGAGATCAAAATAGAATAAGATGAACTTTGTATGGAGACTCTCAAGTATAGGAAACAAACTGAGGGTTGTTAGAGGGGAGGGAGTGGTAACTGGACAAAGAGCATTAAGGAGAGCATATGATGTAATCAGCACTGGGTATTATATAAGACTGATCAATCACTAACCTCTACCTCTGAAACCAACAACACATAATATGTTAATTTAAAGAAAAAAAATACCTCATTTGAATGTTGTTGTATTCAAACAAGTTTAAGGCACACTGGTGTAAGAAAGTTAAGTCAGTTGGTCTTGGCACTGGCTGCACGTTAGAGTTACCTGTGGTGTTTTATAAAAAAAATTAGCTATACCAGGGCCTTGCTGGAGACAATTAAATAAGAATGTCTGCAAATAAGTCTGGGCATTGCTGTTTTAATAGGTGATTGTAATATGCAACTAGCACTAAACTCTAGAGAGCGTATGAAAAAGAAGCCTGGGGTAATGTAAAAATAGAGGCATACCAGGCATATGGTAAAAATGATATACAAATTCAAACAATGATAAATTATTCAAAAGGAAGTTGATAAAGTGGTAAAGGAACTGAATTATGCTGCATCCACAGGGATGTTTTCAACCTTCTCCAAATGAATATATAAAAATTATCTTCACATCCTCCAGCAGAAATGATTAACTAGTATATCAAATACTAAACACCTGTGTTTACTTTAAATCAGACACAAAACAAATACATCAAATTTAGATACCCTTTTCATAAAAGGAATCAAAACATTTAAATGAAGGTAAACACTTTTAGACATAATCATTAGCATGCTTTGCAGTTATCTACATAATAAAGGCAGAACTATCATTTTTGCACTTGCAAATTTTATATTTTGATGTCTCAATGTTTATTTTTAAAAAATTACATTAAAAACTTGTAGTTTGTTGTTGTCTACCGGTGTCCATTGTGGAGAAAGTTTTACTTTAGCCAAAGCATACATAATAACGTAACTACAAAAATTACTTCTGTAATAATTAAATTGAAAAATAACAATGTCAATGACCTCAAGATCATCATCTTATTCACTAGCAATTAGGTCTATGATGATTAAAAAGAATCATCTAAATTTTAAAGATGTAAAGGTCTAGGGGGACTCCTACCTTTTCACACTTACTTATTTGAGCTCTGTTATTTGAGTTCCAACTGATACACAATACTGTGTGTACTTAAAATAGAAGATATATGTGTCTATTTAAAATGCACAGTTTAATCTTTTAGACATATACACACTTATGATATTGGCATAACAAAGATAGTGAACATACCTGTCACCTTCCAAAGTTTATTCATGCCCTTCTGCAATCCCTAGGCTTCTGCTCTCCCTTGTTCCCCGCCCACATACCACATATGTACAGAATGTATTCCTTTTTTGTTCCCGTTTTAGTATTCTGTGCTGCCAAAGCGGGCATAGAATGTACTCCTTTTTTTGTGTAGCTTATTTTTCCACCCAGCATAATTATTGATATTCAGCTGTGTTGCACATACCAGTAGTTCATTTCTTGCTGTTGCCAAGTCATTGTATAGATATGCTACAGTTACTCTGTTCCCTTCTTGATGGACATCTACGGTGTTACTAGTTTTTGGCTAATACAGATAAAGTTGCTATGAACGTTCACATAGGAGACTGTATGAACACATGCTGCTTTTCTTTGGGCACCCAGGAATAGAATGGCTGGATCAAATAAATATTGATTAATATATAGATAAATGTATAAAATATATATATATATTTATAATGTATTACATTTACTATAATAATGATAATTATTATGTATGATCATATTTCATCTATTATATTAATGTATTTATTACAATAACATATAATACTATATGATATAATATTTAATGTATAAATATATTTAAATATTAAATATATGTGTCATACATAAATAAATATATAAATGTTAGCATATAAATAAATATTGATTTTCTTTCTTTTTTTTTTTTTAATTTTTTTTTTGTTTTTGTTTTTGTTTTTGTCTTTTTATTTATTTGACAGAGATCACAAGTAGGCAGAGAGGCAGGCAGAGAGAAAGAGAGAGAGGGAAGCAGGATCCCAGATGAGCAGAGAGCCCGATGTGGGGCTCGATCCCAGGACCCTGAGATCATGACCTGAGCCGAAGAGAGCCCGATCCCAGGATCCCAGATGAGCAGAGAGCCCGATGTGGGGCTCGATCCCAGGACCCTGAGATCATGACCTGAGCCACCAGGTGCCCCCGATAAATATTGATTTTCTTAAGAGATTACCAAGTGATTTTATAAAATAGTTGTAACATTCTATATTCCTGCCAACATTTTCTCTAGAGCCTCACCTTCTAAAGGCCGATCTCTATTTTAGAATGTGATTATGTGTGGAAGTATTAGATTAAATTTCCTTTAAATCTTCCTGTTTCTAGTACAGTACCTCACCCTAATATTTACTGTGCCTCACTAGATTCTAAGATTCTCAGACTCTCTTTCCCCAGAGAACAAATAAGTCCTCTTCAGGGTGGGACTGAACCAAAAATTAAATCAACAACCCAACAGCTCTTGGACAGACTGCCAAATAATTCCTCGTTTTCACAGTTGTGCCTCCCCCACTTCCCACCTTCAGAGACACTGGATGTCTCCAAAGTCTGATACTTTACAGGGTTGTAAAAGGTACTCAGCATATTTCTCACTGAATCTTCTTTAACAGCCACTTCTCCTTTCTGCAGAGTTAGCTATCACTTTAATCATAACTCTGTTGTTACAGTGTTTATTTATTGTTTGCTTATTTGTTACAATGTTTAAAAAAGGACCTACAACCCCTAGAAGACATCAGAAGGAAGTCTAGTGAAGGCAGGACTGATAATCAGCCATGTGCATTGTTATGGTTATCCAAGTTCAAATACTCCAGTCCTTTCCCACACATTGGTTATTAGTTGCTACCGCAGACATCCTGCCCCTTCTGGATATGACAATTGATGAGGTTATGCTTGGTAGAGGAGGGAGACTTCCAGGACCCTGTTAACAGCCTCACCTCTGTCCATTCTGATTGCTTGGCATGTGTTCTGATTGAGCTGCATATTTTCTGATTAACTGGCTTTCAGTTTTGATTGGTCAGTATCCATGATGTACTATGTTAAATAATTTCACTATCACTTTGGAATAAAGGAACTCTAACCTGTATCATCTGAGGAGTATCTGAAAGAAATGAAGTATTACTTCAAAGTAGACCAGGTTCAAGAAGGATGTTTTGTTGTCAGATGCAATAGAGTTTATTGACTAGTTCGAGATAAACTGTAGATTACAGATATAGACCTAGGACAGATTTATTCTTTTTGTTTTTTTTTAAATATTTTATTTATTTGTTTCATAGTGAGAAAGAGAGAGAGCACACACACAAGTAGGGGGAGCAGCAGGCAGAGAGAGAAGCAGGCCTCCTGCTGAGCAGGGAGCCCGATGCGGGTCTTAATCCCAGGACGCTGGAATCATGACCTGAGCCAAAGGCAGACACTTAACGACTGAGCCACCCAGGCGCCCTGGACAGATTTATTCTTAATATAAACATGAATCTTCCAAATGTTAAACCTTACCAAAATCTATTTATTTATTTATTTAAAAGATTTTATTTATTTATTTGACAGACAGAGATCACAAGTAGGCAGAGAGGGAGGCAGAGAGAGAGGAGGAAGCAGGCTCCCCACTGAGCAGAGAGCCCGGTGTGGGACTCGATCCCAGGACCTGGAGATCATGACCTGAACTGAAGGCAGAGGCTTTAACCCACTGAGCCATCCAGGTACCCCAAACCTTACCAAAATTTAAGTGAGGTACTTTATTCTCTAACCTGAGGGATAATTATATATTAAAATTTAATATCTATAACATGTTATATATAACAGAAGTATATGACTTTTAAGTATAACATCATACTTGTTGAGATTATTACTATCAGAAAGAGAAGTGTTGGTCAGGGTGTGGAGTTAAGGGAACCAATCCTGTGCCCTGTTGGTAGGAATGCAAACTGGTGCAGCTGTTGGGGAAAACAGTATGGAGGTTTCTCAAAAAATTAAAAACAGAGCTACCATATGATCTCGGAGTCTCTCTTCTAGGTATATGCTGACAGGAAATAAAATCAGTGCCTCCAATAGATATTTGCATTCTGTACTTACTGTATTATTCACAATAGCCAAGATAGGAAAGCAATCTAGGTGTCTGTTGATGGATGAATGGATGAAAAAATACATGGGTTTGTACAGACACTCTCTCTCTTTCTCCCTCTCTGGAATATTATTCAGCCTTTAAAAAAGTTCCTTCAGGGGCGCCTGGGTGGCTCAGTGAGTTAAAGCCTCTGCCTTCAGCTTGGGTCATGATCCCAGGGTCCTGGGATCGAGCCCCACATCGGGCTCTCTGCTCAGCAGGGAGCCTGCTTCCACCTCTCTCTGTCTGCCTCTCTGCCTACTTGTGATTTCTGTCGGTCAAATAAATAAATAAATCTTTAAAAAAGAAATAAAAATATCTTCTCGCATTCTGTCAGTTGTCTTTTGATTTTGTTAACTGTTTCCTTTGCTGTGCAAAAGCTTTTGATCTTGATGAAATCCCAATAGTTCATTTTTGCCCTTGCTTCCCTTGCCTTTGGCGTTGTTCCTAGGAAGATGTTGCTGCGGCTGAGGTCGGAGAGGTTGCTGCCTGTGTTCTCCTCAAGGATTTTGATGGATTCCTTTCGCACATTGAGGTCCTTCATCCATTTTGAGTCTATTTTCGTGTGTGGTGTAAGGAAATGGTTCAATTTCATTTTTCTTTTTTTTTTTTTTTTTTTTTTTTTTTTTTTTTTTTTTAGTTTTTTATTTTTTTTTTTTTTTTTTATTTTTTTTTAATTTTTTATTTTTTATAAACATATATTTTTATCCCCAGGGGTACAGGTCTGTGAATCACCAGGTTTACACACTTCACAGCACTCACCAAATCACATACCCTCCCCAATGTCCATAATCCCACCCCCTTCTCCCAAACCCCCCCCCCCCCCGGCAACCCTCAGTTTGTTTTGTGAGATTAAGAGTCACTTATGGTTTGTCTCCCTCCCAATCCCATCTTCTTTCATTTATTCTTCTACCCACTTAAGCCTCCATGTTGCATCACCACTTCCTCATATCAGGGAGATCATATGATAGTTGTCTTTCTCTGCTTGACTTATTTCGCTAAGCATGATACGCTCTAGTTCCATCCATGTTGTTGCAAATGGCAAGATTTCATTTCTTTTGATGGCTGCATAGTATTCCATTGTGTATATATACCACATCTTCTTGATCCATTCATCTGTTGATGGACATCTAGGTTCTTTCCATAGTTTGGCTATTGTGGACATTGCTGCTATAAACATTCGGGTGCATGTGTCCCTTTGGATCACTACATTTGTATCTTTAGGGTAAATACCCAATAGTGCAATTGCTGGATCATAGGGCAGTTCTATTTTCAACATTTTGAGGAACCTCCATGCTGTTTTCCAGAGTGGCTGCACCAGCTTGCATTCCCACCAACAGTGTAGGAGGGTTCCCCTTTCTCCGCATCCTCGCCAGCATCTGTCATTTCCTGACTTGTTGATTTTAGCCATTCTGACTGGTGTGAGGTGATATCTCATTGTGGTTTTGATTTGTATTTCCCTGATGCCGAGTGATATGGAGCACTTTTTCATGTGTCTGTTCGCCATCTGGATGTCTTCTTTGCAGAAATGTCTGTTCATGTCTTCTGCCCATTTCTTGATTGGATTATTTGTTCTTTGGGTATTGAGTTTGCTAAGTTCTTTATAGATTCTGGACACTAGTCCTTTATCTGATATGTCGTTTGCAAATATCTTCTCCCATTCTGTCAGTTGTCTTTTGATTTTGTTAACTGTTTCCTTTGCTGTGCAAAAGCTTTTGATCTTGATGAAATCCCAGTAGTTCATTTTTTCCCTTGCTTCCCTTGCCTTTTGCGTTGTTCCTAGGAAGATGTTGCTGCGGCAGAGGTCGAAGAGGTTGCTGCCCGTGTTCTCCTCAAGGATTTTGATGGATTCCTTTCGTACATTGAGGTCCTTCATCCATTTTGAGTCTATTTTTGTGTGTGGTGTAAGGAAATGGTCCAATTTCATTTTCCTGCATGTGGCTGTCCAATTTTCCCAGCACCATTTATTGAAGAGGCTGTCTTTTTTCCATTGGACATTCTTTCCTGCTTTGTCGAAGATTAGTTGACCATAGAGTTGAGAGTCTATTTCTGGGCTCTCTATTCTGTTCCATTGATCTATGGGTCTGTTTTTGTGCCAGTACCATGCAGTCTTGATGATGACAGCTTTGTAATAGAGCTTGAAGTCCGGAATTGTGATGCCACCAACGTTGGCTTTCTTTTTCAATATCCCTTTAGCTATTCGAGGTCTTTTCTGGTTCCATATAAATTTTAGAATTATTTGTTCCATTTCTTTGAAAAAGATGGATGGTACTTTGATAGGAATTGCATTAAATGTGTAGATTGCTTTAGGTAGCATAGACATTTTCACAATATTTATTCTTCCAATCCAGGAGCATGGAACATTTTTTTCCATTTCTTTGTGTCTTCCTCCTCAATTTCTTTCATGAGTACTTTTTAGTTTTCTGAATATAGATTCTGTGTCTCTTTGGTTAGGTTTTATTCCTAGGTATCTTATGGTTTTGGGTGCAATTGTAAATGGGATTGACTCCTTAATTTCCCTTTCTTCTGTCTTGCTGTTGGTGTAGAGATATTTGCAAACGACATATCAGATAAAGGACTAGTGTCCAGAATCTATAAAGAACTTAGCAAACTCAACACCCAAAGAACAAATAATCCAATCAAGAAATGGGCAGAGGACATGAACAGACATTTCTGCAAAGAAGACATCCAGATGGCCAACAGACACATGAAAAAGTGCTCCATATCACTCGGCATCAGGGAAATACAAATCAAAACCACAATGCGATATCACCTCACACCAGTCAGAATGGCTAAAATCAACAAGTCAGGAAATGACAGATGCTGGCGAGGATGCGGAGAAAGGGGAACCCTCCTACACTGTTGGTGGGAATGCAAGCTGGTGCAACCTCTCTGGAAAACAGCATGGAGGTTCCTCAAAATGTTGAAAATAGAACTGCCCTATGACCCAGCAATTGCACTATTGGGTATTTACCCTAAAGATACAAACGTAGTGATCCAATGGGGCACGTGTACTCGAATGTTTATAGCAGCAACGTCCACAATAGCCAAACTATGGAAAGAACCTAGATGTCCATCAACAGATGAATGGATCAAGAAGATGTGGTATATATACACAATGGAATACTATGCAGCCATCAAAAGAAATGAAATCTTGCCATTTGCGACAACATGGATGGAACTAGAGCGTATCATGCTTAGCGAAATAAGTCAAGCAGTGAAAGACAACTATCATATGATCTCCCTGATATGAGGAAGTGGTGATGCAACATGGGGGCTTAAGTGGGTACGAGAAGAATAAATGAAAGAAGATGGGATTGGGAGGGAGACAAACCATAAGTGACTCTTAATCTCACAAAACAAACTGAGGGTTGCTGGGGGGAGGGGGTTTGGGAAAAGGGGGTGGTATTATGGACATTGGGGAGGGTATGTGTTTTAGTGAGTGCTGTGAAGTGTGTAAACCTGGTGATTCACAGACCTGTACCCCTGGGGATAAAAATATATGTTTTATAAAAATAAAAAATTATATTAAAAAAAAAAAGAAATAAAAATAAAAAAGTTCCTTCCATTGCAACAATGTGAATGAAACTGGAGACGTTGTGTTAAGTGAAATAATCCTGGCATTGAAAGAAAAATATTGCATAATCTCACTGACTGGAGAAGTTTAGAACAATTAAATACATAAAGGCAAAGAGTACAATGGTGGTTACCAGGGGCAAGGACGTAGGTGAAATGGGAAGATGTTCAAGGGGTATGAAGCTGCCGTTAGGTAGAATTAGTAAGTCTAGAAATCTAATGTATGGCACGTTGAATATAGTTAAAAACAATGGATTGCCTATTGGAAGTTTGATGAGAAAGTAGATCTCGGGGGTCCCTTATCACACTAGTTCTCCAAGAATGGTAACTGTATGAAGTGATGAAAATGTTTATTAGCCTTATTGTAGTAATCATTTTACCATGTATATGTAATCATGTTGTATAAAGATATAAATTGTTTTAAAATATAACTTTCTCATAAGGATAATGTATGCTTTTATAGAAATTCATACTGAAAAGCTTGGAGAGCATAAGAAAAAAATCTTACTTTACAATTCACGTAGAGTCATAATTAATATTTTGTTATTTCTGTGTAGGTTTTTTTCCTAAGTAAAGGAAATTTATTTCTGTGTTATAAATTTAATATTTGATCACTTCTTTTTAAATGCCTATGTTACAGTGATGTCAGACCTTTTCCTTTGGGTCACAGGAGGAGTACATTCCTCTATCCAAGAAATCTCTGGAAATTCCCAAAACATGTACAGAATATGTACTGCAAATCTACTCTTTTGTTATATTTGGAAATTATTTTACTGTTTTGTGTCCTATTTTTAATCCAAATCTCTAGAATTACCTGGTCACCTTTTACTGTCTCCAATGGCTTTTCTGGCCTATATTACTCTTAATCAATGCACTCACAGGATGAACAGGAATCCATTAATTTCTCCAAATTCTGTTTGCTGAGTCTATCGTATGTCATAAAATTTTAGTGAATGATTGTTGGTACCTAGAGCAAAGTAGGGGGAGTGTGTTTCGCTGCTGTTAGCACTAGTTTCTCTTAGCGCTTGGACACGAACCCAACTCCAGGGTTCTTGCCTAGTTCCTGGAGAGCTGCTCTGTGGCCAGCCATCTACCGTCTTATACCATGGATACTCAGAAGCATAATTCCTGGACGCTAGAGAGTGAAGTAGGTGCCCTCTCCTTTTGTCTAAGGAAGACTTACTAATTTCATGGTATTGGATGTTTGACAAGAATAACATCCGTTTCTTCTTAGAAACTCACACCCTACCTATAATGGTGTGATTATCCTTCTGGGCCCAGGAAACACTCACCCTGTTGCCAATCTAGTGCTCAAAGGTTGGACTATGTAGCTTGAAATGGCTTAGTGTGGAATACCAACAGCTCAAACTAAATACATATTTGTTAGGGGAAAGGGGGATCCAAATTTCGACAGGCAAATGCTGCTAACATAAACATACTCCTTTTATATTCACATACAGAATACATAATATATCAGCCTGCAGCATCTGTTTTGAGATTTGTTGGGATTCCAAAGTTTCCATGAATCAAGGGGGTGTGTACTCGTTTTGTATCAATTAAGTGCTTAGTTTTGTGATTGTATTTTTTTTTTCTGGAATGCTCCTCTGAAGATAGACAGAAATGAGCAAAGGAAACAGAGCTGTTAATTGTGCAAGTACTATTTTTCTTTTCTAAAACCATTTGAAGAGCTAATTTACATACCATATAACCCACTCATTTAAAATGTATAATACAATAATTTTTAGTGTAATTATGGGTATAGGCTTCTGTCACTACCATCAATTTTAGTTTTTGTCACTTCAGAAAGAACCCATATCTCTCGCTGTCCCTCAGTCTCTGTCCCTCCTAACCCCAAGCAGCCACTAATATACTTTCTGTCTCTATAAATGAGCATGTTCTTGATATTTAATATAGGTAGAATAAATCATGGTGTTTGTGACTGGTGGCTCCTCTCGCATGGCCCATCCATGTTGTGGTGTTGTGCCCGAGTTTTTGCATCCGAGAGACCACCAAGGAGCCAAGCACCGATGCAATCACATGAGGGTTTATTTGACAAGCTTAAGCTTGGGCCCAAGTATACCCGACACAGCGGAGTAGGGGCTTGGACCCCGAGCCAGATTATAGTCAGAGTTTTTAAAGGCAGAGTAGGGGTGGACTCGGAGGTGGGTGAGGACAAAGAGGGTGTTCAGAAGGGTTATCAGGGTAAAAAAGACTGTCAGGATATTGAAGGCCTGGTTACTATCAAGCCAAGGCCGTTTTTCCCTTTAATGAGGCACTAGCATGAAGACAATTGGGAGTTTCCTGGTGGAATGTCACATTCTTGCTATCAAGTGTCCTTGTTAGTGAGATTTGGGTTTAGAAGAAATTTAACTTTATTTAGGGCTTGAGGAACTGAGTTATTTGCCTAAACCAAGGGAGACTCCTGTTTTGCAGGATTGTGATCTCTGCAAGTTAACTATTTGTTTTCCTTTTAGGGCAGTTAGAGGTGGCTGAGGAATGTCACACATACTGCTGAGGGGAGAGGAGCAGGTGGAGAGGGGGTGCAAGGTGCCAGCTTTTGCTTTGCTAAGATGGCTGTACTTATGTAGGGCTAGACTCGAGGTGGGTACAGCCCTGTTTTTCTTGACCTCCACAGTGGCATATATCAGCACTGCATTCCTTCTTTGGCCAGAAAACATTCCATTGTATGGATACCCCAATTGTTGATTCATTTGTTCAGATCGACATGTGGGTTATTTCCCCCCTTTTGGTCATTTGAATAATACTGCTACAACTATTTGTGTATAAGTTTTTCTGTAGATGTGTTTTTATTTCTCAGACACACATCTAGGAGTGGAATTTCTGGGATTTATGTAAATAGTCATATAAGTTCTATTTTTCTTGCTTTATAAGTAAAATTTTAGTGAGTACTCTGGTACAAATTATATGTCTGTATACACATATGCACATGTATATGTATCCACATAAGTATGTGTATATATGTGTATACATGCATGTATCTCTCAGTTAAAAGGACAAGGATAAAGATAAAAATAAAAGGAATGTATATGCCCATCATTTAGTGATACACATTTAGCCATTTGGTGTACATATCCACATATAAATATATTCAAGTTTACATTATCTTGAACACAGCTTTATGCCTTTCCTATGTCATGAGCATTGTATGCAGTACTACCTCATACAGATATTTTAGAACTTATTTAACCAATTACTGGACATTGTGGTCCTTCTAAAAGTTGGTGTTATTAATACTTAATGCCGAAAAATACCACATATCTTTTGATTCTTGGGATAAATTTCTAAGATTGGATTTGATCAAAGATTGTGAACATATTGTTGCATGTTCCCAGATTAAATAATCTGACTTCAAGTTCTTTTTAAAAGTTTTTAAGGGGTGCCTGGGTGGCTCAGTGGGTTGAACCTCTGCCTCTAGCTCAGCTCATGTTCCCCGGGATTGAGCCTGGCATCGGGCTTTCTGCACAGCAGGGAGCCTGCTTCCCCCTCTCTTTCTGCCTGCCTCTCTGCCTACTTGTGATCTTGGTCTGTCAAATAAATAAATAAAATCTGGAAAAAAAAAAACCTTTAAAAAATAGACTTTTTTTAAGAATTAAATAAGAAACCAAGAAAATTAAAGTGCAAAAAGTCACTAAGTCAAGGTAGCCCTTATGTAAGGCTGTGAGAAATTTCATTTGTGGGGAGAGAGTGATTCTAAGATAAACATTTTAAAAAAGAAGAAATTAGTAGGGTACCTGGTTGGCTCTGTCTTTTAAGTGCCTGCCATAAGTGCAGATCATGATCCTAGGGTTCTGGGATCGAGTCTCACATCAGGCTCCCTGTTCAACCAGGGAGTCTGCTTCTCCCTCTTCTGCCCCTCCCCACCTCATGCTTGCTTTCTCTCTCCCTCTCATGCACTCTCAAATAAATAAAATCTTAGAAAAGAAGAAATTAGTTTATATGAGGAACTGAAAAGAAATGATAAACCATGAGACACAGGTGTTCAACACTGATGTACTAGAAGGAAGGTAGGGGGTAAATGACCAGAGAGATGAGGGTGGAGTTGGCTATAATAATTCTTCTCTAATCTTGTTTTTTTTTAAATAAACAAAACATCTGTGCTCTGTTTTACATAAGCTTTGTTTATCCGAGTGTGTGTGAGCACAACATGTAACAGCCATCCTTTAGCCCTGCACACTCGTTCTGTGGAGTGGCCCACAGAGAAATGTCTCCCCATTCCATGTATGGATGCAAAGCAGCAGAACATTACCTGAGGCACCAAGTTAACTCATGAAGAAATCAAATAGTGATGACAACAGCAGGATTTTTTTGGTGACTATATGTGACTTGAAAGAAGAGAAAATGCTCATGCAAAAGAATATTTATTTGAAAGATAATGGGTATATAGCACTAGTTGCAAGTGTACCCAATAATGACTTGACATTTGTATATATCATGAGATGATCAGCAGACTAAGTCTAGTCTTAAACATTCATCACCACATAATTGCATCCTTTTTCTTGTGATGAGAACTTTGAGGATATACTCCTAGGAACTTGCAAATATGCAATACAGCAGTTTTAACTAAAAGCCACTAAGCAATTGGTTCAAATGTCTTGCAAAAAGAACCAAAGTTAGTCTGGAGAACATATCTTAGGAGATATGTTCTAAAATTTTTTTTCTTTTTTGCAGTATTTCTTTTTTTTTTCCTTTTTTCTTTTGAGTTTTTTCCATTTTATTATATTTTATTTCTTTTTAGTGTTCCAGCATTCATTTTTTATGCATCACACCCAATGTTCCTTGCAATACATGCCCTCTATAATACCCACCACCTGGCTCACGCAACCCCCTGTCCCCTCCCCTCTAAAACCCTCAGTTTGTTTCTCAGTGTGTGTGAGCACAACATGTAACAGTCTCTCATGGTTCACCACCCACTCCAGTATCCCCCAACTTACTTCTCCACTCCATTTCCCAATGTCCTCTGTGTTACTCCTTATGCTCCACAAGCAAGTAAAACCATATGATACTTGACTCTCTCTGCTTGACTTATTTCACTCAGTATAATCTCTTCCAGTCCCATCCATGTTGTTACAAAAGTTGGGTATTCATCCTTTCTGATGGAGGCATAATACTCCATAGTATATGTGGATGATATCTTCTTTATCCATTTGTCTGTTGCAGGGCATCTTAATTTTTCCACAGTTTGGGCGACTGTGGCCATTGCTGCTATGAACATTGGAGTACAGATGGCCCTTCTTTTCACTACATCTGTATCTTTGGGGTAAATACCCAGTAGTGCAATTGCAGGGTCATAGACTAGCTCTATTTTTTTAATTTCTTGAGGAATCTCCACATTTTTCCAAAGTGGCTGCACCAACTTGCATTCCCACCAACAGTGCAAGAGGGTTCCCCTTTCTCCACATCCTCTCCAATACTTGTTGTTTACTGTCTTGTTAATCTTGGCCATTCTAACTGGTATAAGGTGGTACCTCAATGTGGTTTTGATTTGAATCTCCTTGATGGTAATGATGATGAACATTTTTTCATGTGTCTATTAGCCATTTGTATGTCTTCTTTGGAGACGTGTCTGTTCATGTCTCCTGCACATAAAGGTCTGAAGGTAATTTGGGAAGAGGAATACAGCAAAGAGAAAGTAAAATCAGTCTATTTTGTTTTAAAAATTGGATAGCCTTCAGAATTCTTATTTATGTATCTATTATCTACTAGTCTTGCATGTGTGATGCATGCATTCAATGCCATTTTTATCGTTTACTCTTTTCTGAACTACTGTGTAGGAAAACTTGTCAATCATGGTTTTCCCATTTTTGGCCTTTTTTAAAATAAAATTTCTATGTTTGAAGGAGTGTGCAGGAGAAGTCTTCCTGGAAGATGGGAAGACTTAGTGGATTTTTTCAAGGATGCATTTACTTCCCCAGTGTAAGTATCAAACAGTACGTGAGGCCAAAATTCAGTTCTCAGATGTGGAGCACAGCCCTGTGGGCAATGTTTTGGGCAGCCTCCACTAGTAAGTGCCTATTGCAGTATCATTTCCCTGGAAATTCTAGAAGTCAGTGGTCAGAAACTAGAAGGGGTAGGGTGATAGGTTGTAACTGATTACTGAGAAAACACATAGTCAGAGAAAGTCCATGAAGGGAACTAGTTCCCTGTGGAAAGTGACTTGTTATGTTCTTGTCTGTATTCTCTGTGCTCCTTGTCCAAAAAGCTTTGTGGTATTAGCCTGAAAGCCACAGAATGTCAACAAGAAGAGGTGGAAAAGTAGCCTTCTGGGTGTCTTGGGGGCACAGGAGGGTCATGGTGTGTGTATGGGGGCGGGCATGACTATCCCTTTTCCTTTCCCTTTCATATTTTTTCTGGTTGATATCACTTAAAGTAATTGCTTCTCATTGAATGTAGTTATTTATAAATTTCCCACCAAAAGGTTAGGGACATATTTTAGAATTACAGATCCACAGGGAACAAAATGTTTTAATAGTGATTAAGAAGATAATGTTCAAAATGTAGCTATTGGTTATTTCTTTACTCAGCTACATACAAAGAGTTCACTTATCTTGATTTTTAAATTAATTCTGGAAGCAGATAGCAGGGATTCTCAGATCACTTCTCAGTGTCTAATTCCTAAATTAAAGGTGTTTAAGCAAATGATCTCTAAGATTCATTTTGGGTCTAAATTTTAGTGAGCCTGCATGATTTCTTTCCCTAAAACACAGGATTATTTAACCAAGCATTGGACTCTCTTATCAAAAATGGTCAATGGCTTTTAGCTGCCCCAGGTTTAGCTTTGTATTTAAATACCTTTGATGGGGTGCCTGGGTGGCTCAGTGGGTTAAAGCCTCTGCCTTCGGCTCGGGTCATGATCTCAGGGTCCTGGGATCAAGCCCCACATTGGTCTCTCTGTTCAGTGGGGAGCCTGCTTCCTCCTCTCTCTCTGCCTACTTTTGATCTTTGTCTGTCAAATAAATAAATAAAATATTTAATAAATAAATAAGTACTTTTGACTAATTTGTCCCCAATCTATGTTCAGCTTGCCTCTCAGCATTACTCAATACAAATGCTCCACTGACCCTGTTGGTCTTCTAATTGTACTACAGATCTGGCTTATTTTTTCTCTTTTTGTTCCTCTGTTCTTTTTCTTTACTCCCCTACCATTCTATCCCCTTATCCAAATTCTACTCAAGTCCTCATTTCAAGGGTACTCACTTTTCTACTCTGTCCATTTGAGAAGACTGGGCTGGGGAACAAGAGGAACCTCTGATGTTACCAGTAAAGTAATCTTGGGCCACTTACTTAAAACTTCTTCAGGTCCTGATTTTCTCATTTGTGAAATCAAGGTCATAAGAATACCCGGCTCATAGAGATCTTCTGAGGGTGAGTCCAAAGTACTTAAACCTATTGTTGGTACAGGGTAACAAGCTGACTAGGTGGTGATGAGGACATTGATAGGTATTCATTATTGCATATGTGGTCTTTGCCATGATGGATCTTCCTTCCATTTTATTCTCTCGAATGCTATCTTATTTTTCCTATACTAACCCATGTGTGATTTTACCCCCAAAGGCCCTCCTCCACCTGTGAGGAAAACAGGCTGAAATTGATGAGAAAGAAAAGGTACCTAGGCTCTGACAGAAAACATGCAATTTCATAACCTCAACTCTTCTGGCCATCTACCTTAGCTGTGCTTTGTTTTTTGAGTTTTTAGTCCATTACACCTTCTCTCTACTCATTCCTGGTTCGCAGTAGTAAACTAAAGTGCATGCTACAGAAGTTCGCAGGAAGGAAGAGATGTCTCTCTGATCTATAAGCACATGAGTTGTGATGCATGTCCTGAAGCAGGCGGCTGGCAGGCAGCCCCGCTCTGCCTTCTTAGACAGCATTTAAAATCTCACTCAAATTCACAGTAACTAGAGAAAAGTGTTTCTACTGAATTACTGAGTGTTTGCATATTATATTTTAGTGAATACATGTGTAGAAAAATTTGGAAAAATTTTAATGCGATCCATACTATTGAATGCACCGTAGGAGAACATTTCTGCAGTTACTAATGAACAAAAACAATACATCCGAATGGATCAAATTTCAATTCAGTTCCAGGTTTGGGTTGTTTAGTGGCTTATTTTTGTTTTATTCTCCAAAAATTGGTTTTGAGTACAATTGATACCCAGTGGCTTATTTATGGGAATGCTAGACACTGAAGTGGTTGATTCATAGGCAGATAATTTTCTTTTAATGAATTTACTTATTTGACAGACAGAGATCACAAGTAGGCAGAGAGGTAGGCAGAGAGAGAGAGAGAGAGAGAGAGAGGAGGAATCAGGCTCCTCACTGAGCAGAGAGCCCAATGAGGGGCTCGACCCTGGAAGCATGACCTGAGCCAAAGGCAGAGGCTTTAACCCACTGAGCCACCCAGGCGCCCCATAGCAGATAATTTTTTGACTTGGACGTCATGTCCACCCAAATGACAGGGGTTGTTTTTCTCTTAATTTTACCTGGACCTCTAGGATACATTCCCTATAGATTTCTCAGTAGAATCGGACAGATATTTTTTAAGTGGCTTACAACTGGATCTTTAGGTGTTCATGTCTTGGTACTCACTTAAAGTTGATCAGACCTTGGGAGCTTGAGTGCCACTGTAGTGAGCTGAAAGCATCCGTTCCCTGTCAAAGAGTAGCCATGTCATCCTTTACACATACA
Organism: Mustela putorius furo; assembly: GCF_011764305.1. Classification (NCBI taxonomy): domain Eukaryota; kingdom Metazoa; phylum Chordata; class Mammalia; order Carnivora; family Mustelidae; genus Mustela; species Mustela putorius. The sequence goes on along the minus strand of NW_025422382.1, from coordinate 2,137,527 downwards.
GCCTGAGGATAACTCAGCAGCGGGCCATGTCACCCATCATTCATTTATCAAAAATACATTAAACTGCTGGCTATCCGCTCTGTGCCCCACTGATGCAAACACATAAAAGAATATGCTCTCTTCATTCCAATTGTTGCAAAAGTGTGATGTTACAAAAACTGAAGAGAACATTGGAAGCTTTCCAGTAACATCAAGTCCAAACCTATCTAGTATTTATTTTCTCAACTATAAAATTAGGATAATGTCATCCTGATTGACTTTAAGTGATCAGATAGGTTGTCCCACGTGGGAGTACTTTATAATGAGCAAAAAACAGTGTAAGATTTCTTTTTTTTTTTAAACAAGCAGCCTGGTGGTTTATAAGACTTACATGCCTTCCTCCTTAAACCTCCAATTTGTTAGAACCAAGACTTAAGAATGTCAAAGGATCGAATGTCTTCTAAAGCTAGATTTCTCATTAGAACTGTTGTTTAAAAAAATAGCCAGACAAAAACTGAACTGAGACCCTGCCATAAAACGAAACAAGATGGGATTGGGAGGGAGACAAACCATAAGTGACTCTTAATCTCACAACAAACTGAGGGTTGCCGGGGGGGAGGGGGTTGGGAGAAGGGGGTGGGATTATGGACATTGGGGAGGGTATGTGATTTGGTGAGTGCTGTGAAGTGTGTAAACCTGGTGATTCACAGACCTGTACCCCTGGGGATAAAAATATATGTTTATAAAAAAAAAAAATTAAAAAAAAAAAAAAAAAAAAAAAAAAAAAAAAAAAAAAAAAAAAAAAAAAAAAAAAAAAAAAAAAAAAAAAAAAAAAAACAAATGACAGAGGAAAAACAAAAAGACAAAAAACTCCTTCCTTTTGAATCTTTAATCCTATTAGGGCCTTTACTTTTAATTTTCTACAAATGTAAAATGATTTTGCATTGTTAGTACTGTATAGCTCCTGAAATTATTCAACAGAGCTCCAGAATTTAATCTGCTTTGAGGTAACTTCTCTTTACTCTCCATTTATTGCAACTTCGAAGCATACATGAAATTCACGAACACAGTAGTTTTCAGAAACCCTGTTGTTTATTGTGTAACTCGTTGTTTCATTTGGTAACATACTGAACAATTATGACTTAAAGACCCTGACATAGCTTGGTAGATTTGGAGGGCATGAAAAATACTTGACCTCAGGAGAAGTTTTTTACAATTGTCAAATAGGATAGGAAAAAACTACTGCTGAGAGAAAAAGATGGTACCATAGTATTTTTTTTTTTAAAGATTTTTTCTTTATTTATCTGACAGAGATCACAAGTAGGCAGAGAGGCAGGCAGAGAGAGAGGAGGAAGCAGGCTCCCTGCAGCGCAGAGAGCCTGATGTGGGGCTCGATCCCAGGACCCTGGGATCATGACCTGAGCCGAAGGCAGAGGCTTAACCCACTGAGCCACCCAGGTGCCCCAGATGGTACCATAGTATTTTTGATTAGAATTTATTAAAACCATCTTACCCAGATTAATTAGTGAAAAAAATTTAAAATATCACATAAGTAGTGTTAGAGGAACCCAGTAAATTAAAAGGTGGTTTGCCAATCCTTTTCCTCATGTTATAAGTTACTGATTCTCATGTTTAGAGTCTGCCCAAGGGACAGACTTGCTTATAACATGAATGAACCAAGAGGTGGATGGTGAGGCTTTACCACCAGGGTTGCTCTGATTTGTAAAAAAGCTAATGGGTTTATGAATTCAGTGTTCATTTTTCTCTTCTGTGTAATAATCCAGTAGCTAAATAGGTTTGATGCTCCTTTGAGGTTCAAAAAGTTCATGCACAATAGCAAAACTAGACACCCCCACTATAGATTGAAGTTAGACTGAAATTACATGGGTAGAAATTAGTGGTTGAACATATGTAAATTGAAACAATCTGGAAAATATGAAAGTCGTGTGAAACAAGGTCAGAGACAGAGTTTCAGCAGCAGAGTGCATTTGCATAGGTGACAACTGCTAGGGTGAGTTGATTTCATTATATTTCTATCCTTGTCAAATCCATTGAGTCATATTGTATGCATGCATTTAATTTACAAGAATAGAAGTATATACATAATGATAGAAACAAATGAACCAGCAAAGAAAAATAGAGTGAGGAAAAGTAAGTATCTACATTTTGTAGATGAATGTGATTTCTCTCCAGGAACAGGAATGGCTTTTCCTTCAGTGGGTCTCAAGTGTCTATGCCTGTTAAAGTGTTAGCATCTTTCAGGATGCCTGGGTGGCTCCATTGGTTAAGCATCCCCCTGCTGCTCAGGTCATGATCCCAGGGTCCTGGGTCGTCACCTTGCTCAGTGGAGAGCCTCTTTCTCCTTCTGCTACAGCTCCCCACTGCATGCTCTCTCTCTGTCAAATAAATAAATAAAATTTTTTTAAGAAAGTGTTAACACCTTTCTAAGCTGAGTGGAACTTTAGTATTTAAACACATTATTATTTTAAAGGGACAATGTCTCCTTTTAAATGAAAACCAAACACTTCAGTGTGATTGGCTCAAGTGCTAGAATTAAAAATAGTAGTGATGAATTTATTGAGTTTTTTAAATTGTTATTTGATTTTCAAGGGTAATGTTGATGGTACATTCTTGTCTTATAGATTGATTTAGAACCTAAGCCAGGAGTAAGCTGTGACCCCTCTGTGTTATAATTAAGAGATCTATTTGGCCAGGACAAGGTGCTAAGGTAGACACTAGGCACTACTGAATGGTGCAGCTCTAGGCAGTGGGTGCTTCCTGTCAGTAGATAATAGGAGGAGTCTGTCAGGTCCTGGGTGATAAACAGGTTTCAGTGATAAACAATGACAAGGGGAAGAACACATTACTGGGATTCCGGGCTTGAAACACATTTCAGAGATGGAGAGATGAGAAAAGACAGGAAAAAATGAGAGTAGGGCTTGCAAATGACATCACAATCTGCTACTAGTATAAAAAGCCACTTCGTTTCTGATATTTTGGATCAATTTAAGGTTACCTGCCAATTATGCACAACAAATATGCCAGGAATTTCTTTGCCACAAAGACTCAAATGTTCTATGTCATAATTAGATTCTTTTGTCCTGGTCATCATCTTTCTTTAGCTATCTTAAGTATGTTTCTCTCTTGGTGGAATCAAGAATTATTTTAAAAGTAATCTCAGATAACGCAGCTTTTGTTGGAAAATAAATATATTTGAGGGGAAATTTTGCTTTGCTTTTTGAAAGCCCTTAAGAAGAAAAAGAAAGCCACACTGCAAGGATACCGAAAGTCTATGTAAAAGGTAGTCTGTGTAAAATAGATTAACTTTCTTATTTTAGTCTGACAGGGAGACATGAGTTTTCCCAGGAAGTTACTGTTGCAGACTGTTTACCCAAGACTCTCAGATGGAAGTAAGTGTGCACAAGTTGGTTGGGGAGTAGTCTCAGAACTACAGCTGTAGAGAGAAGGAAAGGAAGCAGGATTAGGGCATAGAAAGAAATTGGGCTGTTAATGCTTTCAAGGCAAGGACTCAGCTATGAAGCTGGTTTAACCCCTTCAGAGTTCCTTCTTTTGAGGAGTGGGGCTGGGTTTTGTGCCCTGGTGTCAGTCCGTCATTGGGTAGAGGCTCTCTGGGAAGGGAGGGGGACTCTCCGCTGAGGCCCTACTCTGCTGGGAAAATAAGTTCTTTAGTCCTGAAGGGAGCACAGGGGAAAGGAGATTTGGGCCGTGTGTCTCTTTGTCCTCAGGTCTACTTGTCATGTAAGTCTGGGGAGCATCTCCTTCAGGACTCTGGTGGGCCTTGTCCAGAGGGAAATCTTGAAAGAGAAAAGGCTACTAGGGGAAAATGTAGCCACTACTGCTAAAGGCTTGAGACAAGATTCCTTTATGGTCCATTCTATATCACTTACCCTGGGTTGTTTTCTTCTGTTGGTAGAGGAGGCTTTTTTGTGGGTGATCCAGACCTTTATTCTTAAGGGGTCCAGTCTCTGTTTACCATACCCTGCTCAGACTGTGGCAGTGCCAATAATGGGTTTCTTATCCAAATTGTGGGTTGGAAGGAGTAGTCAGTTAGGTCAGTTACCCAAGTGCCAACATGTTCCTCTCTTCTCCAGCGTATAACAGCAGCTCTACCTCCTCCTCATTATGAGGTCACCTACCCTGGTCAGGATGGTGATCCTTCTGTTTTTTTGTTTTGTTATATTTTTTGTGTTTTGTTGTTGTTGTTGTTGTTTTTTGCTAGCCCTGGACACCAGGTGCCCAAGTGACAGCCATATCAAATGTCCAATGGGTCTTTTGCTATATCTGTTGGTGGAAGGGTTCTCTCTAAATCTGCAAAACCCAGAGTTTTGGGAATGGGAGGCATACATTATCTGGGTGGGTCCCTGGTGGGGATGGTAAAAGGGGTTGTTTCTGTGCCTTTATTCTGAAACACATATATTCTTGCTCTGGGAGACAGTGTGTCTTACACACACTGATGTAGTGTCCTGCATGTTGGTGTCCCATGCTGGCAGGACACTGTCTCTAATCTGAGGCCTCAACAACACCTACGGCTTTGCTGCAAAGTTTTGCTGCACTATTAGGCCAAGACCTTCTGGGTAGTGAAGTAAGGACCTGTGGTCATGTACCCACTGCCTTATTTCCTTTGGTTTAAAGTGAGTTTCTTGGTCTGAGTTGAGTGTGTGTGGGGTGCCTGCCAGTGGATCAAATGTTCTGTAAGCCCTTTGATAGTGGTACTTACAAAGCTTTATCTGGAATGTGTAGTAACTCTTGTTAAAATTAATTAGAATGGCTTCTGGGGCAGACTGAGTCCTGTTCAGCTAGCTGACCACCAAGTGGCCAACTGTTATCTGTGGGGTAGCACTATGAGAGGGCTCATTATTGCTGTTTGACATGTCATTTGGCAGTAGCATTTCCAGATATTCCTTGTTGATGAAATTACATGCAATTTGGTTCATGCCTACCTTCATTCCTGCCATAATACCAACAGGTCTGTCTGGTTTTTTGTTTTTGCTTTTGTTTTTTTGTTTGTTTTTCTCCCCAACAGGCCTATCTTGAGTACACAGGATTTTTTTTTTTTTTTAAAGAAAGTCAAAGGTTTAAATTTCTTTTGTTAATTGCATCAAAGCATAATCTTAAGAAATCTGAAACACTTTCCTGCTTTAAGAATGCTGGTCCAGGGCACGTGGGTGGCTCAGTGGGTTAAGCCTCTGCCTTCGGCTCAGGGCTCAGGTCATGATCTTAGGGTCCTGGGATCAAGGCCCACATAGGTCTCTCTGCTCAGCGGGGAGTCTGCTTTTCCCTCTCTCTGCCTGCCTCTCTGCCTACTTGTGATCTCTCTCTCTATTTCAAATAAATAAATAAAAATCTTAAAAAAAAAAAAAAAAGAATGCTGGTCCAGAATCCCCATGGGTAGGGTTTCTATAAGCCATCTCAGGGACATAGGTTCTGTTCTTTGCAGCCACCCATTATTATGCTATTTCCATTTTTTTTAAACAAAGAATTTGAGTAATTAGACATCTTTCAGTCAAAGACTCAAAGTCTCATACTAATATAAAAATAATTTATCCTCACCCTGTTAATGTTTTTATGTTTAGATATTTTTTTCATTACTTGAATTGATACCGATGTTCAGAGTTTGTGGACACTGCTCAGTGTACAAATAATCCAATGGAGGGAAGCTAGAAATAGCTCCTGGAAGCATAAATATCTTAATCAAAACCTGCCTTTGTGTATCAAAAACTCAGTTGATGGATGTAATTTCCTGGTGCAAATAATGCACTTTATCGGTCTTAAACTTTTCAATCTAGGTTTGCCTTGTGGTAGAATTAGAATTTAAAACACTCTGTGTGCCAACTCAAGAAGTTAAGTTGTGAGTTGAATTTGTTTCCAAATTCTTTTACTTTAAAGAATGACCTGTCAGTTACAAGCTTCAGGAACTACCTTGAAAAATGTATGGGCAAAGATATGTTGCTATATTCACTTGCTGAAAGAATGAAGTCTTAGTACATGGGATGTGAATCTTAATTTGATTCACTTTGATTTAGGGGAAAATCCAGTAAGAGTATGATTAAATAAATCCATGAACCTAAACTAATCAGAACCCTCAGTTAACTTTTGCCCCCCACCCCCACCATGAATTTCATGTAGAAGAGGCAAACAATAAGAAATGGTCCTATTTAAGGTTCATGTCCCTCTAAAAAAATCATCTTTCAGGGTGCATGAATCCTACACTGTTTCAGTCCAATGGGGGCACATCCATATTCTCAATCCTAGGCAGTGGTAATAATGATGTTTAAAATAATGACTTGGAGGTACCACAGGGCCTATATTCATCCAAGGAAGATTCAGTAATGTTCAGAGATTGTTTCTATTTAGGAAAGTGCTTAAAAAAAAAAAACACAACACTTTGAGTAGTGCAGAGGTTGAGACTGACAGTTTTCCAAATTAACTTGCAGTTAATCAGATAATCAAATTTTCGAGCAGTCTACCCACCCATGGTCTTACTGTGTTAGAATTAATCCATACTTCAGCTGGGAGCATCCATGTCCTTAGAAGTTCAGGAAAATTTTCCTTAAAACTCCAATTTCACAGTATTAGGCATTTCTGACTTGACTTCCTCAGAGCTTACTCATCTTCCCTTTGTGTAGGACTTGACAATTTCTTTCTTTTTCTTTTTTTTTTTTTTTAAAGATTTTATTTATTTATTTGACGGAGAGGTCACAAGCAGGCAGAGAGACAGGCAGATACAAAGAGGGAAGCATGCTCCCCACTGAGCAGAGAGCCCAGTGAGGGGCTTGATCCCAGGATCCTGAAATCATGACCTGAGCTGAAGGTATAGGCTCAACCCACTGAGCCACCCAGGCACCCCATGACTTGACAATTACTGTTGCTACCTTGTTGTACCAGATAATGTTTTTTTCTAGAATTCAGAATAAAAAAAAAAAATCTAATCACACTAAATATATAAGGATTGTTGTGGCTTTGAGTAGAAAGGTCACATCAGATAATAAGCAGTCAGTGGCTGGCTTGCTGTCCCAATCTAATTATCACACTTCTTCTGGGGTCATCGCCCATCCAACACTTCTATAGGCTGGGCTTCTGGCCAAAGGAACTTCTTCATGCAGCACAGTCACATAGTCTTAGAAGGGAGTGACTGACTCTTCAGGCTAATCAGTTTTATATATATACTGGCCTCCTCCCTTCTCTGTCCCTTTGGGTTCTAATGAAAAATATCTATATCAGCTTGAGTTTTTACTTCCAATAAAATGATTATTTTATGTTGCCTCCTCTTTCCCTGGTCCTTAAAGAATAAACAGCTCTTGGTTATACAGTTACAACAAACTTATTCCGTTCAGGTGCCTCATTTTATGGATAAAAACAGAAACTCAGAAGTAATTTACCAAAAATTATAGAGCAATTTAGAAGCAGAGCTAACACTATAACATTGATCTTTTGTCTGTAAGGCCAGCATCCCTTTCTGTATGTCATTTTTTTTGCTCCTTTCAGCTTGGGTTGGCTATAATGATGAGACTGTTTATATACCTTTTATACTTGTCTTTTAGAACTATAAACCTGAATGTATGTTTCCTGTGATATTTAATCATGTAATAGAAGGAGATACTGTGATTTCCTGTCCTGAAAATCATGAAAAATACCTCCTATATCTTATTAATGTTTGATGTATTCTTAGAGTACAAAAATTTTCCATAGTGTAATTGGCCATAAGTTCTTTGTTTCTCTTCCTGTGAGTAGATGCTGACACAAGGCAATAATTCGTTAATTGCATTAAGAGAGTAACAATTTGAAAGAAAATCACTGTAAGTTTAGTGATGGTGGGGCTTCTTCTGTTGAATTGCAATAAGAGTAACAATTTAAAAGAAAATCACTAAGTCTGGTGATGGCGGGTCTTCTTCCGTTGAATGGAAAAAACTGTTCAGCTTTTGTGTTTACATGGATAGCACGTGTGTGTGAGCTTAGTTTAGTCAAAAGACAATCAGATGGTATGAAAGAATTGAAAAACTACAGAAAAACAAATTGCAGCAGATATATTTGAAGACATGTTTAATTTAAAGAAAACAAATGCCTTTTCAGATTGCCCAATTTTTAATGTAAATTTGAACTAACAGAAAAGTTCAAGAGGCAGTATGATAAGGATACATAGATCCCCTTACCTATGTTCACTAATGGCTAACATCTTCTGGTATTTGATTTCTGTCTTTTTCTCTCTTTCCCTACACACATACATACAGACACACAACACACACACACTCTTCAGTGGGCTGCGCTATTTGAAAGTAAGTTGTGAACATTAGGACACTATGCCCCAAAGTACTTGAGCTGTTTCTCTTGAAAACACTGTTTTCAAGGACATAGTATATATCACAACAATAATCACAGGAAAGACATTTTCCATTGATAATTAATATTTTATAACAGAACAGTCTAAATAATTCCAGTTGTTCCCAAATATCCTTTATGCAAGATATCCTATATTGGATTTTTTCTTACTATGTTTCTAAACCCCTTAAAATATAGCTCTGGTGCCTGGGTGGCTCAGTGGGTTTAAGCCTCTGCCTTTGGCTCATGTCATGATCCCAGGGTCCTGGGATCGAGTCCCCCGCATTGGGCTTTCTTATATCTCTCGAGAGGGTTTCTCTAATATCTTCCATGCCTTTTTCGAGCCCGGCTAGAACCTTGAGAATTGTCATTCTGAACTCTAGGTCTGACATATTACCAATGTCTGTATTGATTAGGTCCCTAGCCTTCGGTACTGCCTCTTGTTCTTTTTTTGTGTTGAATTTTTTCCGTCTTGTCATTTTGTCCAGATAAGAGTATATGAAGGGGCAAGTAAGATACTAAAAAAGGTGGCAACAACCCCAGGAAAAATATGCTCTAACCAAATTAGAAGAGATTCAAAATCTTGAAGGGGGAGAAAGGGGATATAAAAGAGGTTCAAAAAGGAAAAAGAGAAAAAAAAAGAATTAAAAAAAAAGAAAAAACCCTTTCAGAAAGTGTTTGTTTTTCTGTTTCCAGAATTGCTGTTCTTCTTCTCTTCGATCTACCGATGGATTTTCAGGTGTTTGCAATCTTTAGATAAGCTATCTAGCTGATCTCCGGCTAGCTGAAGTAGTCTCAGCCTGCTACTTCTCCGCCATCTTGACTCCTCCCTCCCTCCCGCATCGGGCTCTCTGCTCAGCAGGGAGCCTGCTTCCTCCTCTCTCTCTCTCTGCCTGCCTCTCTGCCTACTTGTGATCTCTCTCTGTCAAATAAATTTTTAAAAAATAAATTATTAAAATATAACTCACCCCCCCCGCCTTATCTCTCCCTTCCTTCATCCCTCCCTCTTCTCCTTCCCTCCCTCCCAATTGGGGAGACTGATCATACAAGATATTAAACAAACAAAACCCCTCTATAATTAATATAGAAAAACAATTTTTATTTTAAATTCACAATAGGTGTTGATTTTGTTAAAGGTCTTTTCAGCATCTGTTACAAAATAAGATTTTTTCTCTTTTAGAACTTGATATGATGAATTATAATAATGCATTATTTTTTATTAAAAAACCACTCTGACATTACTAGAATGTTCATCCTTATAAAATTTGCTACTGGATTCCATATGCTATTGCTTCATACAGGATTTTGAAATGATATTCTTGTGATTCGTCTGTACTTCTTTTTTGGTACTGTCTTTTAAGGTAGGTATCAGGTTATACTTATTTAAATGAAGCTTTATATAAACTTTATATAAAAATTTGGTTCTTGACAAAATGCAACAAACCAAATTCAATAGCGTATTAGAAAGATCATATACCATGATCAAGTGGGATTTATCCCTGGGATATAATTATGTTTCAATATATAAAAATCAACCAATGTGATACATCACATTAAAAGAACAAAAGCTAAAAATCCATATGATTATATTAAAAATGCATAAAAACATTTGACCAAGTACACCATATTTTTCATAATTAGAACTCTCAACAAACTTTGTATAGAGGGAAAGTATCTCAACATAATACAGGCCATATATGACTGGCCTAGGCTAATTTTTTATATTCAATGGTAAAATTTTGGAAAGCTTTTCCTCTATGACCAGGAAAAAGACAGGATGCTCACTCTCACCACTCTTATTCAGCATAATACAGCAAATTCTAGCTGTTTTCATGTAAGAAACAAGCAATAAAAGGTATCCAAATCTGAAGGGAAAAGTAAAATTATATTTATTTGTAGATTATGTCATATTTTATGTAGAAAAAACCCTAAAGACTAAAGCAAAAAAACTTTTTTAAAATGTATTTCTTTTTAATTTCTTTTTCTTAAATTCTTTTAAGATTATATTTATTTATTTGACAGAGATCACAAGTAGGCAGAGAGGCAGACAGAGAGAGAGAGAGGAGGAAGCAGGCTCCCCGCTGAGCAGAGAGCCTGATGCGGGGCTCAATCCCAGGACCCTGAGATCATGACCTGAGCCAAAGACAGAGGCTTAACCCACTGAGCCACTCAAGTGCCCCACAAAAAAACTCTTGAACCTAATCAATGAATCCAGTAAAGTTGCAGGATATAAATTCAAAATCATTTTAATTTTTATATACTGACAAAAAATTTATAAAAAGACAAAACAACCCTATTCACAATAGCATTAAAAATAATAAAATACTTAGAAATATATTTAACCAGTGAGGTAAAAAATTTATACTAAAAACTAAAAACTCTGGTTTTAAAAAAATAGAAGGAGACACAAGCAAATGAAAAAAAAAAATCTCATGCTTATGGTTTTGGGGAGAACAAATACTAAAATGTTCATACTACTCAAAACAAATACAGATTCAGTACAGTCACCATTAAAATTCCTATGTTATTTTTCAGAGAAATAGAAAAATTAAGCCTAAAATTGATATGGAATTATAAAAAGACCCAAGATATCTAAAACAATCCTGAAAAAAGAAGGACAGAGCAGGAGACATGATACTTGATTTCAGACCTATTACAAAGCTTTAGTAGTCAAAACAGCCATAACTACAGGAAACAAACTGGGGGTTGCTAGAGGGGAGGTTGGATTGGGGGATGGGGTAATTGGGTGATGGGCATTAAGGAGGGCACAGGATGTAATAAGCACTGGGGTGTTATATGCAACTGATGAATCCTTGAGTTTTACCTCTGAAACTAATAATACATTGTATATGTTAATTAAATTGAATTTAAATAAAAATTTTTTTAAAAAGTATGACACTGGGATAAAAATACATACCTTGGCCAATGGAACAGAACTGAGAGCCCAGAAAAAAACACCATATTTGACATGGGATGAACGAATACTCATAATGGGGTAAAGATAGTTTCTTTAATTGGAAAACTGGATATCCACATGCTGAATTAAATTGGGCCCCATATCGTATACCGCTTACAAAAATTAATTAGAAATGAATTGAAGACTTAAACATAAGCCCTGATACTGTAACACTCCTAGAAGAAAACATAGGGAAAAAGCTCCTTGATATAGGTCTTGGCAACAATTTTTTGGATAGGCCCCCCAAAACACAAGCAATAAAGACAAAAATAAGTGGGACAACATCAAACTTAAAAGATTCTGCACAGCAAAAGAAACCAACAATGTAAAAGGACAGCCTACCAAATGAGAGAAAATATTTGCAAACCATTTATTGGATAAGGGATTAATATCCAAAATATATTAAGGCCTCATACAAATTAGTCTTAAACAATTTGGGCAAGGGACAGAGGACCTGCACAGATGTTTTTCCAAGGAAGATACCCAAGTGGCCAACAGGTATGTTAAAAAGTGTTTGACATCATTAGTCTTCTGAGATACGCAAATCAAAACCACAATGAGATATCACAACTGATAGAATGGCTGCCATCAAAATGACAAGACAGAACAAGTGTTGGCAAGGATATGGAGAAAAGGGAACCATTGTGCACTGTTGGTGGGAGTGTAAATTGCTGCAACCACTATGGAAGATAGTATGGAGGTTCCTCAAAAAATTAAAAAGAGGAACATCATATGATTTTGTAATCCATCTCACTTCCAGGTATATATATCTGATGAAGTTAAAATAGAATCTAAAAGAGATATCTGTACTCCTTCATAATAGTCAAGGTATGGAAACAGTCTTGTCTTGCAATGGACAGATAAATAAATGGATATAGATGATGCACTTTATATACATACAATGTAATATTGTTCAGCCATAAGAAACAAGGAAATCCTTCCATTTGCAACAATATGGCTGGTACTAGAAAATAAGTGAAGTAAGTCAGATACAGAAAGACAATGTATGAGAACAATTAGGCATGGCATCTAAAAAAGGGGAACTCGTAGGTACAAAATAGAAACAAAGAATGGTTGTTACCGTAGACTGATGGGTGAGGGAAATGGGAAGATGTAGCTCAAAACATACACTCTCAGCAAACTAGAAAATGAGGGATATTCTGGGGATCTAATGCACATCATTGTGATTATAGATAACAATATTGTATTATATAGTTAGAAGTTGCTATGATATAAGATCTTAAATATTTTCACCACAAAAAAATGGTAATTATGTGACATTGATGGAAGTATTAGTTAATATTGTGGTGGTAATCATATTGTAAGATAGAAAGGTATCAAATCAACACCTTGTGCACCTTAAACTTATACAATGTTATTTGTCAATTATGTCTTAATAGAGTTGGGAAAAATCAATTTTAAAGATGCATGTAATATATACATTTGGATTTTCTTTATATGAGCAAAGTTCTTGGATTTTTTAAGTATTCTTTTTTATTTTTTTTTTTCTTTCAAGAACCTCAATAATTTGTTGGAGCTTTGCTGATATACCATATCAGTATTGCAATACTCTTTTTTTTTTTCTTGCACTTTTTGGGATATTTTTCTCTTCACAATTCTCCTTATTTTAAGTTATACTCACTCTCTTGAGCACGTTATTTAAATTTAGTCTTCATTTTTGAGATGTGTTTTTTTTGTTTTCAGTTTCTTTTCTGGTTCTTATTCCATAGCTTTCTTTTTTTGTCCGTTTACATTGAGAGATTTAAATACTTGATAAGAATATTTTTTTTAATATCTGTAAATTCTTATCTAAAGTTACTTAATTGAGCTTAAGACACTGCATTTCAACCTTTCTCTGCTTTGTATTTACTTATTTGAGGGGGGGTTTTCATCAGCTAAAATGTTTTTATTGTAATTTTTTTTCTTATAATAGTTTTGTAGGATGGCATCTACCATTTGTCATTTATTTTATTTTATTTTTTTGAATGAGAATTGTACATATTGTTTATTGTTTATTGTTCAGGTTGCAATAGATTATATGTAATGGTTATGAATTTTAATTTCCAGTTCTTAAATTGCTTATTGTCTTTTGCTCTGTGTGATTATGAAGTTGCTTCTTTTTCAGTCCAGCTGGGACTTTCCTTCTCTTCTCTTTATCTCCACTTAGCTACTTTTTGGTGTTTCCACTCTGTCCGGTAAGGATTGAACTGATTACATAAGTAGATCAATTTGGAATGTGTTGCCATTGGAACAATATTAGGTCTTTCGATCCAGAAACCTGGGATATCTTTCTGCTTATTTAGTTCTTTCATTTCTTTCAATAATGGTTTATGGTTTTGCACTTCCTTTGATACATGTATTCCTAAGTGATATGCTGATGATATTGTATATGGAATTGTTTTCTACATTTTCATTTTTGGATTGTTTGTTGCTAGTCCTGCAAACTCACTGAGCTCATTTATCCAGGCTAATTGTTTGTTTGTTTGTTGTTTTTATTTTATTTTTTAAATTTCTTTTCAGTGTTCCAGATTTCATTGTTTATGCACCACAGCCTGTGCTCCATGCAATACATGCTCTCCATAATACCCACCCATCAGGCTCACCCAACCTCCCCCCAAAACAACCCTCAGATTGTTTTTCATTTGTCATTTATTTTAAATGTTTGTATTTTCTTGGATTAGCAGTAACAGATGATTCTATTACTCTGAAATTTGGGTGATTCTTAGCCAAGATGCCTTGGTTAAGAGGCATCTGTTCAGGCTGAACAACTTTTAGTAGGTTTTTGGGGTGAAGCGAGGAAAAAAGGGAGTGATATATCTTCTGATACTATGATTCTCTTTATTCCTTTATGTCCCATATTTCTACTGGTTATTTCCTCCTCACAAGCCTTAAACACTCCTCCCTAAGATTTCTACTATCAGCCCCACAGGTTGAATTCCTGTCCTTTTGGTTTCCTTAGGAGCTAGTGCTCTGATCCACAGCCACAGACTTGCTTTCAGTGATTTTCCCCATTCAACGTTTGACTCCTCAGTTGCTGGTTTTATCAGAATCTCCCCACAGTTAGGCCCTATTACTCTATCCTCCATTCTGTGCAGTCTCTACCTGACTGTCTACTCCTGTGTGGGGATCAAAGCTGTGTCATCTACTTTCATATATTTGCCTTACTTATGTGTATATTGAATTGTGTTGTATTCTTGATCTCTCCCAGCATATATTCGACATGGTTTATGGGTTACTTAGTTTGTTCTTTCTTTTCCATTGTGGTGGGATGATGGATAAGGCAGTTAGATGTAAGACGTTGTTATTATTCCATAGGAACCCTGTATTCTTCCAATTGAGAATGTTCATTGCTTTTTTTTTTTTTTTTTTTTTAAACAGTAACAAGCACGGAGCTGACCACCTACTTAAAAGAGGTGTGGTGATTGTGTTGGTAGGGGTAGGATTACAGAGTTGAGCAGGGTTGAGAGAGAGAATGGATTAATATCTCAAATTTTAGATCTTTTGAATAACTACCTTATAAATGATATTGTCACAGAATTTTAATTCCTGCATTTATTTGTATTTCAGTTTTGTAAATATTTCTGGTGTGAAGGGTAGACAAGTGACTCCATAGCACAGTAACTGTAATTACTGTGCTATTTGAACTGGATAATTAGTTCATGAAGTTATATCTCAGGTATGGCTCCACTCAAGTGTCAGAAACATGCCTAAAAACTGTAAAGACATACAACCTTTATAAGTGTCATCTTAAAATGTGTGTTAGCTGTAAGCATAGTAAACACACAATGAAGATATTTTCCTTAATATTTTTCAGTGTTGTATTTTAAGTGCACTATAAAAATGATTGGTGGTTAGAAATGTGTCCATTGTAAGAAAAAAAAATAATGATGGCAATTCAAATGATACCTTATTATATGTTTAAAATAAAGATATAAACCAAAGTGAAACATATTACACAAAAATACCACTTTTTTTTTTTAATCTATTATAAATAATCTGTTTTAACAAATACCATTTTAAAAATAATGGTATTTGGAATTTTACTGGCCTTATAGTTTTGTTGCCAATATGTAGATTTTGTATGATTTTCTAGTTGTATAAGAGCTGTTAAGTATATAGGGTTTATTCTAATTTTTATGTTTATAATATTTAAAAAAATGAAAACAAATTGCAGTTAATGCTAGGAGTTTCATGAGAATTGTTTTCTTGTTTCTTTA
Organism: Mustela putorius furo; assembly: GCF_011764305.1. Taxonomy (NCBI): domain Eukaryota; kingdom Metazoa; phylum Chordata; class Mammalia; order Carnivora; family Mustelidae; genus Mustela; species Mustela putorius. Next base: position 2,122,038 of record NW_025422382.1, on the reverse strand, counting down.
TGTTTGTTATATTTTTAAAAAAAATGAAAACTAATTGCAATTAATGCTAGGAGTCTATGAGAATTGTTTCCTTGTAAAGTATGTCTGCACTACCCAAGTTTGAGAAAAAAACTGATGCAGTACATTGGATATAACTTAGATGGGAAAAAAAATTTAATTTCATTTTAGCACCCGATCACTTACTAGACTGATGAAATTACAGCAGCTTTATGAGCTGCAATTCCTTCAATATAAAGTGGGAAAATTATTTCAACATCATAAGATTGTCCTAAGGTTTTAAATTAAAAAGATGATGCATATGAAATGATAGGTGTTTATAAAATTATAGCAATTATTGTCATGTTTATGATTTACATACAATTGAGAACTGATTTAATTGGGAATTTCAAACTATCAGAATTCTACGATGATTTTCAAGTAGACTCTGTTTATCTCCTCAAATTCCTATCCTTATTTGCAATGATGCTTGGCCCATACTTCAGTGAGAAAACAGAAGCACTAGAAAAGAACTCTTTCTTCTAATACCAAGTTTTGAAAATATCAGTATCTACATTCAGTTTTTTATTTATTACAGTCATGAGGATGATGAGTTTCTTATTTCTTCCAAAGAAGGAAGTTGTGCTCTACCCCACCCTGCCTTTTAAGGAACTCTCTTTACTGTCCTTGTTTTCTCTAGAATCATCAAAATTTTTCCTTATTGGGTTATTCCTACTAGAATTCAAACAAGCTCTTTTCATGTATTCCAGATTTCTTATTCAGCAATGACTTCCATATTACCAAACATAGCTGAGTCAATGGTTTTTTTTGTTTAAAAAAAAAAAACTATCTCTACCTAAGGTAGATAACTATGTTTTGATGCATGTATACACTGAAATCATCTCCACAGTCGTGCTAATTAACATACATCACCTCACATAGTTACTTTTTTAGTTTCTGGTGAGAACATTTAACATCTACCCTCTTAGCAAATAGTATGATATTGCTAATTATAGTCACTTTACTGTACATTAGAGCTTTGGAATTTATTCTTTTTGGATAGCTAAAACTTTGTATGCCTTTCCCAATATCTCCCAATTATCTTTACCTTAGCCCCTAGCAATCACTGTTCTACTCCCTTCTTCTATTACTATTTGACTATTTTAGATTCTATATGTGAGATCATCCTGCATTATCTTTCTATATCTAGCTTACTTCCCTTAGCATAATGTCCTCCAGGTTCATTTGTGGCTGGGTTTATTTCTTTGTGAAGGTTGAAAAATATTCCTCCGTGTGTGTGTGTGTGTGTGTGTGTGTGTGTGTATCACGTTGTCTTTATTCATTTATTCACTGATGGACATTGAAGTTGTTTCAGTGTCTTGGCTTTTGTGAGCAATGTTGCAATGAACAAAGAAGTGCAGATATTTCTCTGAGACGGTGATTTCATTTCCTTTGAATATATACCCAGGAATGCTGTTTCTGAATTATAAGGTAGTTCTGTTTTTAATTTACAGAGCAACCTCTATATTGTTTTTCACAATGGCTGTACAAAATTATAGGCCATCAGTACTGTACACAGGGTTCCTTTTCTCTACATCCTTGCCAATACCTACTTTTTACTTTTTGATAATAGCCATACTAATAGAAACAAAGTGATAAATTCTTTGATATCATTTGCATTTCCCTAATGATTTATGATGTTGAAACACCTTTTCATATACTTTTGGCCATTTGTATGTCTTTCTCTAAGAAATGTCTGTGCAGGTCCTTTACCCATTTTTTAAAATGAACTTTTTTTTTCTGTTTTGCTATTGAGTTCTATGATTTTCTTATGTATTTGGATATTAACCACTTAACAGATAAAAGATTTGTAAATAGGCTTTCCTCTTGCATACATGACCTTTTTTTTAAAAAAAGATTTATTTATTTATTTGAAAGAGATATATATAAGGAATATAAGGAAAGGGAGAAGGAGAGAAGCAGATTCCCAGCAAAGCACTGCATCTCACAACCCTGAGATCATAACCTGAGCTGAAATGAAAAGTTGAATGCTTAATTAACTGAGCCATCCAGGTGCCCCATATAGGTTTTCCTTTTCATTTTTGTTGATTGTTTTGTTATTGTTGTTGTGCAGAAGGTTCTTAGTTTGATACAATCCCACTGGCCTGTTTTTGCTTTTACTGTTTGTGTTCTCGGTGTTGTGTTAAAAAAAATTATTGCTCATCCAATGATAGACACTTGAGTTGCTTCCATATCTTGATTATTGTCAATGATGCTGCAGTTAACATAGGGGTTGCATAAATTTTTTTGAATTACCTTTTTTGTGAACTTGGGGAGGTAAATCCTCAGTAGTGGAACTGCTGGACCATATGGTACTTTAATTTTTAATTTTTTTTTGAGGAACCTCTGTACTATTTTCCAAAGTGTTTACACTAATGTACACTCACACCAACAGTGCTTAAGTTTTTTTTTTTTTTTTTTTTTTTATCTCCTCCATATCCTCACCAGCACTTGTTGTTTCTTGTCTTTTTGATACTAACCATTCTGACTGGTGTGAGGTGCTATCTCCATATCAAGAAGATGTGTATACACACACACACGCGCGCATGCACACGCACACACACATACACAATGTGGAATAATATTCAGCCATGAGAAAGACTGAGGTTTGCCATTTGTGACAACATAGGTGGACAGAGGATATTATGCTAAGTGAAGGAAGTCAGAGAAAGACAAATAGCATATAATTTCACTTATATGAAGAATCTGAAAGACAAAGCAAAATAAACAAACCTGACTCTAAATACAGAGCAGAAACTAGTGGTTGCCAGAGAGGGGGTGAATTGGGAGATGGGTAAAATAGGTGAATGGGATTAGGAACTACAGATTTTGGTTGTAAAATAAATAAGTTATGGAGAAGAAAAGTACAGCAGAGGGAATATAGTAAAAAATATTGTAAAAATATTGTATGGTGACAGATGATGACTTAATGCCTACAATAAGTACTGGGTAATGTTTAGAATCCTTGGATCAGTATGTTGTACACCTGACACTAATAATGTATGCTACTTACACTTAAATTAAAAAATAATACACATTAAAAGTGACTTGCCGAAAAAAAAAAAAAATGTTGCCCAGAACAATGTCAAGAAGCTTCCTTCCTGTTTTTTGTCTCTTGTAATTTTACAATTTTAGGTCTTATATTTAAGTCTTGGATCTATTGTGCATGAGTTTTTGAATATGGAATGAGATAAGGGCCTAGTTTCATTCTTCATGGGAATATCCAGATTGCCTAGCACCGTTTTATTGAGGAAAATATCCTTTCTGTATTTTATATTGACACCTTGTCAAGACAAGTTGCTTATATATGCCTGGATTTATTTCTGGGCTCTTTTATTCTGTTCTTTGTCTATGTATCTGTCTTATGCTAGTATTATACTGTTTTGGTTGCAGCATCTTTGGTAATCAGAAAGTATGAGGACCCTAGGTTTGTTCATTCTTAATATGGCTTTGGCTTTTGGAGGTCCATGTAGTTACATATGAATTTAGGATTACTTTTACTATTTATGTAAGTAATACCATTGGAGTTTTGATATGAATTGCATTGAGTCTGTTGATAACTTTGGAGAGAATGGGCATTTAAATATTCTTCCAGTTTATGTGGGGCACCCTGGTGGCTCAGTGGGTTAAAGCCTCTGCCTTCAGCTCAGGTCATGATCCCAGGGCCCTGGGATCAAGCTCCACATCAGGCTCTCTGCTCAGCTGGGAGCCTGCTTCCCTTCCTTGCTCTCTGCCTGCCTCTCTGTCTACTTGTAATCTCTGTCTGTCAGATAAATAAATAAAATCTTTTAAAAAAAATCTTCCAGTTTATGAGTATGGAATGTCATTCCATGTATCTGTGTGTTCTTTAATTTCCTTCATCAAAACTTTTTAAACTGTTGAGGTACAAGTCTTTTTTTATTTGGCTAAGTTTATTCCTAGTATTCATTGTTTTTGTTGCTATTATGAACAGAATTATTTTCTTAATATTCTTAATTTACTGTTTGTATATAGAAATGTTATTAAATTTTGGATGTTGATTTTGCATCCTTCAATTTTACTCAATTAGTCTATTCTAATTCAGTTTAGGGTTTTCTACAGATATGGTTAGATCATTTGCAGAAATATAATTTTACTTTTTTTTATTCTGATCTGGATGTTTTATATTTTTTTCTAATTGTTCTGGGGTAATCTTCTAATACTAGTAGAATACAGTAGAAAGAGTTGTACCAGAGGGAAAGCTGGCAGTTGTTTCCTATTGATTGTGATGTTGGCTGTGGGCTTTTCATAAATGCTTCATTGTGTTAAATTCCTTTATGCCTGTTTTTTTATACTTTTTATTATGAATGGATGGTGAAATTTGTCAAATGCTGTTTTGAGCATCTATTGAGAATTCTGTGATTTCTTTAATTTTGTTCACATGGTGTATCACATTGATTTGTGTATGCTGAATGATCCTTCCATTCCTAGAATAAATCCCACTTGGTTGTGATAGTTGATCCTTTTAATTTGGTGGTGAATTTTGTTAGTATTTAAATGAGCATTTTGACACCTATATTTATCAGAGTTAATATCCTGTAGTTTTCTTTTTTTTTTTTAAGATTTTATTTATTCATTTTGACAGGTAGAGATCACAAGTAGGCAGAGAGGCAGGCAGAGAGAGAGAGAGAGGGAAGCAGGCTCCCCACTGAGCAGAGAGCCCGATGTGGGGCTCGATCCCAGGACCCCGAGATCATGACCTGAGCCGAAGGCAGCGGCTCAACCCACTGAGCTACCCAGGTGCCCCTTTGTTTTCTTATGATGTCTTTTTCTGGCTTTCATATCAAGTTAATTTGGGCCTTATACAATGGTAGAATGATTTTTTGGAAGTGTTTACAAAAAAATAAATATTCTTCTTTGAATGTTTGGTAGAATTTACCCATGAAGCCATTTGGCTCTGAGCTTGTCCTTCTTGAGAAGTTTTTGATTACTGAGTCAATCTCCTTACTTATTATTAGTCTGTTCAGGTTTTCTATTTCCCCTTAATTCAGTTTTGGTAGGTTGTATCTTTTTAGTAATTTGTTCATTTTTTCTAGGTTATTAAATTCAGTGGCCCATAATTGTTCATAATAGTCTCACCTTTATTTATTAGACAGCTGTTGTGGTGTCTTCTATTTCATTTATGATCTTATTTGAGACTTTTTTTTTTTACTTAGGCAAGCTAAAGTTTTGTCAGTCTTGTTAGTCTTGTTTATCTTTTCTCAAAACTATATATATACATGGTCTGTTGTGATGTCCTTATTTTTTTCCCTTCCTCTATTGCTGTCTTCTTTCATTATTTTAGAGTTTCTTAGTTACTTGCTTTGATTCTTTTCTATTGTTCTTTTCTGTGCCTATTAAAGGTTTTTTCTTTGTAGTTAGCTTGAGGTTTGCATGAAATATCTTGGAGTTATAACCATCTATTTTAAGTAGATATCAACTTAACTTTAACCACACATAGAACCTCTCCACTTTTATTCCACTTAGTACACTAACATTTTGTGTTCTTGTAGCGTTTGCTTATTTTTAATATTGTATATCCATTAATGTATTTTTATCCTCTAACTTTTATACTAGGGTTAAAAGTAATTTTTTGTCCTCTTCTAGAAATATTCTGTCTTTGGTTTTCAGGACTCCGTGTTTTACTGGTGGTTTTCTCTTCTCATCTCTCAACCTACTTATCTGCTACTCTTGGTGGATCATCACTGCATCTTATTGCTAGGCACTATTGTCTTGAAACTTTCTGCCTGCATGACTTAATCTAATCTCAGTAGTTTTAAATGACTTTTATGTCTTGTTCTCATTACCCTCTATTCACTCTGTACTGAAGAAGGGATCCCTTGCCCTAAGTGCTATGGTGGTTGAACATGTGACACCCATCACTGGACAGATGAGATTGGCAACTGTTTATTAGTCAAGTATATTTACACTTCGGTGAACAAAGATCCTGGAGGTCATGAAGGGCCACATGGGTGTTGCACAAAGGAATGGAGTGAACCAGCAGGGGTTGTGGGAGGCAGACTCTGTGATAAGAGGAAAGTTGGGTACTCCAGGCTTCCCATAAGTGGGTGTGATTGACTTGTTTGAATAATTCTACAGGCTGTCAGAGAAGCAAAAAAATTGGGGTGGAATATCAGGTGAGGTGCAGCTCATGCAGGGGATAGGGGAATTAGCTGGTTGAGAAGCCTACTTCTGGGTGGGGACCCTATCTGGTGAGAGCAGGAAAATTCATGCGTAGGCCTTTGGAGGCTATAAGGCTCAAAGATATTAAGGGAGTACATAAAATTGTAAGTGTTACAGGGGTGCCTAAGTGGCTCAGTCATTTAAGCATCTGACTCTTGATCTCAGTTCATGTCTTGCTCTCAGGATCATGAGTTCAAGCCATATGTTGGGCTTCATGCTGGGTGTGGAACCTCATTTTAAAAAATGTGTCATCAGGGGTGCCTGGGTGGCTTAGTGGGTTAAAGCCTCTGCCTTCGGCTCAGGTCATGATCCCAGGGTCCTGGGATCAAGCCCCGCATGGGTTCTCTGCTCCATGAGGAGCCTACTTCCTCCTCTCTGCCTGCCTCTCTGCCTACTTGTGATCTCTGTCTGTCAAATAAGTAAATAAAATCTTTTATAAATAAATAAATAATGTGTTATCATATACATACCAATTATTCCTAACCATGTATTTCATTCTAAAACTTACCTATATATTCCATACTTTTTTACCCAACTGCCTCCATGACATTTGCCAGAGATGTCTCATAAACAAGTTAAACCTAATGTGTCCCAAAGAGTTAATTTCTTTCTCTCCTATTCAGCACATTTTTGTTGTTTTTCTTAACTCAGTAAATCAAATCAACCTTTTCTCAGCTGCACAAACCAGTAATCTGCAAGTTCTATTTTATCTCTACCTTTCTTCAACCTTCACAATAGGTTGCACCCAAAAAAAAATCATTAATTTTTAAAATCTATTTCCTTTCTCACAGTTACATACCCTCCATTTTCGCCATCACCATTTTATCCAGCTTACCATCATCTTTATCTTTGACAACTATAATATCCTCTGAATGAATCTCTCCATCTTTGCTCCCTTAGCCTCATTCTGTTCTCATGTGACAGTTTGAAGTGAACTTTTAAATATAGTATTTAAGTATAAATGTATAAGCAGGTACAATTTTCCTGGGTGAGAGTAAGGGCAGAGAGAATAGACTAAGCAATAAGTGTTAAATTTATTCTCATACAAGGCCACAGATAGTTTGCCTGTTTCTCTGTAAGTTTTTAGTGTTACACGGTAGTATCCCCTTGTCTGCAGTTGTGATTAGTGTGGTTTCAGTTGTACATGGTCAACTATTGTCTGGAAACAAATGACTGTTGTTCTGATGTATCCTCAGAAGCTGACAGCTCAGTGCTATGTCGCAGTGTCTGTGTCTTTTACCTCACTTCATCTCATCATGTAGGCATTTTAACATCTCACATCAGAAGGGTGAATACAGTATAATAGGATATTTTAAAGTGGGGGGGAGGGCGAATGTTCACGTAACTTTTATTATAGTATATTATTATAATTGATTTATGCCATTATTATTGTTAATCTCTTAATGTGCCTAACTTCTAAATTAAACTTTATCATATATATAAACAACATGGGATATATATTGTTTGGTACTACCCATGAATTCAGGCATCCACTGAGGGTCTAGAAACATATCCCTTATAGATAAGAGTAGGACTACTGTATAGCTTTTCCCCTGGGTTTACTAGTTTTTCTCATTCTATTTCTGTTGGTTAACTTAGATAAATGTCCTTTTCCAATCTAATAGCTTTACATTTTAATTAGTATTGCCTTTTGAACGTAGGTTGTGTCACTCCACTGTCTGACATTTTCAAAACTTCCTACTGCACATAGAATAATACCTAAAGTTTTTTTTTTTTTTAAGTTTTTTTTTTTTAATTTATTTATCTGACAGAAATCACAAGTAGGCAGAGAGGCAGGCAGAGAGAGAGGGGGAGGCAGGCTCCCCGCTGAGCAAAGAGCCCGATGCGGGGCTTGATCCCAGGACCCTGAGATCATGACCCGAGCCCAAGGCAGAGGCCCCAACCCACTGAGCCACCCAGGTGTCCCAATACCTAAAGTTTTTGTCATGGTATACAGTGGTCTGTAAGTTATGCCCCCTGCCTGTTTCCAGTGTCTTCCTTTCCAGCCTCTCCTTGGCTTGTTACACTCTAGCTACCTGCTCATACTTAAGTTCCTGGCGTACATTCAGCTTTTGACTACCTTAGGATCTTAAAAACATTTTTCCTCTGTCAGATCTCTTTTCTCTCATTTATTTTATGGTGATTTTTCTTTATCCTTCTATACAACCTCTCTAATCTGTTCCTTCATCCTTTATTCTACCTCCTAACATCTTATTCTTTTTCTTTAAAACAATGTATCAAAGTCTGCAATAAACATGCACTATGTTTATCATTTTCTACATCTACTAGGTTTCTACATCTACTAGGAATAATGAAAGTTACTTTGTTCATCATTATGTAACTGGTTTTGCACAAAACAGAGCTCAAGAAATAATTATTGGATTTAGAAGATGAATGAATGAAGAATGAAGACAGAATGAAAATAAGAGTGAATAAAGAACATGATTGAAACATTGGGATTTTTTTTGTGGGTCAGGTTTTCTTTAGCCTAGCCCCACAGTTCTCAAATTTTTTGTTCTCAGACCTCCTTTGCATTCTTAAAAAATAATTGAGGACCCCAAAATAAATGTTTATTTTATGAATTTTTATTGAAGCAAAATGGACATACAGTATCCTCTTAGTTTCAGGTGAATATCCTAGTGATTTGATATTTTTATACATTATGAAATAATGCTGATAATTAAGTCCAGTTACCACCTGTCAAAATTACTACAATATTGACTCTATTTACCATGCTGTACATTATATCCACATGACTTACTTATCTTATAATTGTATGTTTGTACCTCCTAAACTCCTTTACCTATTTCTCCCACCTCCCAATCCCTCTTCACTTCAGGAACCAACGGTTGGTTTCCTGTACTTAGGAGTCTGTTTCTGCTTTGTCTTGATTGTTCATTTATTTTGTTTTTTAGACTCCATATGTAATTGAAACAATACAGTATTTGTCTTTCTCTGACTTATTTCAATTAGCAATAATGTCCTCTAGGTCCATCCATGTTGTCATAAATGCCAAAATTTTATTTTTTATGGCTGAGTAATATTTCATTGTATTTATATACCACATCTTTACCCATTCACCTATTGATGAACACTTAATTTGCTTCTGTATTTTGGATATTGTAATTAATGCTGCAGTGAACATAGTGGTGCATATATCCGTTCAAATTGGTTTTTCATTTGCTGTAGATGTAGACCCAGAAGCAGAATTGTTGAATGGTATAGTCTGTCTTTCTTTCTTTCTTCTTTTCTTTCTTTCTTTTTCTTTCTTTCTTTTTTATTTTTTTTTGGGGGGGGAAACTCCATCTGGCTTTTCATGGTGCCCTGCAGCAATTTACTGCTGTACAAGGGTTCTCTTTTCTTCATATCCTCATCATCAGTACATTTTGTTTGTCATTTTGATGATACCCAACCTGGTATGTGTAAAGTGATATCTCATTGTGATTTTCCATTTCTCTGATGACCAGTTATGCTCAGGATCTTTTAATATACAGCTGTGCATCTTCTTTGGGAAAAAAAAAGTCTGTTTGTATCTTCTACACTTTTTTTAATTGAAACGTTTGTTTTATTGATACTGAGATGTGAAAGTTTTGTCATATACTTTGGATATTAACCTATTACTGGGTATATGATTTGCAAATACTTTCTCTTATCCAGTAGGTTACCTTTTGTTACGTAATTTTCTCTTTTGCTATGCAAAAGAAAGCATTTTACTTTGATCTAATCCCATTTGTTTGTTTTAGCCTTTTTTCTCCTTGCCTGAGGTGACTGGACGAAAGACAGATTGCTAAGATCGATGTCAAAGAGCTTATACCCATGTTTTCTTTAAGAAGTTTGATGATTTCAGGTCTTAATGTTTATTTTTGTGTATGGTGTAAAATAGTAGTCTAGTTTCATTCTTTTGCATGTCACTGTCCAGTTTTCCCAGTCCTACTATTGAAAAAACTTTCTTTTACCCCATTGTATATTCTTACCTCCTTTGCCATAGGTTATTTGACCATACACGTGCGTGTTTATATCTGGGCTCCCTATTCTATTCCATTGGTTTATATATCTGTTTCTTTGCCAATACAATACAGTTTTAATTACTTTGGCTTTGTAGTATAGTTTGAAGTCAGAGCATAAAACCTCTAGCTTTGTACTTTTCTTTAAAATTGCTTTGGCTATTTAGTAACTTTTGTGGTTCAATATAAATTTTAGGATTATTTATTCTAGTTCTATGAAAGATGCCATTGCATTTTATTATCATTTTTTAAATTTACATTTTCTCTTGATCTTTTTTATTTTTTATGAACATATAATATATTTTTATCCCCAGGGGTACAGGTCTGTGAATCGCCAGGTTTACACACTTCACAGCACTCACCATAGCACATACTCTCCCCAATGTCCATAACCCCACCCCACTTCTCCCAAACCCCCTCCCCCCAGCAACCCTCAGTTTTTGTTTTGTGAGATTAAGAGTCATTTATGGTTTGCCTCCCTCCCAATCCCATCTTGTTTCATTTATTCTTCTCCTACCCCCTAAACCCCCCATGTTGTCATTTTTTTTTAATTTTTTTTTAAATTTTTTACTTTTTATAAAAACATATATTTTTGACATATCCCCAGGGGTACAGGTCTGTGAATCACCAGGTTTACACACTTCACAGCACACACCAAAGCACATACCCTCCCCAATGTCCATAATCCCACTCCCTTCTCCCAAACCCCTTTCCCCCAGCAAACCTTCAGTTTGTTTTGTGAGATTAAGAGTCACTTATGGTTTGTCTCCCTCCCAATCCCATCTTGTTTCATTTATTCTTCTCCTACCCACGTAAGCCCCCATGTTGCATCACCACTTCCTCATATCAGGGAGATCATATGATCCATGTTGTCATTTTTTTATTATGTTTGTCACCATGCAGTGCATCATTAGTTTTAGATGTAGTATTCCATGATTCATTGTTTGTGTTTTACACCCAGTGTTTCATTGCCATATGTGCCCTCCTTAATCCCATCACTGGGTAGACCATACCCTTACCCCCCTCCCCTCTAAACCCTCCGTTTGATTTCCAGAGTCCCTAGTCTCCCAGGGTTCGTCTCCCCCTTGATTTTCCTCCTTCATTTTTCCTTCCTTCTCCTTATGTCCTCCATGTTATTAATTATGTTCCCACAAATAGGGTTAAAACCATATAATCATTGTCTTTCTCCGTTTGACTTATTTCACTTAACATATCCCCTCCAGCCCCATCCATATTGGTGCAAATGGTGAATATTCATCCTTTCCTATGGCTAAGTATTCCATTATATATATGGACATCATCCTCTTTATCCATTTGTTTGTTGAAAGGCATCTTGGCTCTTTCCACAATTTGGCTATTGGGGATCTTGCTTCTGTGAACATTGGGGTACGTATGGCCCTTCTTCTCACTACATCTGTATTTTGGGGGTAAATACCTAGTAGTGCAATTGTTGGTTCATAGGGTAGCTCAATTTTTACTTCTTGAAGAACCTCCACAGTGTTTTCCAGAGTTACTATACCATCTTGCATTTCCACCAAGAGTGTAAGAGGGTTCTTCTTTCTCCACAGCATCTCCAACAATTGTTGTTTCTTGTCTTGTCAATTATAGCAGTTAAGATGCCATTGCTTTTTTGATGGGGATTGTGTTAGATTTATAGATTGCTTTAAGAAGTGTGGCTATTTTAAGAATATTGATTCTTCTATAAGTATGGTGTATTTTTATTTTTATTGTCATTTTCAACTTCTTTGATCAGTGTCTTAAAGCTTTCAGAGTAAAAGTGTTTTACCTCCTTAGTTTAATTTATTCCTGGGTAACTTATTCTTTTTGGTGCAATTATTTTCTTAATTTCTTTATGATAGCTCATTATTAGTATATAAAAATGTAACTAATTTCTGTATCTTCTGTATCCTGTAGCTCTGGGGTGTGTGTGGGGGGCATTTTGAGAGTTCTTTGTACTATACTAATGTATAGTATTACCATCTGCAAATAGTTAGAGTTTTAATTCTTGCTTTACAGTTTGGATGCCCTTTCTTTTCCTAGCCCAGTTGTTGTGGCTAGTACTTCGAATACTATGTTAAGTAAAAGTGGCAGGAGTGGGTATCCTTTTCTTATTCCGGATCTGAGAGGAAAAGCTTACAACTTATCATTATTGAGTATGTTAGCTGTGGGTTTGTCATAAATAGTTTCTATTATGTTGAGGTATGTTTCCTGTATACCTATTTTCTTGAGAATTTTTATCATAAATGGATGTTGAATTTTGTCAAATGCTTTATCTGTATCTCTTGAGGTGATTTTATGATTTTTATCTTTTATTTTGTTAATATGGTATAGCATGTTATTTGATATGGAGATATTGAACCATCCTTACATCCCTGGAGTACATCCCACTTGATCAGAGTATATAATCTTTAAAATATATTGTTGAATTCAGTTTGCTAATGTTTTGTTGAAAAATTCTTGCATCCATGTTCATCAGGGATATTGACCTGTAATTTTCTTTTTTTGTGATGTCTTTGTGTGGTTTTAGGATTAGGGTATATTGGCCTTGTAAAAAGTTTAGAATCATTTCTTCCTCTTCAATTTTTTGTACTAATTTGAGAAAGATAGGTACTAAAGTTTTGAATGTTTGGTAGAATTCACCTGTGAAGCTGTCTGGTCCTGGATCTTTTTGGGGGGAGTTTTAAAATTACTTATTTCATTATTTGTAATTGGTTTATTCACATTTTCTATTTCTTTTTTTTCTCATTAAAATTTTGTTTTTATTTTTTAATTAAAAAAATTAAATGATTTTATTTATTTGAGGCGAGAGAAGGAGAGAGGGAAACAGAGAGAGAGCATGAGTTGGGTAAAGGAAGGGCAAAGGAAGAAGAAGACTCCCGATGAACAGGGAGCCTGACTTGGGGCTTGATTCCAGAACTCTGGGATCATGACATAAGCCAAAGGCAGACACTTAATTGATTGAGCCACCGAGGCACCCTAAACTTTTGTTTTCGTTAATCCCAAAATTCTGTGAAAGATTTTTGTCAAGTTGGTTCCATTAAAGAGTACTGATTTTAAAACTAATAACTTAGAACTGCTACAGACACACATGCATACACTCACACACACCAAATGGTCCACAAAATCCTCTCTTTTCCTTGAAGGTTTTGGCAATGTATCATTATAATTAACGAATATTTTATTATTAAATTTAAATGGCCAATGGACAAAAATATTTCAGAGACTCTTCTTCCACAACTGATTAAGACTGGGGTGGCAAGTGTTAGGGATGGCAATCATTTAGCCTTTTGAGCTTTCTGGTCAAACTCAGTGACATTGCCAGCTTCAACTGTCTTCTTGGCCAGTGCTTTGATGACATCCACTGCAACTATCTGTCTCATGTCATGAACAGTGAAATAGAACAGAAGAGGGTAGAGAAGTTCTCAACAGACATAGGCTTGTCAAGAACCATATCAATGATGGTGGTATCATGAGATTTCAAGATCTTAGGGCCATCTTCTAGCCATTTCCCAGGAGAGCAATCAATCTTCTCCTTCAGCTTAGCAAAGCTGTAAGCATTGTGAGCTGTGTGACATTTCAGCACAGGTTCACATCCAACACTGATTTGGCCTGGATGGTTCAGGGTAATGAGCCATGAAGCTAGCTGCTTCCATTGGTGGGCCATTTTTGCTGTCACCACACATTGCCACAGCGAACATTTTGACAGATCCTCAATTAAAACTTGATGGTGCATTTCAATAGACTTTACTTCAGTTGTAACATTGGCCAGAGCAAATGTGACACACCATGCCAGGTTTAAAGATTTTACTCAGTTTTAAGAGAATGTCCATCTCCACTCGACCCACAGGGACAGTACCAGTGCCACTAATTTTTTAGATGTCCTGGAGGGGCAGACACAAGAATCATCAGTCTGATGAGTTGGTGGTAGAATTAGAATTCAGTGCAAGGCTTCAAGCAATGTGGTTCCACTTCCATTGTCATCTTATATGGGTGACTTTCCATCCTTTGAACCAAGGCTTGTTAGCACTTGGCTCCAGCATGTTGTCACCATTCCAACCAGAAATTGGCACAAAATGCTACTGTGTCAGGGTTGTAACCAATTTTCTAAATGTAGGTACTGTCTTCCTTAATGATTTCCTCGTATCTTTTCTGGCCATGGCTCAGTGGAATCCATTTTGTTAACACCAAAACTGTTGTTTCACACCCAGTATGTAAGCGAGAGTGCATGCTCATGCGTCTGCCCATTCTTGCAGATACCCGCTTCCAGTTCACTAACACAGCAGCAACAATCAAGATAGCACAGTCAGCCTGATATGCACCTGTAATCATGTTTTGATGAAATCCCATCATTGATGAAGCATCAGTGATGGTCACATAACTTGTTGATCTCAAATTTCCACAGCGAGATATCAATGGTGATACTATGTTCACATTCAGCTTTCAGTTTATTCAAGACCCAGACATACTTGAAGGAATTTTTTCCCATCTCAGCAGTCTTCTTCCCAAATTTTTTGATAGTTTCTTTTGTCACTACATTTGCAGATCAGAGGACCAGTAGTGAAGACTAGTCTAAATCTATGTGTCCAGTGATGATGTTGATATGAGTCTTTTCCTTTCCCATTTTGGTTTAGGTTTGGCAGTGGTTTTCATTAGACCTGTGTTCTGGTGACAAACCCATCGTGAAAGAGAACATTTTCTATTGCTTGACTGTTTCTTAGAATGTTGTGTGTTTCTAGGAATTTAAATTTTCTAGGTTTTCCAATTTATTGGCATAAAATTATAGTAATCTCTTATAATCTTTTGTCTTTCTGTGCTGTCAATTGTAATTTCTCTCCTATGTGTGTATGTGGTGTGTGTGTGTGTTGTGTGTATATATATATATATATATAGATAGATAGATAGATAGATTATTTTTTTTAACTTGGCTTTTTCTCCTTAGGTCTTGTTGAGTTTGTTGATTTGTTGATTTTATCTTTTCATACATCCATCTCTAATCTTTTCTACTTTTTAAATCACTATTTCTCTGATTTCTGCTCTTAGCTATTTTTTTTTTTTTTCTGCTTACTAACTTTGGGCTATGTTTTTGAGTTCCTTTATGTGTACAGTTCACTTATTTATTTGAAATTTTTCTTGTTTCTTGAGGTAGGTCTTTATCCATGAACTTCCCTCTCAGAACTGCTTTTGCTGTGTGTCCCATGGACTTTAGCTTTTGTATTTCCATTTCATTGGTTTTCATTTTTGTCTTTGGTTTCCTCTTCAACTTCTTGTTGAACCATTGGTTTGTTTAGTAACACAGAGTCTAGTCTCCATGTCTTTGTGTTTTTTCCAGTTTTCTTGTAATTGATTTCTAGTTTCATAGCATTGTAGTTGGAAAAAGATACTTGATATGATTTCATTCTTCTTTAATTTATTGAGACTTGTTTTGGGGTCTAACATGTGATCTATTCTAGAGAATGTTCTATGTGCACTTGAAAAAAGTTTGTCTTCTGTTTTGGGATGGAATGTTAAAAGGGTAGGTAGATAGATATCTTTAGAGTCCAACTTGCCTGATGTGTCATTTAGGGGCAATATTTCCTTTTTGATTTTGATTGGATGATCTGTCCATTGATAAAAGTAGGGTATTAAAGTTTCCTAGTATTCTTGTATTGGTATCAATTTCTCCATTTATGTCTGTTAGTGTTTGCTTTATATATTTAGCTTTTGTTACTTTGGATGCATAAATATTTACAAATATTAAACCATCTTCTTTGTTGACTCCTCCTTGAACATTATGTAGTGCTCTTCCTTGTTTTCTGTTAGTATTTTAGTGTCTATTTGGTCTGATAGGATTATTTCTACTCCAACTTTCTTTTTGTTTCCATTTCCTTAAAAAGTTTTTCTCTCTCTTCACTTTTAGTGTGAATGTGTCTCTAGATCTGAATGTGGTCTTTTCTGGGAAGGATATAGGTGGGTCTTGTTTGTCTCATCCATTCAGCCATCCTGTATTTTTTGATGGAGCATTTCATCCATTTATATTTATAATAATTATCAATAAATACATACTTATTACAGTTTTGTTAATTGCTTTCTTTTTTGTTGTTGTTGTTGTTATTCTCTATTCTTTTCTTTTGGTTTCTTTCCTCATGGTCTTAGGATTTTCTTTAGTGTTATATTTGTATTCATTTCCCTTTCTTTTCCATGTATCTATTATAGGTTTTGGGGTTTTTTTATTACCATGTAGATTATATTTATCAATCTCTACATATAATAGTCCATTTTAAGCTGATAGTTACTTTAGTTCCAATGACATCTAAATGTACTACATTTTTATCCCCCACCAATGTTTTAAGTTTTTGATGTCATATTTTACATTTTTTTATTTTGTGTAAGCTACGTATCATAATTACTTGATTAACTATTTTTGCTTTTCAGCCTTTTTGATCACTTTTTTTTTTAATTTTTTATTTTATTTTATTTTTTTTATAAACATGTATTTTTATCCCCAGTGGTACAGGTCTGTGAATCACCAGGTTTACACACTTCACAGCACTCACCAAAGCACATACCCTCCCCAATGTCCATAATACCACCCCCTTCTCCCAAACCCCCTCCCCCCAGCAACCCTCAGTTTGTTTTGTGAGATTAAGAGTCACTTATGGTTTGATCAGTTTTTAAGTGTCCAGTTCACTGCCTGCATTATATATTTACCTTTAGTAATGAGATTTTTCTTCCATATGTTTTCTTTTATTTATATTCCTTTCATCACTTAAAAGTGACCATTTAAGGAAAAATATTTCCTGTAAGCCTATTTTAGTCATCATGAAATCCTTCAGTTT
The DNA here is from genome assembly GCF_011764305.1 of Mustela putorius furo. NCBI lineage: Eukaryota > Metazoa > Chordata > Mammalia > Carnivora > Mustelidae > Mustela > Mustela putorius. The sequence continues at coordinate 2,105,003 of NW_025422382.1, read as the reverse complement.
TTGCATGTCTAGGAAAATCTCTCTCCTTCAATTCTGAATCCCACCCTACAGTGGGATATTCTTGGTTATAATTTTTTCTTTCCAACACTTTAAATATATATTCACTTGCTCCTAACCTGTAAATCTTCTGCTGAAAAATTAGCTGACAATCATACGGAGTTTTTCTTGTATATGACTGTTTTTCTCTCTTGCTTGCCTGCCAGTATCACTCTTTATCTTTAAATTTTGCCATTTTAATTAATATGCATCAGTATGGATCATTTTGTGTACATCTATTTTGGATCCATTTATTAGAATTTAGTATGCTTGATATTGTTCCAGAAGTCTCCTAAACTGTCTTCATTGTTTTAAAGTTCTTTTTTATTTTTTTTCTTTTTATTGTTTGGATTGGGTGTTTTCTACTGTTCTACCTTCCAGGTAGCTGATTTGTTCTTCTGTATCATTTAATTCACTGCTTCTTTCCTGTAGTATGTTTTTTTCGTTTCAATTATTGCATTTTTTGCTTATATTTCTAAGACTTTTTTGGAAGTTCTCCCTGTGTTCCTTCATTCTTCTCCCACATTAATGAATATTATTTTTTAATGAGTCTTTTTCATGAGTATTATACTTTGGCCTTTTTATCTGGTAAGTTACTTATTTCTGTTACATTAGGGTTTCTTTTTGCCCTGGGTTTTATGTTCCTTCCTTTGGATCCTATTCCTTTGTCTTCTAATTTTTGTTTGACTTTTCTGTGTTTGCTTCTATGAAGCAAGCAGAACAGCTACCTCATCTGGTCTCAAGGACTGACCTTGTGTAGGAGAATCTTTTACATAAAATGTATCTGCCTGGCAGCTTTGGCAGGCTGGCTGCAGCAGCCATAGGCCAGGTGGTCCCTGGCTGTGCTGTGTTGGGCCCATCTTGGCTGAAACGGGAGTGTACTCCGGCAGGAATATCCTGGGTCATGGTGCACTGGGGCTTCCTTGATGGTAGGGCTGGAATTGGTGTAGGCATAGCCCAGGGAATCCTGGAGCACATTTTGCTAGGGGGTACCTTGCAGAAACAACCAGAGCTGGCATGGGATGGGGGCCAGGGTCCACTGGATAGTCCTAGGATGTCAGCTAGAGTGCCTAGACCATGCTTCTGTCCATACATCAGGGTGGAGAGTGAACATAAAAAAAAGGTAGTCACTAGTGTCTCCAACCCTGAAGAGCATTCTAGTAGTTCCCTGCTCGTTTGGTGGGCTTGCTAGGTTTAGTTCCTTCATATACTGAAGGAACTATACATATATACATATACATATATATGTATATATACATATACAGATTTCCTTCATATACAATCTAATTGCCCTTGAAACTGGCTGTTTTGTTTTTAACTATAATCCATGGTGGGTGAGCCTGTGCAATGGGCCCTATAGTGATAGCCCTCCCTACTTCAAGCCACAAATTTGAGGGTGAGCTTCCTAATATCACCAAATCTCCATCTCTCCTTCCCTTCTCTTTGTGGTACCTCTAGCATCAGTTGTGTAGAAGCTGTTCAGTCAGCCCTCAGCTCTTCAGAAGGAATTGCTCTATATGTAGGTGTAAGTTTAATATATCTGTGGCAGGAATTGAGTTCAGGGTCTCTCTGGACCTTTCTTGGACCATCCTTCTTCACAAAGAACTTTTTAAAATGTAGATTATATATATTGTATTAGAAACTATACTGAGATGTTTAGTTTATTCATTTTGAAACAGTGATGACACTATTATATGTTAAAAATAGTTTCTTGAAAATTTCAGGAACTATTTAGGTCAAAAGAGAGGCTATTTTATTTATTTATTTACTTACTTACTTACTAACTTATACAATTTACAGGTCTCTTTAATGACAACTTAATAGAAAAAAGCCCAGATTTCCCTATCTGCTTCTATATTCAGTCTGTTGCCACGTCATACATCATGGAACTCTGGAGAACCTCACTGTGCACAATGAATGAATGAATGCAAGTAAGAGAGACTAATAACATCTTAGTGTTGTCCTTGAATTGTTTGAAAACTCTGGTCTAGATCATCACCTTTTGAGTGGAAGTGTCATGTACTATATCTAGACACACGCAGAAGTTTAGGTGAGAACTGGAGCAGTGTCAGAGAGGTAACAATCAATCGACTGAGTTATAATATAAGTTTTAAACCAACATATAGCATTATCCATGCCTATTTATTACACTTTAATGGGTTTTTTCCTCTATAAAGTAGAGATGTTATACCTTTCCAAATTTTTCTCTGATGATAATGCATATGATATCACAGTTGTAAAGTGGCTGGGGAAAAAAAGCAGAAGCAGAGAAATACAAGACTTGAACTGCTTCTGACCACCATTGCCTTTCACCATACCTACTTCACAAATTGAGTAATGGATGCAAAATTTTCCCTTCAAACATCCTCTTTCCTAGTAAATTTAGTTTTTTGTCATGCCCTTAGGACTAGAGGGAAAGTATTGTCCTGATAAATGGCTTTGTAATGGTCCCTATTTTTATTGCAAAGTGTGAAGATAGCTGAGAGAAATTCTGCTACAATTTTTGGAAAATCTTTTAATGAAATTCAGTTATTTATATAATACAAAAAAAAATCAGTTGCAGTCTTTTTCATATTCTCTATTCACTGAAGAAGAAGAGATTAACCGGTTGTGTCAGCGATTTAACTGCCCCTAGCAACAGCTCTGTGGCAGTAAGAACGTCTTTTATAACAAGGTGTTCCCTAAATAGAGTCAGAGATTAATGTCATGACAGTTTTCTTGTCTTAAAGCCCCACATTGTTACTGTCATGTTCAGCAAAGTCTGGCTTCTAATAAAATTGAGAGGCTCAGAATGTGCAAAACACCTATAAGTTATATATTTTATCATGAAAATGAAAACTTTAATGTTTCAGACAGTAAGAGTTGTTTCTTTATATATTTAATAGGCTATAACATAAGGATGACAGTTGTGCTAATATCTAAATCCTAGCTGTCTTCAGTAAATCCTGAATTTAATAATTTTGAAAGTATTTAGAATGAGGGAGGGAGATTAGCTAGTACTACATCCCTGCATTGACATACTCATACTCACCAGCTACTCATGTACCTAAATACACATGGAAACACATATACGCACTCACAGTGTCATAGGAGTCAGAATTTAAAGACTCTGGAGGGATAGGTAGTTATCTTTTATCATGTTCTCGATACTCTGATACTCCATCCCTACTTATTTTAGAACAGGGGTTCTCAGACTTGAGCTTACAATGGAATCACATGGAGGACTTGTTAAAACACAGATTTCTGGACACTAACCCCAGAGTTTCTGATTAAATAGATTTGGGATAGGGTACTAAAATTAGTATTTCCTACAAATTCACAGGTCCAGGGACTGTACTCTGAGTAGTACTTACTATAGAATCCTGATACTGTGTTTTTCAGATAGTGATCTCAACTCAGGTATATACCATGTATCAAACATTTATTCACTGTATGACCAAGGACAAATTTATTTCTCTATGTCTCAGTTTCTACCTCTGAAAACATGAGGATAACCCATCACAAGGCTATTGCAATTATTACTTGAGAGAAAGGGTTTAAGCAAGGGTAAACATGGTACCTGTACTGGTGAGTGATCTATAGTTGTTAATGTTTTTAATAATTCTCTTCAACTTAAAGTTTGTGTGTGTGTGTCTGCAGTGTGGATATTTTATGTCAGTGATTGAAAATAAGTCTAAGGGCGCCTGGGTGGCTCAGTGGGTTAAGCCGCTGCCTTTGGCTCAGGTCATGATCTCAGGGTCCTGGGATCGAGCCCCACATCAGGCTCTCTGCTCAGCAGAGAGCCTGCTTCCCTCTCTCTCTCTCTGCCTGCCTCTCTGTCTCCTGTGATCTCTCTGTCAAATAAATAAATAAATAACAATCTTTAAAAAAGAAAAAAAAAAAAGAAAATAAGTCTAAGATTTCGGCACCCAACCAACAGGTGGAGAATCTGGCAATGCAATGAAAATTGAAGCTGATTTATTTTTTTACATGCCAGAGACAGCAAACTGCCTATTGTATCTTTCTTATTTTTTAACTAAAATTTTAATACTAGCTTTTCCACTGACCGTACAGTATTTCGTCTCAAGCCCAATTGTGTAAGTTCCTTAGCAGTTACAAGATAAATCAAGTTTTTTTTCTGTGTATGTTCTCGAGGATTCCACCAGATGTAGAGTCTCTTCAGGCCTTCACATTGTCATCAGTGGGAGTGAAGAGTGGATCTTGGGCTTTACATATTCTTGCTAAGATCTTCTGTTCCCTTCTCAACAACACTCACTTCCTCCCCACCATATCCTGCTTAAGGACCCAGGACTAACCACATTGTGCCCCTCACTCTTGTCTCTGTCACTTACCCTGTGAGCCACATTTCCATGTCCTCATCCATCATCTGCATTCATCTATCATCTCATTAAGTCTCTTTACTTGTAAAAAATCTTTCTCCTTTCTTAATTCCCCAAATCCTCCATTGAGGACTCTGGGAACCAGTGTCTGTTATGAGCAAAAATCTCTGAATTCTTAACCTCTTTGCAAACATTTTTTTTTTTTTTTTTTACCTCCTTACTCTCTGATGCTCAATTCTTCCTAAAGAATCAACTTCCTGTGACTCCTGTGAAGAGGGAGATATTTTTCCTTCTGTGCTCTTCTGCCACTGGACCTAGAGATAGGTAGATTCCCTTGGTACATTTCAGTCCGTTCCCATTACTCTCCTTAAAAGTACCTAGTCTGAAGTTCAAATAACTAGATTATTCCATTCATTACCCCATGCTGATGCATCTGTTGACCCCAGGTCTTTTTCTCACACACATTTCGTCAAACTCTCATTATCTGGCAAATTCATTCTTTCTTTCTCCTTCCTTCTTTTTCTCCCCTTCTCTCTCTCTCTCTCTCTCTCTCTATATATATATATATATATATATATATACACATATATAAGTTATATATAAAATATGTCAATGTTTTATATGAATGAATATATATGAATGAATTTTTAGGTATATATAATTATGTAATTTGTATAAGAGAGATAGAATGGATTTTATATATAAATATAATTTCAACACTTTTATAATATACTTCTCTGCCATCTCAGTTCCTTGACCTCCTGTCCTCCACTGATTTTATCCTTTACCTTGACTCAGGTACTCATTTCTTTCTTTTTTTAAAATTAACATATAATACATTATTTGTTTCAGAGGTACAGGTCTGTGAATCATTAGTCTTTCACAATGCACAGCACTCACCATAGCACATACCCTCCCCAATGCCCATAACCCAGCCACCCTACCCCTCCTTCCCCCCTCCAGTAACCCTCAGTTTGTTTCCTGAGATTAAGAGTCTCTCATGGTTTGTCTCCCTCCTCAGTCAGGTACTCATATCTATGGTCATAACCTAGTTCACTCCCCCATAATCTTAATGTTAAATATTATACTTGTCAACTACCATTCCTCTTTTCCTGTTCACTCCTTCTAGTGTCCTGAGGTCAAATCTTGAACCCTACCAGGATCTATAAGACACTCATTTTACTACTTCTATGGTATTTCCACATGCTGCATGTCCTCATGTCTTTGACTTTCACATAGAGTTTATGGCCTGTCACTCTAATCAACCCTAGTACATATTTTCATGGCCTCTTTCTTCCTACATTGTATGTTTCTAGAATATTTTCAAGCTTGGCTGTGTTCAATTCTTTCTCCTCCACATAACTGAAACAATGTTGACTACTTCTATTTCCACATACACTACTTTCGTTCTCGTTACTAGCGAAATGTTTGTGTCTCTATTGAAGGCCAACACCTTTTTTACACTGGTTCCATTCCTTTTCAAGGATATGGCTGCTGTAATTGTCCTGCCCCTCTGTCTTGCATTATCAGTTTTCCCCCCTTCACTGCTTTATTCGGGTAAGGAGTCATATTCTCAATTAAACATAAAATTTGCTCAACCTCAAATTCCTCCCCAGTTCCTGTTCTATTTCTCTGGGCTTCTTTTCAGCAAATTTCCTCAATAGCATTGCTTGTACTTGATGTTTCAATATGTGTAGTCTTGTTTCCATTCTTGCTTGAATTCACTTTAATCAGGACTTATCTCTACCACTCTATAAAAAGTCTTAAGTTATTACTATGCTGTTAAACCCAATGATCATTTTCTAGTCCTTGTCTTAACTAATTTATCAGCATGATTTGATCACTTGATCACTTCATTCTCTTTTAAAACTCTTCTATCACTTGGTTTTCTGGATACCAATCTCTGGTTTTCTTATGTCATTGGCAGTTAATTTTCAGTTCACTTTTCTCACTTATAAGACCTCTGGATATTGGAATATTCCAGGGTTCAGTTTTCAAACTGCTGCTCTTGTTGTTTTCATACTCACTAACTTGGTGCACTTTTCTATTAAGAATTTAATTACTATCAGTGAGCTGACAAGTTCTAGATTTATATCTCTCCCTTTTCCCCAAATACAGATTCATATATTTTATGATATCCTCAACATCTCTCTGCAGATGTGTAATAGCTATTAGTATTTATCATGTCTAAATACGAACTCAGCCACACCATATCTAGCTTTATTCTGCCCCTGTTTCTCACATCTCAGTTGATAACATTTTCATCCTTCCGAAGGCAAAACCTGTGAAGTTATCCATCATCCCCATGTTCCATTTGTCAACAAAAAGCTGTTACTCTATCTTTGGAAAACATTTTGAATCTGTCCACATCTTACCATTATTAGGTCAAAACCCCAATTGAAGAACCATCATTTATTAGCTGGACTGTTGCAGTAGCCTCATAACAAGTTTCCTGGCTTCCTTTTCCTCACCCTGCTATTTATTTTTGACATGTAAATCTGAGTGGTCCTTTAGCAACATAAGTTAGATCATGTCACTTCTCGGCTTGAAATTCCTTGGTAGCTTCCATACTTCAGAGTAAAACTCCATGACTTTATAATAGCCCCTAAGACCCTAAACATTATGGCTGTACTCTATTTCCACTCTAATCTTATTTAGATCATATGTATTCTGGTTTCCAATCTGTTCCCTTATTATGCCAGGCATGCTTTTACCTCAGGACCTTTGCACTTGCCTTTTCTTTGCTTTGAATGTTCTTCTTTGAGATATCTGCCTAGCTCTCTTAATCCTTTCAGGTCCTTTTCAAATGTCATTTTATCATCCTGACAATGAGACAGAATCTCTCCTTGCCCATTCCTCTGAATTCCCTTTACCTTATTTTTCTCCATTGTCATTGTATTTTCTCGTCATTTTATCATCTGATAAAATGTATTTTATATTTACCTTTGTATTTATTATTGTATGCCTCTCCTACCTAGAATGTAGATTCTGTAAGGCCTACAAATTTGGGTTCCCCACTTTATACTCAGTGCATAGAACTATTCTTGGCACATAGTAAGTGCCTAATAACTATTTGTTGAACTAATTGAATGCCATGAATTAACTTCATATTAGCACTTAAGACAGTGATTTGGGTGCTATGTTAAATGAATCATGGAAGCTGCAATTAGTTTTTATACTGTGTCTGATTTTTTAAAAAAATATATTTTGCTTACATAATCTAATGGCCAGATAGTGCTGTGTACTTAAAATTCTCTGGATTGATGATGATGAAGAATGTAATTATAATAATTAAAGCAATAATAACAACAATTCCTTTCCCAGTTTTAATGATTTTTAGTTCAATTAAGTACAGAAAAAACAATAGCAAGAGAAAAATAAGCAAAACTTTTCTGTGTTCCTGATGATTATCTTCTGTCCCTGATGATTGTCTTCTCTGTTCAAGTAAAAGATTTAAATAAAAAAAAAACCAACAACCAACTTTTCAGTTATGAAATTGTACATTGTCAGTTAAGATATTGAAAAGAATTTTATATATAGCTAACTGGTCCTTATTCTTACATCGTAGTAAAAAAGTTTCTAAATACTACCTCTGACACCTCTTATGTTATGAACAGTAGATTCATAATTGACTTTTTTTCCTCAGCATGCAAAGTAAATATTAAGAGTTATTCGATTTCCAGGGCACCTGGGTGGCTCAGTCAGTTAAGCATCTGCCTTTGGCTCTGGTCATGATCCCTGGGGTCCTGGGATCAAGCCCCACACTGGGATTCCTGCTCAGATTCTTCCTTCCCTCTGCCCTTCTCCCACCCCCAAGCTCGCTCACTCTCTCTTGCTAATTCTCTCTCTCAAATAAAATCTTTTCAAAAATCAGACAAGAAATTATTAAAATATATGAGTCAAAATTGGTAATTAAAACAGACTCTAGATAATGTAGTCTTCAGACACAAACTTGAAAATTATTTTAATATGTTCAAGAAACTAAAAAATGAAGAATTTAGGTGAACAGTTTGTATAAAATAAAAGAAGATGAACAAATAAAAATTTTAGAACTGAAAATATCACTGAAAGTAATAATTTAATGGATTTTAAATATAGATTAGATGCAACTGAAATAAATCAAGCTGAGAAAGACATTTATCATATGGTTTCACTCATATTTGGAAACATAAGGAATAGCATGGAAGACCACAGGGAAGGGAGGGAAACCTGAATGGGAAGAAATCAGAGAGGGAGACAAACCATGAGAGACTCTGGACTGTAGGAACAGAACTGAGGGTTATAGAAGGGAGGGGGCTTGGGGGAATGGGATAACCTGGTGATGAGTATTAACGGGGGCATGTGTGGTGATCAGCACTGTGTGTTATATGCAACTAATGAATCACTGAACACTACATAAAAAAATATATATACTACATGTTGGCTAATTAACATAATAAAAAAGGGTGCAACTAAAGAGCAAATTAGGGAAATAAGTTAAATCAAAAGAAAAACTATAAATGTTTTTATCCAGCCCTGCAAAATACAAAAAAAAAAGAGAGACGTAAATAATATAAAGTTACAATATATGTGAAATTAAAGTCTCAGAGAAAAGACTAGGGCAGTAGTAATGTGTGGGAGAAAAAAATCTCTGGAAGCTTATATACAAAACTGATAATAAAAAAAATCTCATTAATAAAGAGCAAATGGACATTCTGAACCTCAAGTTTGTAGTACCTTGAGAAGGATAAAAATATCACCTATATAGTGTTCTGATTTAGAATTCCTAATCTGAATATATTCATGGGAGAACATCTGCCAAACTCGTAATTAGGAACTTCCCATTAAAAGGCAGCCCATTAAAATGTCATCATCGTAAAAGACAGGAAGAAAAAAAAGTGGCTATGGAATCGTTTCAGACTAGTGAAGGCTGTGGCATGAAAACTGAAGGCGATGCCTGACCCTAGACTACATCCTCTACTGGGGGCGGGATGTGTCAAAAGTCAAAACTGGAATCTGGACTATAAATTATCCTAAGAACATTAACTGTGATGTGGCCATGTAAAATCCCTATTCTTAGGAAATGCATGCGTAATTATTTACAGGTAAGTGGCTCCAATACATGTAACTTAATGTCACATGGTTCAGTAAAAAAAATATAGATATACCCAGAGCACAAATGCACAAAGAGTGAAACAAATGCAACAAAATGTTATCATTAGGTAAATCTGTGTAAAGGGTATACAGGATGAATGGATAAGGAAGATGTGGTCCATATACACTATGGAGTATTATGCCTCCATCAGAAAGGACAAATACCCAACTTTTGTAGCAACATGGACAGGACTGGAAGAGATTATGCTGAGTGAAATAAGTCAAGCAGAGAGAGTCAATTATCATATGGTTTCACTTATTTGTGGAGCATAACAAAAAGCATGGAGGACACAGGGAGTTAGAGAGAAGGGGGTTGGGGTAAATTGGAAGGGGAGGTGAATGATGAGAGACTATGAACTCTGAAAAACAATCTGAGGGTTTTGAAGTGGCGGGGGGGTGGAAGGTTGGGGTACCAGGTGGTGGGTATTATAGAGGGCATGGATTGCATGGAGCACTGGGTGTGGTGAAAAAATAATGATACTGTTATGCTGAAAATAAATAAATGAAAAAAAAAAGATTTTTTAAAAATACCAAAAAAAAATGGGTATACAGGAATTATTTATGTCTTATTCTTGTAACTTCTCTGTATTTCGAAATTACTTCCAAATAGAAAGTTAAAAACTTACAAAAAAATAATTGAATGAATTGAATTGAGTGTGTTACAAAAAAGGAACAATTTTGTCAAACATTTTCATGTATTCATGCATCCGTTTCCAAATATTTGTTGACAGCTCGCTAAAGGTTGGCTGACTAAACTTAGGGGAGATACTGTAATGAAAAGAAAGAATATGGTAACTGCCCTACAGGAATTGCATAGTGAGATGCAGACACTAAAAAGTATTAACAGAAATGTATACATACAAAGAATAAGTACAGGATGTTAGAAGGATATTCTTAAGTAACTCTTCAATGATTAAACCCCTTGGTCATAGTTAATTTAATGAGAAAGTAAGCAATCCAAGTCAGGTGGATTAGAGTGTATGTTAGCCTTTTTTCTTTTGCCTTTCCCGCATCTCTTATTCCCCCCACCCCATAATTCTTTTCTTCTTTATCCTCTGCCCTGTTCTGTGCCCATGTGGCTAGCCCCTGCAGACTGTATTATTAGGGATCCTTTGCTTTCTGGCTTCCAGTTGGATTTGGAGTATGGAGGAAAGTCTGAATATTTCTTCCCTTAGTCACTATGGTTCTTAAAGTGCGTGCATCTGTCTTTAACTATGGCTCTTTTGGGGGAAATGCCAACCCCCTTAATCTCCCTTTCCTTGTTCCCTCAAATCTCAGTATGATAAATACCTCCTCCTTTTGTCAGATCTTGGGTGTCTTCTGCTCCTTTATCATTTCTTTTTTCCCCTCACCACTGTGAATATGCCTTTAATTAAATTCTGCTAAAAAATAACAGCTGAGTAAGCCTTCTGTTTTCTGTTGGGACACTGACTGATACAGAGTGTTTCTCTGTTCATTTGGAATTAGGACTAAGTTTCAGTCCTCGATCCCAGATTTGATGTCTTAAATATAGTTTATGTGAAAATTCAGTTGTTATGGAATCACCTTACACTATATAAATGAACCTATAAAGAGAGAAAGTTGGTATTGTAAGAGAGTAATGAATCAGATATACAGAGACAAAAGATGGAAGGTGAAGGTCACCTGGGTTCTCCATACTTTCTTTCTTTCTTTTTTTTCTAAAGATTTTATTTACTTATATGACAGAAAGAGATCACAAGTAGGCAGAGGCAGGCAGAGAGAGAGAGAGAGAGAGGCAGAAACAGGCTCTCTGCCGAGCAGAGAGTGGGATGCAGGACTTGATCCCGGGACCCTGAGATCATGAGCTGAGCCGAAGGCAGAGGCTTAACCCACTGAGCCTCCCAGGAGCCCCTCTCAATACTTTCTAAGTGATGATTCAATCTTTCTGAAGGCCAGCTATATCTACTACACTTGTGTCAAATAAGAGTATTAGTGCCACAAATAACCTCCCCCTCCCCCACCCCCGTGCCTTTATTTTCTTAGGACCGCTCAAAATAGTGTTATTTTTACTGGTACAAATTTTGTTTTGTGCTTGAATTTGGGCTTTGTATTCCAAACTTGTAAAAACTATATTAATATAATTTTCAGCATTCTTCTATTAATAATTTGATTTTGAATAAAAAAGTAAAATCATGTAAAGTAATGAGAGGATATATAATAACTTACTTTTTATTAGTTGCATGGGTAGAATTTAATGATTTATCAGTGGCATGTAATGGTGATTATTACATCAAGTGCCCATCACCCCATTATCACTTCCCCCACCCTCACATTGCCTTCAGCAACCTTCAGTTTGTTCCCTAGAGTTTAGTGTCTCTTATAATTTGCCTCCCTTTTGATTGTCATCTTATTTTTTTAAAGATTTTATTTATTTATTTGACAGAGATCACAGGTAGGCAGAGAGGCAGGCAGAGAGAGAGGGAGGGAAGTAGGCTCCCCCAGAGACCCCAATGTGGGGCTCGATCCCAGGATGCTGGGATCACGACCTGAGCCAAAGGCAGAGGCTTTAAGCCACTGAGCCACCCAGGCGCCCCGATTTTCATCTTATTTTATTTTTCCTTCCCTTCCCCTATGTTAGAACAAACTTTATGGATTTCTTGTTTGTGTATAGGACTATAATAGGATTTGTTTTTTTCAATATTGTCTAAATTTATTGATAAGAATCACATAGTATCAGAAGAAAAACATTTGGATTTTTAAATTTATTCAGACAATTTCACTACATGTAAATATACTTTCAATTTTATTCATGGATGATTATTGGGAAAAAATGATACTAGACATAATTTTACTTGATCCATACAACTTAAAAATGAGAGAAAAATGATGAGCAGATATACGGAAACATAGCCATATATTTTACGTTTCAAAGTGAATAAAAAATATCCATGAATTCATCACATTATGTAAAAGTATGGCATATAAAATGCACATATTCCCCAGTCACTTGAAATTTTCCTATGGCTTCACTATTAATGGGAATTTCTTATTGTTAATGATGTGTTTTAAAACATTTTATACCTAAATGGTCAGCCTACAACAGGCCTCATGAATCATAACTTAAATGAGCTAGGGGAAGAAGTTTCATCTACTGTAATTATGGGTAGAGAATTAAGCAAATGTATTTTCTGAATTATGCACACTTACATAGTCTTAATGGGTTGTTATAAATCTGCAGGTAAGTAGTTATAAAACCTTTGTGGAAGTTAGTGTGATAGAGGAGGGGACACTTTGCACTAGGATCAGAGAACTGGTTTCTCTTTGTGTACCTGCTATCTGCTCATGGCTTCAATTTATCCATCAATACATTTGGGGGTAAAAACTCTTTTAAAATTGTCCTACCTATCTCATCCAGTATTTTGAGACTGTATATATTTAGTGGATGTGTAAGTACATTAACTTGCATAAAGTTCCTTGTAGCCAAGTTGATAAAGTTATAATTGTTCTGTTTTAGTTTACAATGTAAAAACAATCAGCCAGGAGTATTAAATTTTATGTAGTCTATTAATGTCTCAAGGAAATTTCATATGCACAATTTTATTTGGCTCTTGGAAATGTTCTGGGAACTGGATGTAGCAGGAATTATCCCGCCCCCCTTTTTTTCCAATATGGTGAAGCTGAAGTTGAGAGGTTTTTATCACTGTTGTAGCAGTAACACTAATAGGTAACCTCTTTTTAAAAGTATCAAGTGCTGGGCGTTGTAGTAGGGTTAGATGATTTGCCAACAATTATGCAGTCATGTGGTTGTGATGACTAGATGTGTAACAGGATACTACAAGACAAATCTTGTTTTCCACTGTGCCATTGTGGAGCTGGGATTTATACTCATTACATTTGATTATTTGTTAGGTAATTTATCCAAGCACTTTCAGGTTTGTAGTTGAGTGTAAATTGAGTATCTTGTCTTGTTAAATACTACTGGAGAAGCAACATTATTTGTATTACACTGGTGAAGATTTTGAGGGTAAACCTAGAGAAAATGACCTCAGAATGACAAATGTGTGGTAAGTGAGTATCATTTTTCGAGGACCTAAAAACTTCCAGGATCCTTACCTACTTCTTATACTAACTTCTGTGATCAAGGGAGAGTCTACTTTCTAGGAGTAGATACTTGTTTTAAGGAGAACGAAACAAAACAAAACAAAAACACACACACACAAAAAACAAGAAATAGATAAGAAATCTCCATGCCTCATGGTATTGGGAGACACAGTTAAACCAATTTAAGATAAATAGACAAGGGCAACCTATGAAATATGTGTATCAAACTTTACCATGTACACAGGTATTTCATATCCATAATATTACTTGATTCTTAGAAGAATTCTGTGATTTAACTATGGTGGAAATCATTTTTCATTTTTGTATGGGAGAATGAGGTACAAAGGTTATTATATCAATAGTACCACTTAGATAAAATAAATAGTAATAACATTTAATGAAATGGAAGGACAGAACAGGAAAGCAAACTAAATGCAATGATGGTGATCATTCCTGAGAAAGACAGAAGTAAGAAAAAATAAGTAACCATTTATTTCTACAGGTCAGCAGTCTTCAGAATTTTCACTGCACAGTGATAGAAAAGACCTTTTAACCATGAACCTCCATATTTCAACTTTGGCTTATAATTGTGCAATTTTTTCCCAACTTAGGTATAAAGTTTCTATCTTGTCCTCTGACAATCAGTTACTATCACCAAGTAATCAGAAGGTGCTTCCTTTTTATATTTTTTAACAAGGTAGCCTAGAATCCACTGAGGCTTTTTGAACAATTTTTAAATCAGTTTAGAGTATTTTGTTTCTGAATTTTTAAAGTGAGTAGATATGACAAATTTCAAAAAAAGTTATCACAGTTAGATTAGGCTTTGCATCAAAATGACATGATCCTAGAACATTTTCCAAACATCGGTTCCTAAAATATTCTTGCTGAAATATGATCTTCTTTAAACAACAAAAATAAAAGGTACTTCTTTTCTCACTGATTAAAATATTATCTTGAAGGACTAAATTAAATGTATCTGTACTTTTAAAAATCTGCTTGGGAGCAACTGATCATAAAAAGGTTTAAAGACTACTAATTCTCTCTGAAAGAAGAATGTGTGACTCATTTCTAAGTTTTGCAGATCTTCTAAGTGCTTTGTCATGGGCAAAACTTTGTGTATATAAAACTGAAATGTTTTCTCTTCATCTCACCAGGTATTTTAAAGATCCAACTGTATTCTAAAATTCTAGCAACATCATTTCATCCTTTAGTACTCTGTCCATCTTTTTAAATTTCTTTTCAGTGTAACAGAATTCATTGTTTATGCACCTCACCCATTGCTCCATGCAATCCATGCCCTCCATAATACCCACCACCTGGTGCCCCAACCTCCCACCCCCCACCCCTTCAAACTCCTCAGATTGTTTTTCAGAGTCCATAGTCCCTTATGGTTCATCTCCCCTTCCAATTTCCCTCAACTCCCTTCTCCTCTCTGTCTTCCTATGTCCTCCATGCTATTTGTTATGCTCCACAAATAAGTGAAACCATATGATAATTGACTCTCTCTGCTTGACTTATTTCACTCAGCATAATCTCTTCCAGTCCTGCCCATGTTGCTACAAAAATTGGGTATTCATCCTTTCTGATGGAGGCATAATACTCCATCTGTCCATCTTTTAAGCCCATAACTTGTTGGTGTATTTACTTGTGTATGCAGTAAAAGAATATCATATTGCCTTGGAATAAATCAATAGATGAATAATGGAATGAATCTGAATTTTCTATATCATTTAAAGATTCTGGTCAAAGTACAACTCCATCAGAAATTCTACTTGTGTGTTTTCTTCTTAGAAACTTGTATTTATTAAATTAAAAAAAAAAATATATATATATATATATATATACACACACACACACTATTGAGAGAATGTGTGTGCATTCTTTCATTTAGTGTTTCATGGAAAGAAAAATAGTTCTTGATGAACTCCTGAGATGGAACCCAGCAAATATCATATGCTGAGATGTTAGAAACATCTATTCCTTCATCCAACTGTGTAACAAACCTCCCATAATAGGTAATTTCCTCTAATGCTTATTTCTTCAAAATTTCAGTTTTCTCTGAAAACATTATTGGCTAGAAATGTATTTCAGGTAATATATTATACTCAGTGTGTTATTTTGGCTACTTTTACTGCTTCAGATAGATCAAATGCTGCCCCAAAGCCATGCCCCCTTCCTTCCTTTTTTTTTGTTTTTTGTTTTTTTTTTTGGCTTGTAATGTGAAATAAGAAATTTCAAAAGATGCTTTTAAAATCTTATTGTTATATTTTATAAAATTTGTCATGTCATGGATTAAGAACCAATGACTTGCTATAATATTGCATATATTTGTATCCAGAGTCAAGATGATTTACTTTCTGGTGTAATGTTGGCTTCATCCATCATGAGGTCCTATCTCAAGACACAATAAATACTTAAGATGAGGTTCTCCAGTATCAATGGTGGATGTATATGTAGATATGTATTTAAAATCTTGATTAATCCAAGTTTCTGGGGCCTACTTCTGGGAGGATGTGATTTCATATTTTTAATCTCAAAGCTGACAAAGATCTCAAAAACATTGGTTCTGCTTTTGTTTGTTGCTCAAATGATTTTTTTTTCCAGAAATTTTTTAAAGTTGCTTTTTTTTTTTTTTTTTTTTGTCAGGGTTAGTTGGACAAATAATGACAATATAAACTGAAAATCCATTTAACCAACTTTCATGTAATGTAATACGTTATAAGCTAGTGTGTGAGTAAAGGTACACTCTCATCTCTGTGGAGGAAGTTCCCCTTCTGCTTCAGGGTGGCACGATGCTGGGAATATACTGTCTGACACACAGATGTGGTATTGGTTCATATGTCAAACAAAATTTGTGTTATTTTTATACAAATAAAACTATAACTGTAAAAAATTAAAATTCCAATATTTCTTATGCTCCAGTGGATTCTTTTCCATCCTGTAGCGTATGAGATAACCCAGTTTTGTATATGCCTGGTCTGGACAGTTTGTTTTGGGAAAGACCAGCAGCAAATGCATTGAACTCCAGTGAGTCTGCTTCTGAATCTTGAAGTTCCTAAGGCTGTTTGGTTTGGTCATCATTTTGTTTGTTTACTTTTTAAAAATTAACATATAATTAATATATAATACATGCCCCAGGGGTACAGGTCTGTGAATCGTCAGGCTTACACATTTCACAGCACTCACCACAGCCCATACCCTCCCCAAAGTCCATAACTCAGCCACCCTCTCTCTACTCTCCCCTTACTTTTTGTAATAAACTCCTCTTTTCCCCTGTTTTACTGAGGTAAAATTGACATAATGTTTTATAAGTTGTACAATGTAATGATATATGGGTACATATATGTGAAATGATTATCACAATGTTAAATACCATCAACTTGTGTGGTTAAATTTTTTTTTCTTGAGATGAGAACTTTCAGAATCTATTTTCTTAGCAACCTTCAAATATACAAAATTGTTAACTGTAGTCACCATGCTCCATGTTCAATCCCCCAAATTTCTGTTTGTAATAACTAGCAGTTGATCTCTTTGGACCCCCTTCAACCATTCGTTCAACCCCACCTCCTGCCTAAAGTTACTGCCTATCTGATTTCTGTTTTTCTAGGAGTTCATTTTTTATTATTCCATATAGATCATACAGTTTGATAATGAACCTACATACTCTTCAAGGCATAGACCCCATACAAGACAAATAACAATGTATTTGTTGCCAGTTAAGAGTATTCTTTAAGAAGAGGAGAGTGTGTAATTTGTAGGGAATCCATTATCCCAAGATCTGTCATTTTGGCTGTGAGGATTTGGTAGATCTTTCTTTCCATCTGCAGGAGGCATGTTTCTTTCAGTGCATAGGAATCAACCCCTAAACAAAATCAAATTTATATTACTGACTCTATTTTTATATCCATGTGTGGATATTTTCTATGTCTTCTATTGCCTCTGTCAGGCCAGGCAGGGTATAAAAATGAAGCCATTTATAAAAACTGTATATTTTCTACTTGGGCCCACATAATTAGCATAAGATTGGCTCTTCTCTCTCTTTTTAAGATTTTATTTATTTCTTTGACAGAGAGACACAGTGAGAGAGGGAACACAAGCAGGGGAAGTGGGAGAGGGAGAAGCAGGCTTCTGGCCAGGCAGCGAGCCTGATGCGGGGCTCAGTCCCAGGACCCTGGGATCACAACCTGAGCTGAAGGCAGCCACTTAATGACTGAGAGCCACCCGGGCAACCCCAAGACTGGCTCTTCCTTAAAAAAAAAAAAAAAAAAAAAATTGGATAGCCTCTAGAAAGTGAACCTTCATGGCTACTTCCTAATCATAGCCATTTTCCTTATTTCCTGGTTTCTTCGCTTTCACAGTGACACTTCCTCCATGACACTGATGCCCTTCCAAAGCACTGTTATCAAAGCCTAAAGTAGTTAGTTCTGTTATCTGTGAGCCAAGGTTGTCTGTCCCCAGCTTCCAGAGAGCTGGTGTGTAAAATGAGGACACAGAGAGCATATTCTCACTGCAAAGAGCATTGCCATTGCAGCTGTTTCTACTTGCTGGTATTATCACAGAGACCGCAAAAGATAAACGAAGAGAAAGTGGTCATGTTTTGGCATCAAGCAATTTGCTTGAGGACTATAGCAACACAACATCGGAACATAAGTAGGTGCTCACAAAATAATTCTTGAGGAAATAAATGAACCTTATGAAATGAAATTACAGGTTTTAAGGAGCTCATGACTCTATTCGCAAAACTTGGCAAAATTATAATTAATTGTTATAATTAATTATAATCATAATTAATTGTTATAATTAAAATTATAATTAATTGTTTACCCTCTAGCTCTCTAACTACCTACCACATAAGCTTCAGGAGTCTAGAGACCAAAGCGTGTTTAATTGCATCATTGTATTTGGTTTTTGAAAGATCGTGATTGAAATAGTAGGGTAATCAGAATTTCCTCCATTTGGTTCACTGTATTTGATTAAATGTCTATACATCAGCTTTCCTTTCTTAGCATTGATTCCCCCCCCCCATGAGACTCCTTTTTCCTTGATGCATCTGAATTCTAGAAGTGCTTGTTCCCAATTATTCCATACTTGCTTAGGCATCCTACAGCCAGGGGCTGGGTATGTGCTAAGACTCCACATGTACAAGCACAGACTTCAGTGATGAGGAATGAGGCCATGAAAGGAGACAGACAATTTATCTTGTAACATGTGAAAACAGAAGAGCGAGATGAGCAAGTCTCGATGCTAAGTGCTGGATGACACATTAGAGTTGGAAAGTTTGAAAAATCATGGGTTTAAATGTTTCCATAAATTATTACTAACAAAGATGATGTACTTTTTGTTACCCTTTGCATTTTCACATTTATTGCTTTGAGTAGACACGGGCAGTTTTGTAAGAAGAACAGGGTAAGACAAATGTGCTTTGTGAGCAACAAAGTGACAAAACATTAGTGGTCAAAATGAGAATATATGGGAGAGCCAAGGGCAAAGTTAATAAGAGGGAAAAATACAGAGTACTCAGGATTCATGCTGATAATTTTGTTCTCTGAAATTAGAATTGCGTGGGAAAGCTTTCTAATTTATATCGATTACTGACTCGTATTGGCCTATTAGAACTATCTGCTGAAGTCACATAAATTGAATTTGAACAATGAAACCTTATTTCAAAAAAAAAAAAATGTGCTGTGATACATTCTACTTGGATTGGGTGAGCAAAAAACTTAGCCAAGAAGCTGCACAGAAAAACATGGTCAAAAGAAATTGGAAATTGAGATAAGATGAACAACTAGCTTGCAAAAAATGGCTGTCCCTTACTATCTAAAAATTAAGGTAGCCTCACTTAATGAGACTGGGTAATTTAAAACAGTGAATTTCCAGAATGCCTCAGAATTACCCAAAGTAAGACCACTGTCTTTCAGTGTATCAGTTTTCATGTATGCTTTTAATACATATTCAACAGATGGTGAAACTTTGAACTATTTGGGAGGGACGGCCAATCTCCTAGCAAAGTACCAGGGTATCTTTTTCAGGCCCAGGAGGAAAGGTCTGAGTCCTTTTCTGAGCAGACCTAAGCCTATTTAAGAAAAATCTGAAGAAATTGAGCAAAACTCTTATCGTAAGAGCTGCATTTTGCCACACTAATCCCTTCCTAGATCTAGAAGGGAACTCCTCTGATAGGTAAATACTATGTAGTTCTTTGGGGGATGCCGTAACATCGTGCCATGACTGGTGCATTTTAATAAGCTGTAAGGGCAGTGAAAGATGGACACATAGTAGGACCATGTGGTGACACCCAGGAGCTGAACTTAACCATGGGCAAGCTGGTCATAAAAGAATACAATAATTGAGGAGCTCTGAGCTTTGTTGTTGTTCGTGGTTGCTCCTTTGTTTCCCATTAGCCTATTGGGTGACTCTAGTTGGTTTTAGTTAAATGTAGGGCTGCATTCTTGCAAAGTCTAACTGAAGGACTTTCATGCAGGTTATGAGGCTGTATAGAAATGGATCAAGCCACTAGAGGCATTTTTTTTTTTTTTTTGGAAGACTCGTTTGTTTGTTTAAGCCATAAAAATCTATAACAGAAAATGAGCCTGCAAGTGAAAACACCATTCTTTGCTTTGGGTCTGCTGTGTGTCCCTGTGGCCGATAAGAAGCAGAGCAACTGGCTATTGGTGTTGCTAGTAGTAAGAGATTCAAGGGACAGTTTTCCTTCAGGGTCCACCAGTGATCCAAAATGGGTGGTTGATTTCTAGCTAGGAAAGCTGGAGAGGAAGGGGTAATGCAAGGAGAATAGAAGAAGTAAGGAAAAAAGAAAGGAGGGAAAGAAAAGATGACAGAAAACATGAAAATTAAAGGAAAGAGATAATAAAGGATAAAAAAAATTAAAGGAAAGGGAAAAAGGAAGGTAAAAAAAAATCCTGTATTTTTTTGACCCTCATTTCCTTGTCCAGATATTTTCTCCATTTCTCAAAATATTAATATCTTACTATTAATGGCAGATTTTAGTGTTTCTCACAATAGGAATCCATGAATTTTTTTTTTTTTTTGTCTACTACCAAGCATACATCATAATTTGTCTGACACTATTTCTGTTAGGCTTTTTTGAAATACTGAACTCCATTTTGAAAGATTAGTGACAATCATTTGTATTCTCAGAAATTTTAGATTGTGGAGCGTTACGCCATAACTCCTCTGTTAATTTAGGGAAGTTAATTCTGTTAACTCTAGAACCACAATGTGGACTATAGGACTGTTCAAGAGGCCTCTGGATCTTCTAGAACTTACTATTGACCTTGGATGTCACCTCAGTTGTTGCTCCTGTCCATCTACTGATTCGTCTTGTGTCAGGACACTTCTGGTCCCCTTCTACAGGGACATGTGTGACTGCAGTCCTTCTTGTTTCCCTTTGATTCCCTAAGAGCCTGTCTGTTCTCTACTTATGTAAGTAGGAATCACTATTTAAAAAAATAGCTCAGCATATTATTCTATTATTTTTAAGGAATTATTTTTGGTAAACCATGAGAGGAAAATGGGTCTTTGGCTCTTAAAACTACATTCTAAAATTTTGTAGCCTGTGAAAAACATGATGTCTTTTAATTTATGTGATCTCTCATTACATGTCTGGGATTATTTAGCATCTTGATCATAATGTCCTGTGAGGTATAAATTGGATGTCATTACATTGTATATTAGTTCCCCTAAACCGAGAGGAAAATGGCCTGAAATACTTTCTTTTGAAAAACCCCAAACCCTCCCCTCACTTTCAAGTTATTTGACTTTCAAATAAATGTTCCTTGACCTTCTTTTCCACCTTACAAAATAGTTTGCTGTATTTTAAAAATCACTGGGGCTTAGAACTTTTTTGAGTAGGAGGCAGTTTTATTGTCTTATTTTTTTTAATATATTTTTTTATTTTTTTATATAAACATATATTTTTATCCCCAGGGGTACAGGTCTGTGAATTGCCAGGTTTACACACTTCACAGCACTCACCAAAGCACATACCCTCCCCAATGTCCATAACCCCACCCTCCTTCTCCCAATCCCCCTCCTCCCAGCAACCTTCAGTTTGTTTTGTGAGATTAAGAGTCACTTATGGTTTATCTCCCTCCCAATCCCATCTTGTTTCATTGATTCTTCTCCTACCTACTTAAGCCCCCATGTTGCATCACCACTTCCTCATATCAGGGAGATCATATGATAGTTGCCTTTCTCCGCTTGACTTATTTCGCTAAGCATGATACGTTCTAGTTCCATCCATGTTGTCGCAAATGGCAAGATTTCATTTCTTTTGATGGCTGCATAGTATTCCATTGTGTATATATTCCACATCTTCTTGATCCATTCATCTGTTGATGGACATTTGGTTCTTTCCATAGTTTGGCTATTGTGGACATTGCTGCTATAACTGCCCTATGACCCAGCAATTGCACTACTGGGTATTTACCCTAAAGATACAAACGTAGTGATCCGAAGGGACACGTGCACCCGAATGTTTATTGTCTTATTTTAATATCAGATTGTTTTCCTTGGTAAAACTGCGTTTATGTGACATTTGAGTAAAATTAAAAAATTTTAGCCTGAAATCCAATTATTTCCAAATATATTGATTGTTTTTTAACTGAAAAGAAAGTCTTCATGGCAAATTAATTTTTAACCTTTTCTATGTTACCTTTTTCTACAATTATCATGAAATCCAGAGGGATGTTAGGATTTGGGGAAGCCATAATGCTGCAGCTTTATAAAAAACAAAAAACAAAAAACCTGAATGTTCTGACACCAACCCTCTTTGGAATATTTTGCTTACAGTAATTTGTAGATTTATAATAATCATCAAAACTTCTTGATGGCAACACCAAATGTTTCATGCTAATCCAATGTGTGATTTACTTCGGTTTCATTAATCTTGCCACATGTAATTCCAAGAATAAAGCCAGATGCTACAGAATTATTTTGTTTAGTCTAGAAAAATAGTTTTATGGCTGAAAATCTTTAGTGGGGATTCAGGGATGTATTAGGTAATGATTATATTGGACAATGACCACAGTTCTTTATATGCTTTTATAAAGTACAAAATACAAATTCACATGACAAAAAAAAATCAAATACACAGAAATATGTATTTGAGCAGAAAAGACAGAAGAAAATATAGTTGTCTGCTATTAGATGAAGTGGGTGTACCTGAATCCTACATGTTTACAAATTTGTATCACTTATTCATTTATTCTACAGATTGATGGCAAATTTTAGCCTATCTCCTGATCATACTATATATTAAGTCATGGTGAAGATAACATTTTGTTTGATTTGTAAAGAAAAATAAACCTCCTTAACCTCATCCAAAAATCACAATTTCAGATCTCACCTTGTCTTGGAATCATAGAATTTTAGGATGTCAAGAGACCTTGGAGATGATCTGGCTTGGCCATTTTATACTTGAGGAAACTTGGACCTGATATGACTTTTCTGATTATGTTGACATGGATAAAGAAGAATCTGGTTCTGATTTTCATGAAAAACTGTTTTGTTTCACTGACAGGTGACCAAGCCCTCTACAGACACTCGGGCAAGTAAGCCCTCACCTCCATGTATATGAGAAATACAAACACAAACACTCAATTAGAGTAATGATAGCCACCATTCATTGGGTGTCTTCTATACACTACCTGGATATCATGTAGTATTTATAATCCTTTCAACTTGTGAACTGGTAATGAAGTTTTTCATTTTACAAATTTAAGCCCATAAAGGCACATGACCTTGTTCAAATCCACAAACAGTAAATAGCTGAGCCAAGGCCTGTTCTGTTTCAGTCTCAAGAGAAGGAGTATGGAGGAGATACGAGTCTTCCCATGATGCGTAAAATATTGACAGGGTTAGAATCCACATAATGGGAGAGTTGGAAGGGCTCGGATTTCTGGTGGTGGCTTAGATAAACAGCAATATCAGATAGGAATGCATTGGTTTTTAAAAAGTTCATTAAGTCTAAATTTAGGACATATTTATTCTGTATATTTAAAGATATGTAAAAACTGAAATATACATATATAACATTATAATTTCGTTTGCCAAAGAAAATTGAAAAGTAACACATACTATAGCTGTAGACTCTGTTTACATTTCATGAAAGGAATGATGTAAGACTGCTGATTCATAGACCTGTACCCCTAAAACAGATAATACATTATATGTTAATAAAAAAAATGACAGGGGTGCCAGGGTGGTTCAGTGGGTTAAGCTTCTGCTTTGGCTCAGGTCATGATCTCAGGCTCCTGGGATTGAGCCCCACATTGGGGTCTCTGCTCAGCGGGGAGACTGCTTCCGGCTCTCTCTGCCTGCCTACTGTGATCTCTCTCTTTCTCTGTCAAATAAATAAAATCTTTTAAAAAATTAAAAAATGAGAAACAGGTTAGTAAAAGTCAACCAAACCACTCCTCTAACTCCTGTTGTTTTGGAAATTAAGTAGAATATTCTTAAGATACATAAATTTGACAAAATATCAACAGATCCCTGCTTCATTAAATGAGAAACAGGTTAGTAAAATTAAAGTCTGTTCACATTTTAGCATTTCATTTGACTGTTTTGTTTCTTTGATGAGATTTCCCACTTGTTCATGAGTACTGCCTGCCCTTTTGAATTAGTTTAGCATATTTATCATAGATATTTTCAGTTTTTTATCTGAAAGTTCCAGCATCAGCTCACTCTAGATCTAGTTCCATTGACTACTTTTTCACAGGTCATTGGGTTGCTTTTATCTTAGCCTTCTTCGGGGTCTTATACTTTTCACTTGAATGCCAAACATGGTGTAAAACAATGGTAGAGACTGAGGTAAATAGTATTTATGCCTGAAAATGGGCCCACCTCTTCTTCATCAGATCATTAATGTAGGGAGTTGAGTATATCTAGTCCATTGATGAGCTGGGTTTAGCTTTTGTTGTTGTTGTACTTGGATTTAATGAACCACGGTCTTCTAGCAGGGGCTACTGCTATCTGCATATGGCCTAGGTGTTGGGGGGCAGGGCAGAAAGTTTTTCTCAATGTTCCTGCTCCACTTTGCATACCTGGGCTGTTTTGGGTATCTTTCCCTACACTCTGCTTCTCCCTCAGCCGCAAAGAACTTTTGCCACTACCCTCCTCTCTCTCTGCTAAGGACAGTAAGATTTCCTAATCATCTCCTGTGGCTTAAGGCTTTTGTTTCACAGAAGAATGGTTCAGAGAATGGACACGATTATCTCTGTGTAGCACTGAAGGGACTCATTTGGATCTCCTGCTCTGATCCCATTTTTTTTTTTTTTTTTTTTTTTTTTTTTGTGAGCACTTGGTGGAGACTTAGGAAAAGAGCTTGTGAGTGAATTCAGGCTTCTGTTGTGTCTACATACCCAGGATCACAAACCATCACAGCATATTCCTTGAAAAATATCCATGTATAAGTGGACCTGTTGGATTTCAAATTTGTTTTGATCAGAAATCAACTGAAGTTACCTTGCTCGTTTCTTATGATCTTTGATGGCAGTTGCCTCTTTCTTGACTGTGTTTTATCATAGGTGAAATAGTTCAAAGGTGAAATAGTGTCTTATCTCTCCTCTGGAACTCATTCCAACAAATTGTTCTGAAACCTCAGTTCTGCGATAGGCTCAAGAAAATTGATTCTGGAGAGTTTTCAGGTCTTTATTGTTATTAGGTAATAGTTATGTTTCTTGCAGTTTTCTATTAGTGGTAGTAGAAACCTCTGGTCCATTCATAATTGAAAAGAAGAAAGCATCGCTATTTAATTTTCCTTATTCCTGGTTCTATGTATTTATGAAGTAATAGTGGAATGAATAGTCTCGATTTGGGTACTTTTAGCCCTTAAGCATATTCTCATTTACTTAAAAAAGAAACATGAGCCAGAAGCTGTAATGTGACTGGGTGTTACAGTGAATTTAAAAGCTTGCACTTGTAGCCAGACAATACTAGGTGGAAACCAAGTACTAGTTTTGCCACTATCAGGTGGCATTAGAAAACTTAATCACTTTGAGCAGTAATTACTTTGTAGCATAAGAAAAATGGCATATCTTTGTACTATTCTGAAGACTAGACTATATTGTTTATTAAACATTTCTTTTGGCATCTCCAGGTCATCAGATGTCATTGAAGATGTCATTTTATAACTCATACTTACATTGAAGATGGTTGGGACACAGGGATGACATTAGAGAAGCAATCCCTTGTCCTTATAAGGCTTGCATTTTATTAGACATGCTCTAAACATGTAAGAAAAAAAATAAGTTCAGGTAGTTATAATTGTCTTGAAGAAAAATAAAGCAGGACAAGAACAGAGACTAATGGGTCAAGGGGGATCTGTATTGCATTGGGCAGTCAGCATGTAAGAGTAGGTAACTTTTCACTGGAAACTGAATGACAGTAAAGAAAAAAATAGATTAGTCCTTAAGAAGGTCAAGAGGGGAGAAGAGCATTCTAGGCACAGGTAGCAGCAAGTGGGAGGTGCTGAAGTGGAATGGGCTTAGATTTTGAGCAGTAGGAAAGCCACAGGCTGCAGTGAAGTGGGAGGAAAGCAAGTGGAATGGAATAGTTAGCAACAGGAGGAGGAGCCAGATTATGTAGGGTTTGTCAGGCCAGGTTAAAAAAAGTTGTGCCTATGCATGACTCTATCCCCCAAACTGACAAAGAGTGGTTATTTAAGAAATGTTAGTTCTAAATTATTATTACTCATCTCCATAGAGGAGTCTGTCCTACCCTAAATACATGAAGGACCAGAAAAAAAAGAAGGGGGAGGTGGTGATACACTCCTCTGGAATTGTGAATGTGGGTAAGTCTAAATTGCAAAGACACTATGTGAAATTTAGGAATCTAAGAATTTTGTCCTCCAAACTGGTCCTAATGTCCGTACTCACCTATATGCTGGTTGCAACTGAAATTCTAGGCAAAATCTCAGTGGTAAAGTTTGTGTTCTGATGTCCGAACTCCTTTAATTACTGCTTTCCTTCAAGTGCTCTTTGGCTATACTTTGCAGATACCAATATCTTTGCAGATACCAGATATCTTTCATATCATCCCCATCAAAGATAATGTTAATTAGGAATTGAAATAAAAATAAGAGATGAAGAGCTAATAGGCTTTTTAACTGCTATGCTGTAGTCCATATGAACACATTCCTACAGGGGTATCTGCCTTTGGGACAAAATCAGCTAACCAAAACATTTTGGTATAACTCATACTTACAGCTGATGCACAATGAGTAAAGCTACCTTTGAGCAAAGGTACCTTGAATTTTCAAATTTTCTGTCCTCAGTCTGTATTGTGACTAAACATGATACATTCAGCATTGTTTATTCACATGTAGTCACCCTACCCACTCTTCTTTCATTCTCTTTAGAAAGCCTTAGCCTTAAAACAAGTAAACATCAACTTTCTTTTTGATAGAAATCGACTTAGCACATCACAGAGAGGTCTCAAATTCATTTTCTCTATAACCTTTTTGTTTTCTGTTTTAATAAAAAAGAGTATATTTACATTTCAGAAGAGAAACGTAGAATCAAGCCTGGAAGGCACAAAGAGTCACCTAACAACCTGTTAAATTCCAAAACTGCTTCTCCTCTCTTGTCTAGCCACATCTCACCAGCTCATCATTTGCTGGATAAACTTCTCTGGTCATTCCAGAGAATCCACTGAATCTTGGATTGATTATTTTACAGTTCTACACATGCACACATTCCTTTTAATTTCCTGTCTCAAAGTATTCATAAACATTGCCAACTATTGGATTCTAATCAATTCACTGCTCTCAAAATGCTGATGTTTTCCTTCAGTTACTTTACCATCTTTTGGGTAATGTTTTGAACCCTCATGGTTTCTTCTCTGATAAATTTTTCGTATTTCTATTCTTTCTCATTTCTATTGCTAACCTGTCAACACAGTGATTTTTTGTTGTTAAAGAACATAACATCTTTTGTTACTAACACACTCCCAGAAAAGGCAACTTCATTTATTCATTCATTTAATAAATACTTATTCAGAGTGAGGTGTTTACCTAGACTCTAAAGGTGGAACAGTGAACAAAATAAAGTTTCATAAACCAGATGTTCTGACACCTGACCACACGTGTTCATCTGTTGACTTGTTGATGACCTCAAACTTTATACAGGTCCTATTCAATTTTCTTGAAGGTTAAGAGTGAGAAATTCTGAAAATTTGATTTTTGAATATTTTTGAAATTTTGAAGATTTTAAAATTTGAAATTTGAAAATTTGATGGAATTTTAATTATTGTTATATCATAAATATCAACTACACTAAAGTTAGAACCTCCCATATGCTTTTTATCATTGTTAAGAATTGGGTACCTTTTTTCCTTCCTGGAGTATCAGCAGATTCACCTGAAAGTCTGATGTCTTCAGAGTCTTAGTGCTTTGGTGCTCCATCTCTCCTACTTGTTCTCTTCTAGGTGCTCTCCTCATCTTAGAAAATCAGAACTTTGTTCTTGGTTTAACTAGAATTTTCAAAGCAATGTACTCCATTTGATGTATCCGCTCTGAACTATCAAATTTTCTTTAGTTCCTAAGAACACTGTAATCCATATCTAATTTTATATAATACCTATTTTTATAATAATGAAACAGTTGTATAAATTTCTCAGTGCTCATCAAGATAAGTGTGCTTTTAATGCTTCACATGTTCCACCCATCCCCCCACCCACCTCCCCTCTGGCAACCACCAGTTTGTTCTCTGTTTTTAAGAGTCTGTTTTCTAATTTGTTGCTTTTTTTCTTTGTTCATTCATTTGTTTTGTTTAGTGAAATCATAAGGCATTTGTCTTTCTCTCACTTATTTCACTGGCATTATACCATCGAGGTCCATCTATGTTGTTGCAAATGGCAACACTTTATTCTTGTGGCTGAGTAATATTCTACCGTGTGTGTGTGTGTGTGTGTGTGTGTGTGTTTGTGTGTGTGTGTGTATACCTACAGACATATGCACACATATATACAGACACACATATACACACACATATATATGCATATATACATAAGGCATACATATACCACATCTTCTTTATCCATTCAGCTGTGGATGGATGCTTTGGTTGCTTCCATAGCTTGGCTATTGTAAATAATGCTGCAAAAAACACAGGAATGCATACATCCTTTTGAATAGGAGTTTTCAAATTCATGGAGTAAACTCCATAGAGGAATTACTGGATCATATGGTAATTCTATTTTTCAGTTTTTTGAGGAGCTTCCATACTGTTTTCCACAGTGGCTGAACCAGCTGCATTCTTACTAACAGTGCACTTTTTCTCCACATCCTCACCAAAGCTTGTTACCTCTTGTGTTTTAGATTTTAGCCTTTCTGACCAGTGTGAGGTGACAACTTGATTGTGGTTTTGAAATGTATTTTTCTGGTAATTGGTGATGTTGAGCATCTTTCATGGGTCTATTGGCCATCTGTATGTCGTCTTTGGGAAAATTTCTATTCAGGTCCTCTGCCCATTTTGTAATTCGATTATTTGTTTCTGTGAATTGTAGAAGTACTTCATGTATTTTGGATATTAGCCCTTTGTTTTTGCAATATCTTCTATCCAGTTGGTTGTTGTTTAGTTTTGTTGACAGTTTCCTTCACTGTGCAGACCTTTTTATTTTGGTGTAGTCCCAATAGTTTAATTTTGCTTCTGTCTCCTTTGCCAGAGAAGATGTAAGTAGAAAAATGTTTCCATGGTCAGTGTCATAGAAATCAATATCTATTTTAGGAGTGGTGAAAACATCTTATAAGATTGTTTTTTCCAGTTTTATTGAGAAACAGTATATTACCATATAAATTTAAGATCTACAGCACGATGGCTTGATTTACATATCTTGTCAAATGATTATGACAATATTTTCAGCTGACATCCATTATCATATAAATCAAATAAAAATAAAAGAAAAAAAGCTTTTCTCCTTGTGATGAGAACTCTTAGGATTTACTCTCTTTTCCATATAACTCCAATTTGGAGTTTTTTTTTAAAGGGCATCAATTTTATTATTAATTTCTATATCTTAACAATACTAAAGTAATAATAGACATAAAGAAAATATAATATCGCAGAAATGTACTTTTAATTTTTCATAATTTTAGATATTATCTTTCTAATATGTTAGATAGTAGCTTTCCTTGAACAACAATGCATATTTCAGTCTAAGAAGAATAATATTTTTTAGGAAAGCATGGTATATTCATTTTTCACTATTTGAAGAATTGGGTAGAGAAAAGTGCATTTTAAAAAACAGATTTATCTTTGTATAAAAAGAAGAAGAAGAATAAATGAAACAAGATGGGATTGGGAGGGAGACAAACCATAAGTGACTCTTAATCTCACAAAACAAACTGAGGGTTGCCGGGGGGAGGGGGTTTGGGAGAAGGGGGTGGGATTATGGACATTGGGGAGGGTATGTGATTTGGTGAGAGCTGTGAAGTGTGTAAACCTGGTGATTCACAGACCTGTACCCCTGGGGATAAAAATATATGTTTATAAAAAATAAAAAATTAAAAAAAAAAATCTATCCTAAAAAAATCATCTATCCTAGGCATTATTCATATAAATCTTAGAAGGACATCTTTTCTTGCCAAATTTTTTTCTTGTCAGAAGTATTAACTATAGTTATCATGTTGTACATGATATCCCTAAGACTTACTTATCTAATAACTGGAAGTTTGTACCTTTGACCACCTTCCCCAATTTTCCTTCAGCCTCTGGTAATCGCAAGTCTGATCTCTTTTTCTATGAGTTGGTTTTGTTTTTGTTTTTCATTCCACATATAAATTATATCATGTGGTGTCTTTTTCAGTCTGACTTGATTCACTTAGTATAAGGCCTCCAGGGTCTGACTATGTTGTTACAAATGGTAAATTTCCTCGTTTTTAATGTCTGGATTATATTCGTGAGCATGTGTATCACAATTTCTTTATCCATTAATGGACACTTAAGTTGTTTCCATGCCTTGGCTGTTGGAAATAATGCTGCGATGAACGTGATGGTACAGATCTTTTTGTCAGAATTTTGTTTGCTTTTAGTATTTCTGCTTGCTTTGAGTATATTCCCAGAAGTAGAATTGCTGATCATATGCTGTTCGTATACTGTTTTTCATAGTGGCTGTACTGATTTACAATCCCATCAATAGTGCACGAGAGTTCCCTTTTCTCTACATTCATTCCATCATTTGTTATCTTTTATCTTTTTGATAATTGACATTCCAAAGATGGGAATTAACACCTCATTGCAGTTTTAATTTACATTTACCTAATGACGAGTGATATTGAACAACTTTTCATGGACCTATTGCCCTTTTATGGAAAAGAAAAGGCCTTTGAAAAAATGTCTGTCTGCCCAGTTCTTAGGTGAACTCCTTGTTCTTTTGCTCTTAAATTGTGTGAGTTCTTTATATACTTTGGATATTAGCCCTTTATCAGATATATCTTTTGCAAATATTTTTCCCATTCTATAGGTTGTCTTTTTACTTTGTTGATTGTTTCTTTTGTTGTACAGAAGCTTTTCAGTTTGATGTAGTCCCATTTGTTTATTTCTGATATTTTTTGGTGCTTTAGGGTCATATAGAAAAAAAAATCATTACTAAGACCCATGTTAAGTATTTTATTCTTATGTTTTCTTCTAGAACTTCTATGGTTTCAGGTCATACATTTAAGTTTTTGATATATTTTAAGTTAATTTCTGCGAGCAGTGTAGGATAGGAGTCCAACCTGCTTCTACATGAAATATCCAATGATGCTAGCACCATTTTTTAAAACTGTCTTTTCTCCATTGAGTATTTTTGACTCCCTTGTTAAATATTAGTTGACCCTATCTGCTGATATTTATTTCTGGGTTCTTGATTCTGTTTCAATTGTCCATCTGTGTTTTTTGTTTTGTTTTGTTGTTTTGTTTTGTTTCGTTTTTGCCAGTACCAGATTGTTTTGATCATTACAGATGTATAGTAGCTCAAAATCAGGAAGTGTGATGCCTCCTACTTTTTTACTTTTTTCTGAGGAATTCTTTGGCTATTTGGGGTCTTTTGTTTTTCCATATAAATTTTATGAGTGTTTTTTTCTACTGTAAAAAATGCCATTGAAACCTTTATAGAGATCACCTTGAAGGTAGAGATGGTTTTTGGTAGTATTGACATTTTAACAATATTCTTCCAATGAAATGCAGACAGATACCTTTCCATTTATGTATATCTTCTTTGATTTCTTTCATCAGTGTCTTGCAGTTTACAGAGTAAAGAATTTTCAGCTCTTTGGTGTAGTGTGTTCCTAGCTACTCTTTTTTTAGATTTAAATTCCAGTTAACATACACTGTGATATTTTCTGGTGTACAATATAGTGATTCAACATTTGCATACAACACCTAGCATCATCACAGGTGCACTCCTTCATCCCCATTGCTATTTAATCCACTCCCCTACCCACTTTCCTTCTGGGAACCATCAACTTCTTCTCTATAATTAAGAATCTGGTTCTTGGTTTGCCTCTCTCTCTCTCTTTTTGTCCCTTTTCTCATTTGTTTCGTTTCCTAAATTCTCTATGTGAGTGAAATCATCTGGTATCTGTCTTTTTCCTACTGACTTAATTCCCTTACCATAATACTGTCTGGCTCCAACCATGTTGTTGTAAATAGCAAGGTTTCATTCATTTTTATGGCTGAATAGTAGTTCATTGAATATATATACCACATCTTCTTTATCCATTCATCAGTCAATGGACACTTGGGATTTTTCGATATTTGACTATTGTAGATAATGCTCTATAAACATCAGGATGCAATTAGTATTCTTGTATTCTTTGGGTAAATACCAGTAGTGTGATTGCTGGACTGTAAGGTAGTTCTATTTTTAACTTTTTGAGAAAACTCCATGCTGTTTTCCATACTGGCTGCACTAGTTTGCTCTCCCACCAAAGTGCAAGAGGGTTCCCCTTTCTCCGCATCCTTGCCAACATCTGTTGTTCCTTGTAGTGGTGATTGTACCTATTCTGACAGGTGTGAGGTGATATTTCATAATTTTAATTTGCATTTCCCGGATGATCAGTAATACTGAGGATCTTTTCACATGTCTCTTAGCCATCCGTATGTCTTCTTAGGGAAAATGTCTATTTATATCCTCCAACAATTTTTTATTTGGATTATTTGTTTTGATGGTGTTGAGTTTTGTAAGTTCTTTATATTTTTTTGGATACTAACTCTTTATCAGACAGGTCATTTGCAAACCTTTTCTCATTCCATAGGTTGCCTTTGGGCTTTATTGATTGTTTCCTTCATTGTGTGGAAGCTTTTTTATTTGGATGTACTCCCAATAGTTTATTTTTGTTTTTGGTTCCCTTGCCTCAGGAGACATATCTAGAAAAATGTTGCTATGGCTAAGGTCAAAGAAGTTACTGCCTGTGTTCTCTTCTAGGATTTTTATGGCTTCAAGTCACCATTTAGATCTTTATCCATTTAAGTCTTTATCTGAGTTTATATTTATAGATGGAATAAGAAAGCTGTCCAGTTTCATTCTTTTGCATGTTGCTGTCAGTTTTTCCGACACCATTTGTTGAAGAGACAGTCTTTTTCTCATTGGATATTCTTTCCTGCTTTGTTGAAGTTGAATTGACCATATAGTTTTGGGTTCATTTCTGAGTTTTTTTATTCTGTTCCATTAATCTGTGTGTCTATTTTTGTGCCAGTACCATACTGCTTTGATGACTACAGCTTTTCAATATAACTTGAAGTATGGAATTGTGATGTCTCCTGCTTTGCTTTTCTTTTTCAAGGTTTGCTTTGGCTATTTGGGGTCTTCTGTAGTTCTATATAAATATTAAGATTGTCTGTTCTAGTTCTGTGAAAAATGCTGTTGGTATTTGGATAGAGATTGCATTAAATGTGTGGATAGCTTTAGTTAGTATAGACATTTTAACAATATTTGTTCTTCTAATACATGAGCATGAAATGTTTTTCCATATCTTTGTGTCATCTTTAATTTCTTTTATTAGTGTTTTACAGTTTTCACAGAGGACAACTTTTACCTCTTTGGTTAGATTTATTACTAGATATCTTATTATTTTTGGTGAAAATGGAATTGTTTTCTTAATTTCTCTGGTCTTTCATTATTAGTCTATAGAAATGCAACTGATTTCTGTACATTGATTTTTTGTGCTGTGGTATTACTGAATTTGTCTATGTAATTAGACGTTGTAACTGTAGACATTGCAATGCTATGTAACTAGTCTATTTGTCTAGTACATTTTTTGGTGGAGTCTTTAGGTCTTTCTACATATAGTATCATGTCATTTGCAATTAATGAAAGTTTAACTTCTTCCTTGCTGATCTGGATACCTTTTAATCTTTTTGTTTTCTGATTTCTATGGCTAAGAACTCCAGTACTACATAAAGTAGAAGTTGTGAGAGTGGACATCCTGGTCTTTCCTGACTGTAGAGAAAATGTCTGTTTTTCTGCATTTAGGATGTGGGTTTTTCACATACATCCTTTATTCAGTTAAGGCATGTTCCCTTTAAATATATTTGTTGAGGATTTTTATCATGAATAGGTGTTGTACTTTGCCAAATGCTTTTTCTACATCAATTAAAAAATCATATGGTTTTTGTTTTTTCTCTAGTTGATGTGATGTATCACAATGATTGATTGGCAAATACTGAACTACTCTTACATCTTAGGAACAAATCCTACTTGATCATGGTGAATTATTTTTTTTTAATGTACTGTTGGATTTGGTTTGCTCTTTTGTTGAGTTGAGGATTTTTACATCTATGTTCATCAGATATTGGCCTGTGGTTTTCTTTTTATGTCGTGTCTTTCCCCGGTTTTCATATCAGGGTAATGCTGTCCTCAGAGAATGAATTTGGAAGCTTTCCTTTCTCTTCTTCTTCTTCTTCTTTTTTATTTTTTTTTTTTTTTTGTAGTTTGGGAAGAATAGGTCTTAACTATTCTTTAAATAATTGGCAGCATTGACCTGAAGCTTTCTTGTTTTGGACTTTTGTGTGTTGGAAATTTTTAATTATTGATTTCACTGTATTGCTAATAAATGGTCTGTATAAATGTTCTATATTTTTTTCTGATTCAGTCTTGGGAGGTTATATGTTTCTAGGAGCTATCCATTCCTTCTAGGCTGTCCAGTTTGTTGGTATATAATTTTTCATAGCATTCTCTTATAATCCTTTGTGTTTCTGTGGTGTCAGTTGTTATCTATCCTATTTCATTTCCATTTTATTTCAGTTCCCTTACTTTCTCATTTTGATGAAGCTGTCTTAGAATTTTATCAGTCTTGTTTCCCAGAGTCCATGGTCTGTCTGGGAGATAAACTGGGGGCTTCAGAGGGGAGAGGAATGGGGGGATTGTGTACCCGGGTGATAGGTATTGAGGAGGGCAGGTGTTGTGATGAGCACTGTGTGTTACACGCAACTAATGAATCACTGAACACTACCTCAAGAACTAATGATGTACGATACAGTGGCTAACTCAACATTAAAAAAAAGTTTATCCTCCAGTTCCATCCAGGTCTAGAAGGTATCATGCTTAGCAAAATAAGTCAATTGGAGAAGGACAACTATCATATGATCTCCCTGATATGAGGCAGTGGAGATGCAACATGGGGGGTTAAGGGGGTAGGAGAAGAATAAATGAAACAAGATGGGATTGGGAGGGAGATAAACCATAAGTGACTCTTAATCTCACAAAACAAACTGAGGGTTGCTGGGGGGAGGGGGGTTGGGAGAAGGGGGGTGGGGTTATGAATATTGGGGAGGTTATGTGCTATGGTGAGTGCTGTGAAGTGTGTAAACCTGGCAATTCACAGACCTGTACCCATGGGGATAAAATATATGCTTATAAAAAATAAAAAATAAAAAAAAGTTTATCAATTTTGTCAATTTTTTCAAATAAACAGCTACTCCTGGCATCATGGATCTGTTCTATTATCTATTTAGTCTCTATTTCATTTATTTATGTTCTAATTTTTATTATTTCTTCCTTCTACTTGTTTTAGGCTTTGTTTCTTATTCTAGTTCCTTTAGATATAAAGTTACATTGTTTACTTGAGATTTTTCTTGTCTAGTTTTGAAGCTCTGTTGAATTCTTCAGTTTAGTTATTATACTATTCACCTCAAGACTTTACTCTTTTATGTATTTATGTATTTTTTTTTGGTAGTTGCTATTTCCCTGCTGAACTTCTCCTAATTTTGTTGAACTCTCTGTGTTTTCTTTATTTCACTAAACTTAAGACAATTACTCTGAATTCTTTGTCTGACAGCACATGGATCGACATGTCCTTAGGATCAGTTATTGGAGGTTTATTAGTTTTCTTTGGTGTCATGTTTTCTTGTTTTCCTGTGGTTCTTGATTCCTTACATTGGTATCTACATATTTAGGTAATATAATTTCTCCCCCAGACTTCACAGGTTTCCTTTGATAGAATAAGATCTTCACCGATCAGCTCCGTTTGGGTTTCTGGCTCTGTCTTCTGATAATTGTCTTAAGCAGGTGTTGCCTGCTGCTGTGGTCTATCTTGGGGTGAGGTAACTGTTCAAGCCCTGAGGTTGGGGGTAGGTGGTTTTTCCACTGGCTGAGAAGAGCTGAATATAATTGCTGGCTTGATTCCCCCGCCTAAGTGAGGCTATAGGATGTCATCACAACGGCCTGGATTCTCTAGACAATCAGGACTAGGTAGTAGATGTGCCTCTGAATTAGCTTACCTGCCCTGGTAGGACAACAGGAGAGAACCTATACAGATTGCTGTTTGGGAACCCAAATAAGGCAAATCTGTGCCCTGAATTCCTTGGTCAGGGGAGGCCATCAGTTTTGCTCTGCAGATAGGGAAAATCACAGGTTGTGTTTTCTGTTTAGTTGTCACTGTTAGCAGGCTTGTTAGATGAGCTCTGTATCTTTCCATGTGATCTGGTTGGGTCTGCTGGTTGGGCAAACAGGAGGCTATCTTCAGCGATAAGTAGAGCTATGAATTGGTTTCTTTGCCTGGGTAGAGTGGGAGAAGCAGCTCTAAAGCCAGTAAAGCTTTGTTGTCTTTTTTCAAGGTGACCCACACCTCAAGTTCTCTGGCCAAACAAGTCTCTGTCTGTTCTGCCAACTCTCATCTCTGCCTGCACCTGTCTTGGCCCACACGCCAGTGGGCTGCCCAGCTTCCGGGTGTTCTTGCCAGCCCTTCTGGTCAGATGGGTGCAGGAACCACACTGCATAGGGCTATGTCTCAGTCCCTTGCCTAGGTGGCAATGAGAGGTGCTATTACAGGTAACTCTCAACTTCCCAAACAGGCTTTCCAGTTGGGAGGGTTTGGGAGCTACCCTTATCCTTGGCTGAGGATTAATCCCCTAGTGTGTGCTTAGCATACAGGTTCTCCATGCTTTGTCCTGGTTTTGTTCTGGGAGTGATCAGCTCCACTCCCATGCTCCTCTGCATACTGCTGGGAAGCACTGTTTCCAGGTGTTCTTGCCAGCCCACTAGTCAGGCGTGACCAGGAGACACTCTCCACAGCCCCACAGCTCTCCACAGCTCTGGCTTAGCTCCTCAGCTGGGTGTGGGCTAGCCAGGCTCTAGAGCCACAAAATTCTTCATTTGGGGATCCAAATCAGGTAGATATGCCATCTGCCAAGTTCTGTGGTCCAAGTACATGCCCAGCTTGGTTGTGCTGATGAGCAAACATGCTGGTTGGGATTTCTCCTTGAGCACTGCTGGTGTGAACTCAGTCTGCCAAGACCCATGTGCTCTTTGTTGCAAACAAGCCCCTCCTCCCTACTCTGTCACAGATTCTGAGTGGCTGGGCCCTGCAGACTCCTCTGAAGTCCCTGTGGGGTGCAATCCAAGTGGAGATTACTTCAAAGTGACCCACAGTGCTGGGGGGAGGAGAAGGCTGTTTCTTTTAGGTTTTCCTTTCTCACTGGAGAAACCAGAGGCTCAGGAAAGAGCTCTGTGCCTTGGTGTGGATGAGGGACAATCAGTCAGTGTGTGACTGCTGCAATTACTCTTCTAATGCAGTCTGTTTTGGTCTTTGAAGCACAGAGGTGCTTTCCCATCACCTCCATATTCTGGGATTCTATCAATGGGGTCTTCCTCATGAGTACTGGTTAGTTGCTCCTGTTATGAGGAGAAATGGAAACAGGAATGACGGGTGTTACCATCTTAGTAATGTCACTCCTCGAGATTTCTTTGTATGATCTTTGCTGTCTAATTCCTCAGGCTGTATCCTCAACCATGTCACCTTTTTCACTTTTGTGTGTTACATTGTTTTTATGTTAAGATGGTTCCTCTTGTGGGAAAGATCATTCTACTAGTCTTTCAGTCTTGCTAAGTAGAATCTGGATTTGGAGCAAGATCTACAACTGGTAACATCCTCTGCTTTTTTTCTTTTTTTCCCCATGCAGAAACATTGAACACCTCTGCACTGATATTTTGCTTAACTTGCCTTTCTGTACTTACAGATACACAAATACCTCTAGTCAGGCACATCTTGTATTTTCATAGGGTTATCAGGGACCCTATTGGCAGGCACTTTCAACAACCGGTAGAGAAGAATAAATATTTACCAAGACCATATTGTCATTTTCTGTCAGCTAGTAAATTACTCATTTACTAGCTGAAGTACTTCACTTAATACCTCTTATTTCCAATTCTTTCCTGTTACATGGGACAATCAATAATGTTTTTGGCCTCCTCCACTGATTTTATTTCTTCAATTTAGTTGTATTTACTTTTTGCCCACTTTTATAGTTTTTATAGTTTTGAGTCTTACCCTTAAATTTCTTGGCTGATCTCTCTAACAGACTTCTTATATCTTTTGGTTATTTCTAGAGAAACATCCACTGTACACGCCATGAATGGATTGGAAGCACTTGGATGTCCCCATTTATTATGCATATTTATATTGTTCTCGATTTTCCTAAGTGTTTCCTAAGAAATGAGCTTGAAATTCTATGAATTTCAATGGACTTCAAGGGACTAATGGAGCAACCTATTTATTCTCATGTTGGGATTTTTTTCCTTCTTCCCATATCCAACTTAGGGATACATAGGGAAGCTGTCATATCACAACATCCACAGCCCTTTTTTAGGTGAAGGTTATTTTGCAAAATCTTTAAAAGGAAGTCGTCTAGATTGATTACTTTTAAATATGTTCTTTATACTTTCCTCCTTTGTGTTCTATGATACTTTTTCCTAAAGCTCAAACAATCAACTATTTTCTATCCCTTCATAGCACCTTCACCCATTGTCACTGTAGTTTTGTCCCCTTGCATTCCTTTACTTGCCATGACTCTATTTATTAATAATGTTTATAGCAGCAATGTCCACAATAGCCAAACTATGGAAAGAACCTAGATGTCCATCAACAGATGAATGGATCAAGAAGATGTGGTATATATACACAATGGAATACTATGCAGCCATCAAAAGAAATGAAATCTTGCCATTTGCAACAACATGGATGGAACTAGAGCGTATCATGCTTAGCGAAATAAGTCAAGCAGAGAAAGACAACTATCATATGATCTCCCTGATATGAGGAAGTGGTGATGCAACATGGAGGCTTAAGTGGGTAGAAGAAGAATCAATGAAACAAGATGGGATTGGGAGGGAGACAAACCATAAGTGACTCTTAATCTCACAAAACAAACTGAGGGTTGCTGGGGGGAGGGGGTTTGGGAGAAGGGGGTGGGATTATGGACATTGGGGAGGGTATGTGATTTGGTGAGTGCTGTGAAGTGTGTAAACCTGGTGATTCACAGACCTGTACCCCTGGGGATAAAAATATATGTTTATAAAAAATAAAAAATTAAAAAAAAAATAATCAAAAAAAAAAAATAATGTTCATCTTCTCTAATTTTCCACTTTTTAAATTCTGTGTGTGTATTCTGTTAAATGAGTGGGGTTTTTTAATATCTGTCTGGTTCCGTAAAGCCTCTGGGTTTTCTCCTTTAATTTATTTTTTTCTTAGCTTTTTATTCTTCATGGTTTAAATTTTTCTCCAGGCATGGAAATTTGTTTAGTGTGTATTGTATACCTCTTTGTATAATTTCTCAACTTTGGGGGAGAAAAAAAAAAGCCATTTCCATTGCATGTTTAGAAAAGTAGTATTTTAAAAACTGAAAAAAAAGAAAAATAGTATTTTTCTCATCTATTTTTTTTCCTTAGCCCATGCTTATTCTCATATCCTCAGAATTATTGGGTCACTTTGTTTTTGAGTAAATATGTTCCATTTCTTTGAATTGATATAAATATTTGTAAGATTTGGATTCCCACATGGTTACTGCTATCTTTTCTTCTTTTTTGAACCCTCCCCCTGCTCCAACTACAATATTTCTTGTACTAGGTAGGAAGATATTATATCTTTAAATCAAGTTTTTTTCTTTTTTGTAAGAATTAAACAAATAATAACCTTCTAACCTAGGTATCCTTTATTTGGTGTTTCTTCACTGAAAATCAACAGTGTGAAAAATTATGCTTTACCATCGTCTTTCTGCGGGCCCCAGTGTGAATGCTCCCGATGGCTTGCTGTGTTTGCCAGCTGATATGTAGCACAGCCCATGTATTAGGATAACAGGACTTCTTGGTGGAAAAGAGAAAAATCACTCTGCCTATCTACCCCTCCCCTTTTAAAATTCATTTGAAAGAGGGAGAGGACAAGACAGAACAAGCAGGGGGAGAGGCAGAGGCAGAGGGAGAGGGAGAAGCAGACTTTTGGCTGAGCTGGGAGCCTGACATGGGGTTCCATTCCATGACCCTGGGATCAAGGCAGGTGCTTCACCATCTGAGCCACCCAGGCATCCGTATCATCCCCCTTTGTGATGATTTTAGTCCTACGAGGTTTTCTGTAAATCTTCTCTTCTCATTCCACCTGTACGACTTCATCTTCTGTTTCTTGATTTTATCCTGAATATTGTTCTTATGTATCTTGCCACAGAGAGGCAATGGTCTGTTTTTCTCATGCTTCAGGATTTTCTGCTGAATATTTTCCATCTACTTTCACTCTTACTTGATTTTACTGTCTGCTTTCTAGAGTTTCCATATATCAAAATTCTCTATATTAAAATTTCATAAATTAAAATTCTCTAATTATAAGTTTGGCATATATACAGTCTTATAGCCACCACAACATTTATGAGAAAAAAACATTTCCATTGCTCTCAGAAAGTTCCTTTGTACTGCCTATTGGAGGGTCAGTTTGCTTGTTTTTTTTTTTTCTAAAGGAAGTATTGGTTCCTCTTTTCCTCTGAAACTAATCTCTCTTTCTGCACCAGACAACTTTCATTTTCCTGCTAAAATGACCTACCTTCCTCTTCCTTTTCCTCAGTTCAATATCATAAACCAGCTCTTTCCAAATTCTCCTCTTGAGATTTTCCTTTCTCACAGAAGACGATCCTGAATTTATTGGGGCAAATTTCACCTGCTCTGTTTGTTCTTTCCCATCCTGTGTTCTTGGCTCTGAACATGCGTACCTTGCTCCCAGTATTTTTTGTTGCATAGTTTTTGGCAACTTGAACAGATTGGTACTTTTCTAAAACACAAATTACACAAAATTATCCCTGTTTTTCTCCCCTAAAAAGATCTGTGATTTTTTTTTGTTTTTATGATGTTTTTATTTACTGTATATTATATTCAGTTAATTTCTGGATTCATAAAATGTGACTTTTTATCTCACCCTAAGTGAAAGCTATCTGGTAGGGCCTATCCTTTCTGTGACTGCCACAATTTTATTCCATCTTTGTTTTCCTAGATTCAAGCCTGACAGACTTTACTCAGATTTTTCTTACATCATTTTTGTTGTTGTTGTTGTTGTTGTTGCTTTTACGATAAACTCTGTTTCAAAGAGAATTTTAAAAAAAAGAAATTTTGGGGGTCTTTTCTTCTTATTGCCACAGTTCCCAAAATGATAGGTGTGTTTAACACTGACCCAAAAGCTTTGACAAAAGCTTTAATTCCTAAACATCCTTGGGTGTTGTGGAAAGACATCAGATCTTGAAAGCAGACAGAATGTACTTCAAATAACTTCCATTCTGTGTTCTGATTATGTGGCCTTGATATCTAGTTTCCTCATCCATCAATTTCTTCCTTTGTATAATGCAAAATATACTTTTCAGGATACCGAAATAATAAAACTCTAAGATTGTATATGTAAAGGATGATAAACACATACACATAGTGCATATAATGTATGTGATACATCTAATACAACATCTTGGTCCATAAAAAGTATTCATTAAATGGTTGGTATTATGATTTCAGCCAGTGCATGATTCAGATGCTTTCCAAGTGCAAAACTGCCGTGACCATGTATCTTTTGTACCTAGTGTCAGAGCTAGTTTTTTTCCTCTTTCAGAAGTTTTACAGATTTTCTTTCTCTTTGTCACTTGGATTATGTGTGTGTGTGTGTGTGTGTGTGTGTGTGTGTGTTTCTCATAAATTTTAGGTTTCTAGGAAACAATGAAAAACCACATCTTGGTTGCAGATTTTCTCTTCCATGGCTCTCTTTGACTTCCATTTTCTCTTTTTCTTTTTTAAGGTCTCCAGCTTTTTACTCTTTTCTCTCAGTTTCCATTTTTGACTGACCCTGATTCCTTGACTTTCACTAATGGGTGTCTGAGAGAATGGGAAGAAGGAACAGGTAATGAGTCTCAGAACATCCAATTCTCAACATATTTTTTTTTCTTGTTGCACTCAGTTTTTCTATCTCCTTAAGAAAGAAAAGTCAAGGCTCTTTTCCCCCACTTTTGCCTCCAGACACTTCTCATCACTGCCTACTTTGGCTTTTTCCCAGGTAAAACTCAGTTTGGAAAACTCACAACAACTTGCGAGTGTGACCGCTATTGTCTTCTAAATAAGAAAATTAGGACTCACACAAGGTTCTTACATCTGACAAGCATATCTGGGTTTCAACTGAATCTTATTACGAGACCTTTTCTGACTGGCCAGTAGTTGTAATTCAATGTTTCTCAAATTTGGCTAAACGTGAGAAGCCCTGGGGGAGGTTTTAAACAATTCTAAATGCCCAATGCCCATATCATGAATGATTTAGAATCACTGAGGGTAGGGGTCAAGCCTCTGTCTTTTTTTTGCTTTCTTTCCAATGTTTATTGGTAATACTTGCAGAAAAGGTATTATTTCAAAATTAATCCACAACTGGTTATAACAGGTAACACTAAGGAATAATTTCCTATTGCCATTACACAGGATTCCTCAGTGGGTGCTACCATAGTTTGTGTGTGTGTGTGTGTGTGTGTGTGTGTGTGTGTGTTTTCTTTCTCTTTCTTTCTTTCTTTCTCTTTCTTTCTTTCTTTTTTTTTCTTTCTTTTTTTTTAAACAACAGAAATCTTTCTACCCGGGGTGGAATAGATTTTGCATGCATCTTCTCACCTGCTTCTAGAAGATTCCCAGTAGGCATGCATACACTCTGGGTCATTGATTCTCAACTCATTTCATGCAAATAATGAATTGTTTTGGGGTGTACTTTCGGGGTATGAGCGAATTTCAGCTGTCATCTCTAGGGCAGCTTACCTAGAATCAGATCCTGCCATTTCAAATGCTATTTGTCTTCATTAGTCTTCACTCTTGCCCCAATTTGTCCTGTACAGTTAACGTGACCTGAATAGCTTACTGGTGCCTGTGTGTTGTCCAGCCAGCTAAAACAGAAATACAGATATACCCTCTAAGCACGGTTACCTATACATCTAAGTAATACTAAACCTCTTATTTTTATAGCTTTGTTAATACTATAGCTCTTCTGTTACTATCTTTTTGGTAATTTAGCACTGAGATTTCTGCTGTTCCCCTCTTTTATTTTTATAGTACAGTAAGCATGGGTGGTAAGGAACCACCTACAGGCTCCTAAAATCTAAACCAGTCTGAACATTTCTGTTGAGGCTTGACTATCTTTTTGGTCATTGTTTTACTAGATTAAAAGTCCTCTGAGGTCAGGGAGCATGTCTTGATCTTCATATTTCAACTCTGTCACAGTCCTTGATTTGTAGTGGGCCCTTGAGCAGATAAAGTTTAATGATAAACTAATGAACTATCAAATACAGGAGAAGTTTATAAAAGGTTAATTATTTTAAAAATCTCTTTACAGAGAAGATTATCCTCTGGACTAATGCTTTGCATATATTAACTATTAATTAATGCTCTTAATAACACTGAGGTGGGCATTATTGTCGTCATTGATAGATAACAAGGCTCAGAGAGAAGGAAACTTAATGCAGGTTACACAGGGTAGTAATGGAAGAATTTTTTTTTTTTACTTTTTTATTTTTTATAAACATATATTTTTATCCCCAGGGGTACAGGTCTGTGAATCACCAGGTTTACACACTTCACAGCACTCACCAAAGCACATACCCTCCCCAATGTCCATAATCCCACCCCCTTCTCCCAAACCCCCTCCCCCCAGCAACCCTCAGTTTGTTTTGTGAGATTAAGAGTCACTTATGGTTTGTCTCCCTCCCAATCCCATCTTGTTTCATTTATTCTTCTCGTACCAACTTAAGCCCCCATGTTGCATCACCACTTCCTCATATCAGGGAGATCATATGATAGTTGTCTTTCTCCGCTTGACTTATTTCGCTAAGCATGATACGCTCTAGTTCCATCCATGTTGTTGCAAATGGCAAGATTTCATTTCTTTTGATGGCTGCATAGTATTCCATTGTGTATATATACCACATCTTCTTGAGCCATTCATCTGTTGATGGACAT
Organism: Mustela putorius furo; assembly: GCF_011764305.1. NCBI lineage: Eukaryota > Metazoa > Chordata > Mammalia > Carnivora > Mustelidae > Mustela > Mustela putorius. Next base: position 2,060,742 of record NW_025422382.1, on the reverse strand, counting down.
CTAGGTTCTTTCCATAGTTTGGCTATTGTGGACATTGCTGCTATAAACATTTTGGTGCATGTGTCCCTTTGGATCACTACATTTCTATCTTTAGGGTAAATACCCAATAGTGCAATGGCTGGGTCATAGGGTAGTTCTATTTTCAACATTTTGAGGAACCTCCATGCTGTTTTCCAGAGAGGTTGCACCAGCTTGCATTCCCACCAACAGTGTAGGAGTGTTCCCCTTTCTCTGCATCCTCGCCAGCATCTGTCATTTCCTGACTTGTTGAAAATCAAGAATTTTTTAACCTTAAATACAGTTCATACGGAAAGGCAGAATCAGTGTTTAATTTTGCCCTTGAACTTTCCAGCTTTTAGAATTTGCTGTATCCTGGAAACCTCTAAGGAGGACTAATAGTTTTATTTTTTTAAAGTATCATTATAAAATCCTGGATTTTAACAAATATATGTGCTGTTTCAATCAATTGTAGTCCTTATTCTTTCTGATGTTTAATTTTTCTTTTAGCCACTCTGTTTTTTCAAGATGGTTTTGGTGTCCTTTTGACACTAGCCTAGTAAGTACTCTTAGGGATTTTTCTTTCTTTCTTTCATAAAAATATGGACCACATTTATTTTGTATATTTCCTGGCCAAAGATCTGGACTTAGCAGTTTTTCCAAGGATCCTTGGTTCTAGTGGGTTGTTTTTTAGAGACTATAATCTGGGCAATTCTGCTGTTTATTGCTACTGGGTTGTCATTATTTCTAGGCTATTTCAGTGGACAGTACTAGAAAATACATTTTTTAAGAGATAAATTATGAGTTAATGTTGATATAATACTTCAGGAGTAAAAATGCAAGGGTTTTATTTTTAACTTAATTTAAAAAATAAGTTTATTGGGGCACCTGGGTGGCTCAGTGGTTTAAAGTCTCTGCCTTTAGCTCAGGTAATGATCCCAGGGTCCTGGGATCAAGCCCTGCATCGGGCTCTCTGCTTAGTGGGGACCCTGCTTCCTCCTCTCTCTGCCTGTCTCTCTGCCTATTGTGATCTCTGTCAAATAAATAAAATCTTAAAAAAAAATAAGTTTATCTGCTTTTCTTTTAAATTGATAATCTTAGTTCCTAATAACATTAGCATTATGATTTCCCTTATTCTGTATTGTACATATAATAATTACAAAATAACAATATTATTTGTCCTAATAATAATGCACATTGTTTTTCACTTAACTGTATCCTGAAGACAACTCTTTATCAGTGTATAGAGATAATCCTCACTACATTTTTCACAATTTATCTTGAAATATCTTCAAACCTAGATTATAGTTGCAATAATGGTAAAACAAAAACAAAAACAAAACCACAACAACACCAACAAACCCAAAACCAAAAGCAAACTCTCATGCTCTATATATTCCCTTCACACAGATGCCCTCCCTGTTACTTGACCACTTATACTTCATCAGCCATAATCCCTTTCTCCCTCTCTCCATACAGTGTACATGCATATAATGTTTTATGCTCATAATCAGTTATTTTCTGACCCACTCAAAAGCAAATTGCAGGTGTGCCCCATCACCCCAGAAAATTCCATTTTCTATTTCCCCTATGCTTTCTTATAAGCACTATACAATTTTCCAAATAGGAAATCAACATTAATACATGACTAGCATCCAACTCGCAAACCGCACTAAAATCACACCAACTGCCCCAACAGTGTTTCTTTTTTTCTGTCTGATCCTTGATCCAATCCAGTATCCTGCATAGATTTTAGTTCTCATGTTACTTAAATTTCTTTTGAATGGTTCCTTGCTATTTGTTTGTCATGAGTTGAGAATTTTAGAGAACACTGGTCTCTTAGTCTGTAAGATGTCAGTCAAAGAAGGAAGGCAGTTTTCTTCATGAGCATTCTCAGGTCATATGTTATTATCAGAACTATAATAAGAAACTATGCTGGGCTCCTTTCAAGTATATCAGGTCCAGAGACATGTGTCTCAACACTACAGTGTTAACCTTGATCACGGGGCCATATTTGTGTCTGCCAGGAATCTTCACAATGATGCCACTATTTTAGCTTTGTAATTGACCAGTAATTTGTGGGTAAATGCTCTGGGACTGCATCAGTATCTGGTTCCTATCAAATATCCACCCATTAACCATAGTGTTTATAGATGATTCTTAACTGAATTAGCAACCACTGTATTGGCTGTGAAGAGTGATTTTCTATTTGTATTATTCCTTCTTAACTTTATTTAATATTTTGGCCTAAGGAAGAGATCTCCTTTATTCTGTTTATTTATTCATTTATTTATATAATATGAACTTAGAGATTTCCATTTTAACAGTATGCTGTAATCCATTATTATTATTATTATTTATTATTATAATTATCATCATTATTTCTTTGGTGCTCAAACTGTTACATATTTGGCCAATGGGAATCCATTCAAGTTGACTTCACTATCCTTTTTACTTTTTTAAAAAAATATAGGGGTGCTTGGGTGGCTCAGTAAGTTAAAGCCTTTGCCTTTGGCTGAGGTCATGATTCCAGGGTCCTGGGATGGAGCCTCACATCCGGCTCTCTGCTCAGCAGGGAGTCTGCTTCCCTTCCTCTCTCTCTCTCCCTGTCTCTTTGCCTATTTGTGATCTCTGTCTGTCAAATAAATAAATAAAATCTTAAAAAAATATATAAACAGATTACTGTAACAGTGGTATGCATTTTAAGTGCATATTCAAAAATTCTGACGAATGTATACATCTGTATAGCCATCAAGATATAGAACAAGTTCCATAACACCCAAATGTACCCCTGTGTTCCTTTCCTTCATCCTCTGCCTCAGGCAACAATTAGAAACCTGGAAATAAGTTTTAGAAAAAATTTCATTGGAACACATTTACTTCATTTATATTTAATATCATAATGGCCACATAAAGTTCTCATTACCTTCTTGGTTTTTTTTTATTCCTTTACAAAAATGCATTTCCCCTTATCTATTAGCCAGATGATTGTTTTCTATTTTTTCAGTAGTTACCTGGCATCATTATTTTATTAAAATGTAACATGAAAAATTTTTGTGTGGACATTTTAATTTTTATTAAATATCCACACTGGACATTAACATCATTGTTTTTGTTTTCTCATAATCAGTACTTATTCTCTTCATTATTTTTCTATCCTGAGTATCTGGCCTTTCATTTAGTTGATTTTCTTTACACTCAGTGTCACTCCTTTTAATTCAAATCTACAGTTGAGATATTCTTTTATTTTTTGGAAAACATCTTTAATTTTATCTTCATTGTTGAATGGAATTTTTGCTGAATAAGATGTATAGTTTGATAGTAATTTTTTTCAACATTTTCTTTTTAAATCAACAGATTGCTTTCTGGCTTCCATTTTTTCTATTGGAAGTCAGTAAGTCTCTTCTATTTTTTTCTGTCTTTCTGTTTATGTTTTGTTTGTTTTTTTAAGATTATCTCCCTTTTATCTTACTGTCTTTAAGAAATCATGGCTCACCTGGTAGAGCATGTAACTTGATCTTAGGGGTGTGAGTTCAAACTCCATGTTGGGTATGAAGCTTATTTAAAATTAAAAAACAAATAAACAAAACCCCAAAACTTGTTCATTATTTTTTGCAGGTTTACTAAGATGTGGATTTCTTTCTCTTTATCCTTATTGAGGGTCATAGTACTTCTTGAATCTGTGGCTTGGTGCCATTCATTAGTTTCAGAAAATTCTTAGGCAATATTTCTCCAAATATTACTTTCTTCAGTCTTTTTTCTTTCCTTCTGAGATTCCAACTTAAAATGATAAAACTGGGTTTTTAAAATCATTGAATGTATATCTTATTTTCTATTTTTCTCATTCTGTTGCCTCTTTAGTCTTAACATCTTCAATTTTACGTTCCATTCAATATTTATCTTCTAACAATATCTCATTCATTCAGTTATTTTTCTTTCATTAGTTGTATCTTTCATTTCTAGAATTTTTATTTGATTTTTTTGTAGTTTGCATTTCTGTAAGAAAATCTCAATTTGGTCATATAATTCCTTGAAAATAATAGTCCTTGTTATTTAAAATTTGAATATTGGAGGACATCAGAAGAAGGAAAGGAAAAATGAATTGGGGGAAATCGGAGGGGGAGACGACCATGAGAGACTGTGGACTCTTAGAAACCAACTGAAGGTTTTGAAGGGGAGGGGGCTGGGGGGTTGGTTGAGCCTGGTGGTGGTTATTAAGGAGGGCATGCACGTATTGCACAGAGTACTGGGTGTGGTGCATAAACAATGAATCTTGGAACACTGAAAAAATTAAATTAAAAAAATTTGAATCTTAATAATATCATTGCCTTAATTCCCCTTTAGTCTTCTATTGGTTTTGCTTTTTTTAGATTGCCTCATTTTTCATAGGCTTATTTACTTTTTATTGTGTGCTGAACATTGTTTAGGAAAAATTATCAAACTAATTTGAAGCCCTGGTTAATCTTCTTGTAATATGGAGTCACTTTGGTTTCTTGGAGGCAGCTAGAGATTAAGTATCACAATCCAATCAGGGGATAAAATGATTCTGGTATGAGGGGAATTCACCCTCATTACACTAAAGTATACTCTTGGGGAACTTTTGGAGCTTACCCTTATGGGATATTCAGTCTTTATCCACACAGTCCAGGAAATCTGTAAGCTCTGTCCCTAGCATGGAAGCTGATGCTTCATCAATCAACAATGACCTTGAGAAGAAAAACTGCTGCAAATGCTGCCTCACCTCCCTGATTACCTACTCTCCCAGGTCTTATGATTCCTCACTAACTTGGAGCTTTCTAATGCCGTTAAACATCATTCTTATAACACATCGCCCCAGGTTTCTAATTGTTCTCAGCAAGACGTTTCATCTACTAACTGAGATTGCCACTTACAGACTTGAAACTCAGTATCTTCCCCTAAAAAATCATCTTTTTTTTTTCCTAATTACTCTTTGTTACTGTCTAGAAATGTTTTCCATATTGATCTTATAAAAAAGCTTAGCAAATGTATTAATATATCTTAAATAATTTTCCTATTCATGGGGCACCTGGGTGGCTCAGTGGGTTAAAGCCTCTGCCTTCAGCTCAGGTCATGGTCCCAGGGTCCTGGGATCAGGCCCCACATCAGACTCTCTGCTCAGCAGGAGCCTGCTTCCTCCACTCTCTCTGCCTGCCTCTCTGCCTACTTGTGATCTCTGTCTGTCAAATAAATAAATAAAATCTTTAAAAAATATATAATTTTCTTATTCATGTTATTCCTCTTTGATGATTTATCATCATACTTAGGAAGATGTGGTCCATATAAACTATGGAATATTATGTCTCCATGAGAAAGGATGAATACCCAACTTTTGTAGCAACATGGACAGGACTGGAAGAGATTATCATTGTACTTAGAATAAAATCTAATTTCTATATTTCAAATAAACTTTAAGAAAAAAGATTTATTTATTTGTTCATTTGAGAGAGGAGAGGGAGAAAGAGAGAAGCAGACTCCCCACTAATCAGGGAGCTGGACACTGGGCTTGATTCCATGACCCTGAGGTCATGACCTGAGCTGAAGGCAGAGGCTTAACTGACTAAACCACCCTTTTGCTCCAAAATCCAATTTCTCTCTAATATCCTACATAGCCATATGTTATCAGTCTCCTGTATTTTCCCACAAACTCTGGAAAAATGGACTTTTCCCCTATGCAATTTGGAGGGCTTTACTGCCAACGCTTTGCATTAGAGAAAAATACTTAAAGCAGATGTGATAAGAAGACTATGTATTATTTGTATTTCTGTTTAGATGGCATAATTACAGAAATTTTTTTCTCTGACCACTTTATCTAAATTGTAACTAGAATTCTCCCTCTGGCCTTGCTACTCATTTGTATTGTCTTATTTTTCTTTATAGCACTTCTCATATGGTTATGTATATTTTTGGAAGGTTTTTTTTTTAATATTTTTTAAAGGTTTTTAATTTATTTATTTGACAGAAAGAGAGAGAGCAAGTTTGCACAAGCAGAGGGGAGCGGCAGAAGCAGACTGCCCCCTGGGTAGAAAGCCTGGTTTGGGTCTTGATCCTGAGATGATGACCTGAGCCAAAGGCAGATATTTAACCAACTGAGCCATGCTGGTGCCCCTTAAAAAATTATTTTAAATTGTTCTCTCATTAGTGTCATGGAACCATAAGGGCAGGGATGGTGTGTTTTGTTCTCTTGTATTCCCAGTATTTAGGATGGTGCCTCACACACAGTAAATGCTTAATAATTCTTTCTTTCTTTTCTTTCTTTTTTAAGGTTTTATTTATTTGAGAGAGAGAGAGAGAGAGAGAGATCACAAGTAATCAGAGAGGCAGCCAGAGAGAGTAGGGGAAGCAGGCTCCCCGCTGAGCAGAGAGCCAGATTCGGGGCTTGATCTCAAGACCCTGGGACAATGACCTGAGCCGAAGGCAGAGGCTTAACCCACTGAACCACCCAATAATTATTTCTTAAATTAATAGTTTCATCTATGAAATAAATTAAATGCCAAAAGAGCTCTCTTTGGAAAGATACAGCTTGTAAATGTGATTCAGAATTCAAAGTTTAGGATTTCTATTCTGTTCCTGTCATTAGCAGTATAACAATTCATCTCTGATTCCCAGCTTCATTTGTAAATAACAGGCTTGGGTTGTATGTATTAGGAGAACCCATTCTTCCTTTAACCAGTTGCCCTTTGGGTTTGGGGACAGCATCTTAGAAGAAGAATAGTTAAAGTATATTGATTGTTTGCTTTCTCATATATAACTCTTACCATGCAGTGGGAATCAGACTATACAAGCTTATCTGAGAAAGGAGAAATTGAATGATAATCTTAAAAGTGCAATAATATAGTATTTCTTGTTTCTCAAGTGGATCCCTTTCACATTTCCATTTTAACCATTCTGCAAAGGGTAAAAAAAATCCTGATGCCTATTTTTCTTCAGAGCTATATCTTCTTTGATACTGCATGACTTATGACTTAACTAAATAGATCTTAGACTACTATGCATTTATGTCAAGCATCAAAAATCCCAATTTAGGGGGTGCCTGGGTGGCTCATTTGGTGGAGTCTGCCTTTGGCTCAAGTCATGGTCTGGGAGTTCTGGGATAGAGTCCCGCTTCAGGGTCCCTGTGCAGCATGAAGTATGTTTCTCCCTCTGCCTCTCCCCCTTCCCATCCCCCCAACCCCCAGGTCATGCTTTCTATCTCTCTCAAGTGGATAAATACCATTTTTTTTTTAAGTCCCAACTTAAGTTTTACAAGTCATATAGGACCTTGTTCTAGCTGCACTTCTGTGCACAAAGGGCTGTCATAGGCTCAGGAAAGGTTGGGTTGCCATGGTGTTCTATATCAATTAACAGGCACTATTGAAAAGCTGTCAGCAAATATTTGCCCTGTCAAATCTATCATGCTTAGAGAATATAAAATCAGATACCAAGTATTGAATAGGCTAAGGGTCAAACTCAAAGTTTTTCTGTTTGAGTGTATTCTGATTTTATTATAACACTTGAATTCATAATTAATATTTGGACATTGCAGTCACAGGCCCTTGAATCGTTGATACATCTCTGTCTTCTAGAGATGTGACTTCTAGACCTAAAATTCCTTTATTCTGCTATGAAATATACGTACCCATTTAAGATAAAATTAAGTTTTTATAATTCTTTAGAATATAAATGAGGCTTTAAACATTAATTTGTATTTATTTACTGACATGTCGGCTAAACTGGAAACAAGTCAAATTAAAGTCATATTAAGAATTATAGAACAGGGGCGCCTGGGTGGCTCAGTGGGTTAAAGCCTCTGCCTTTGGCTTGGATCATGATCCCAGGGTCCTGGGATCAAGGCCTGCATCAGGCTCTCTGCTTGGCAGGGAGCCTGCTTCCCTTCCTCTCTCTCTGCCTACTTGTAATCTCTGTCTGTCAAATAAATAAATAAAATCTTAAAAAAAAAAAAAAAAGAATTCTAGAACAGACTTGGAAATAAGACAACTCAAAGTTATACCAAGCCCATGCATTTCCAATAAACTCAATAACGGTATGTTAAGACTTACTGGAAGCAACCGAGCGTGATACTTAATAGCTTAGATTTTGGAATCAAACAGTGTGTGAATTCTAGCTCTACCATTTGAAGATTTACTTTTTTGTTTAGGATGAGGGACAAAATCTAATATGTGTGAAACAGACTGAAAAAGGTCAAGCTCTCTTTGCTGTTATTGATAGTCTGGGGAAGGCACTGAGTAGTCTGTAACTCCCCAAGTCCAGACTTTAAAAAGTAATGTATTTACCCTTGTGTTATATTAGATGTTAATGACAGAATATCGTGGAGACATTTGAAGCATTGTATTAGTCCCGTTCTGGTAACCTGGCCCTGTTGATCTCTACCCTGTGTCCTGGGCTGCTTCTCATCTCTGTTTCTCAGACAGCACTGCGGGTCTTGGCCCTTATGAAGTGTATTTCCTTAATGTTTGTCTTAAAGGAGACTTCTACTGGCACCTTTACTGGCATCTGCGAGATAGCCAGAGAACATTCTTTGGGGGGATTCCAACTTATTCAAGTTTGTCAGTGGCAGGGAAGCTAGCTCTGACATGAAGGATGCTTTCCTACAGAATTTCTGAAAGAGTGGAAATCTGTCCATCTTTTTGAGTATGCTTTTTATGTCTTTGAACTGAGATGATGGATTGGCCATCATTCTCTTCTCCCTGCCACCTCTTGATCTTGTTATCCAATCAGTGCTCTCCGATGTGAACTCTGGAGTATTCTCACCCAGATATTTCTGGAAAGCTACTGGCTTCTAGGATGATTCTTTAACATTGAAATGTCACATGAAATACAGAGTGATTTTTAAATTAATTTTGAAATGATATTCAGAAATTAATACTACATTCTTTGAGGCATATAGAATTATAACAACACATAGTGTCTAAATTTACATGACCATTGTTTCAATGATGCTTTGTTAGTTTGCTCATATTAGGTCCTGAGATCTCTGAGGATCTCAGTACTAATTAACAGTGTCTGATACCACTAGTTTCTTACTCTCATTGTAAATAGCTCTGCTCTAAAATTATCATTACAATTTAACTTTATTCTGAACTCCATGCTTTTAAAGCAAACGTTTAATCAGCCACTTAAAAACTGACTTTCCTTGTCCTTTAGTATTTCTTACTAAAAGGAAATGTACTGAGAGAAACATGCTGTAGTGTCATCTCTCTGCACCATGAGCAAACCCCCCTCCTATCTCCCCCAGCTAAGGGGCTGACAGCTGTTTGGGACATACAAAAAGCTAATTAAGGCTTTGCCATAAAGAGAGAATAATCACACCTCATATATGGCTGGTAGGTTACCACCGAAATACACAGTTACATTCCATATGCACAGCTAAGCCGGCCTGTGAGGCTAAGACATTGGTGCTCTCTCAGATGTGTTGTTAGGTAAACAAATATCAGGGCAGGAAGGAATATGGGTGTCAGAACCATGATGACCTACATCTTAACCCCATCCAGTTCTCCCACTTATTGGACGTGTGGCCATGGACAAGTTACAAATCTCTGAGTCTCATCTAATGAAAGATGATAACGCTATTTGTTTCTTGCATCTGTTAAGAGAGTTCATAATGTAAAGCACTTAAAAACTAAGCACATTTTCTGGCATATAGTAGGTGTTCCTTAAACAGGAGCAATTATTGGGGCACCTCGGTGGCTCAGTGGGTTAAGATCTGCCTTCAGCTCAGCTTATGATCTCAGGGTCCTGGGATGGAGCCCCACATTGGGCTCTCTGCTCATCAGGGAGCCTGCCTCCACCTCTCCCTCAGCCTGCCTTTCTGCCTACTTGTGATCTCTCTCTCTCTCTCAGTCAAATAAATAAATAAAAATTTTTTAAAAAGGAGCAATTATTGTTAGGACAAGAAAATATCTCAGTCTTCTAAAAGATCCCCAGGCTCTGTGTTTACAGTAGCTTGTAAAATAATCACACACAGTTTTCCATCCCATCATTTCCATCGAATGATGTTGATGGCTAGAAAGAAAATACCTCCCAAATCCCAAATGCTTATTTTTTCAAAAATTGCTAAAGTCAATAAGGGAAGTAAAATATTTTAAAAGGGGTGTCCCAGGGTATAGCAAGATTGACTCCTGGTAGTCAATTAATACTCACACATCTTAAAGAAAAGTTAGGGTTGATCAACACCCATTACTGGGAAAAAAGCTTGATTTACAGTAAATACACTTCTCACTGCACAATTGCTCAGTGGCTCCCAGAAAGGTATTTAATTGTCAATAGTCAAATGGATTAGACATAACACTAGACTAGTTGATGGTCAGATGATCTTAAAGGAGTTGCTGTGACCGCAGACCAGTACTTGCTGAGTATGTACTCGCAACTTCCTGAAAATTCTCTATTTGGCACATCTAGAAAGCTATACTAAAGGCTGAATCCATGAATATACTTAATTGTAGCTTCCTGATGTCCTGAAAAACACCTGGATATAGTAGTCATGCAACTGTTTTCAGAATTCTAGCTTTCGTCTGGCATTTGTTTCTGTGGTGAACCCGGAGTGAGCTCATAGCCCTACAGACCAGAGCTAGGCAGCTTTGAGAAGAAAAGTAAATGTCATTTAGGATTACATTTCAAATCTGCACATCAATCACTCAGGTTCAGTAGGGCCCCAAGAACAAAGCTGGACAGCAGAAATAGATGTATTTTTAGTCCTGGGGGAAACTATCTTTTGTTAGCGGGTCCTGTCATAGTGAAAATGACCTGTCTGTGGAAGTGAACTTACTTTGCTGGTGACTTCACTGATAAAAATTGGAACTTGGTGTATGGGAAATCGTAGTGTGCTTTCTTTCCTGAAAATTCTCACTTTGCCTCAGGTTTCATTCTCTAGCTGTATCTTGCTTTGTGAACCAGGACTCAGACCTCCAAGTTTTGTCTAAACCGGGCTCTCTTGCCTTTCTGCTTTTGGTTGGAATGGCTCATGGGAGGAATCAAAAGGAGATTGGAGTATGGGGAGAAAAAGAGGTTGAAGTGTTTTTCTTTGGTCCCTCCCTGTGTCTTTCTACTTGACCCTGCAATTCCTGTTGGATGGCTCTTTCTTAGAACTTTCTGTGGTTTCCAGTAACCATTCCCTTTGTGTGCTTTCCACTGTTGCTTGCCCCAAGATGCCTCCCTGTCCTTTGTGGTTTACCTTACCTGTGTCTACCTATGTGAACAGTCCCTTTATTCAATTTCCTGAAGTCACCCCTTTCTAGTGGGCTGTTGCCTGCTGTGACATAGTTTCTCAAGGAGCTAAAGATGGAAGAAAGGGTGGTTCAGTGAAACCCTGGATTTCTAGCAGCTTTTAGTAAATGCTGTCAGAAATTGGAATTTAGTAACCTCAGCCTCTATATATCCTTAACTATTGGCTCACAGCCTGAGGGGATTGAGCCCTCAAGTATCTGGCAGTGTGCAAAGTGTAGACTGGAGAAAGATAATACATATTTGGAAATTACTACATTTCTGAATAACCCGTGGGGATAAGAAAGAAAACATGATGGAAATTGAAAATATTTTGAACTGAATTAAAATGAAAACAGAACATAAAACTTATGATGCAAGCTTAATGCAGTATGCAAGTTTAATATATAAAAATCCATCATATGCCTATATTTTAGCAAAGAACAATTGGAAAATAAAACTTAAATATTACCATTTAAAGTATCAACAAAACCAAGAAATAATTAGGGATACATTTAATACAACATTTGTTTGACCTATATCTTGAAAGCTTCAAAACATTGTGGAGAGAAATTTAAAGACTTACATAAATGTTCATAAATCAGATGATTCAGTACTATTAAAATGTTAGTTCTCCTCCTTAAGATACAGATTCAAAATGCCCATTAGAACACTTGTAAACTTTTGTTTTGTTTTGGTAGAAATGGAGCCGCTTCTGAAACTTACATGAAAATATAAGGAGATAATATAAGGGAATTACAATATTCTAAATCATTTCTAAAAAGAAAAGGAAAGTTGGAAGACATAGACCTGATTTTAGGGATTTATTTAGTTATATGGTCATCAAGACACTGTAGAGTTAGGATGAAAAGAAACAAAACAAAATAGAAATGTCAGCATGTCCCTCCTCTCCCTCCCCGTCACCACAGTCTCTGTTTTTTGAGTTCAGTGGAGGAAGATGTCAGAGCAAACTCATAAGTAAGCAAGACTTTAAAAACAGTTAAAGTGAAAGTACACTCTTAATGTGGGAGAGGGCACAGGCCCAGAGGTGCCAACTGCACAGAGGGTCAGGGTCATCTTTGCATTTTCTGTGTGCAAGGAGTGTGAGTCATAACCAGAGTGGTTTCTGAATGGGGGTGCCTCCCATCATCTAACGGTCTCCTCCTACAGGGTGAGAAGGGGAGATTTGGGGTTTGCATGGTCCTCATCAGAACTGGCAGGGCAGCCGTCCTCCGAAAGGAGAGTCAAAACCACAATGTAATTGTACTGTCATGAAGCTATACTTTACAGTAGGGCAGAATATACAGAGCAGAACACAGACTTGTTCTCCAGGGTTTTTCCTGGCTGTTTGAAACGTGGTTTCTGCCCTTCTTAGCTGTCGGAAAACACCTGCTCCCTGCTCATATCTGGCTAACTGCCTGTTTTATCAGAAACAGAATACAAAGTCCAGAAACAGATAGACTCATTTAAAAAGAACTTCAGTTCTTACCTTAAACTATATATAAAGATTAACCCAAAATGTATCGAACTCTTAAGCATAAAAGTTAAAATTCTAAAACTTCTCAAAGAAAGCATAAGATAAAAAACAATAAAATCCTTTTAACCTTGGCATAGAAGAGCTGTCAGGATGCAAAGAGCATGAATTATGAAAGAAAAAGGTGATAATTGAACTAGTTTGAAATTTAAAACTTCTCCTGCAAAGGTAACCTTGAGAAAATGAATAGGCATGGCACAGAAGACTGGGATGAAATTAGGTATATGTGTATACCTGTATGTGTATGTACACGCCACCCATGTATAAGACAACCCAGTAAAAAATGAGAAACATATTTGAATAGATCTTTCACAGATTGGGGTATCCAAATGGCTAATATACACTAGTGAGTTTGCTCACTATCACTTACCATTAGGAAAAGGCAAATTAAATCTTCAATACCATATGACTTCATATGGTATCCCTTTAGAATGATTAAAATTAGAAATGCTGATACTAATAAAAGTTGGAAGAGATACGGAACAACTGGCATGCTCATGCACTATGTTTAAAAATTCCAAAGGAAGCACTCGTTTTAGAAAAGATTCTGGAGGGCGCCTGGGTGGCTCAGTGGGTTAAGCTGCTGCCTTCGGCTTGGGTCATGATCTCAGGGTCCTGGGATCAAGTCCCGGATCGGGCTCTCTGCTCAGCAGGGAGCCTGCTTCCCTCTCTCTCTCTCTGCCTGCCTCTCCATCTACTTGTGATTTCTGTCAAATAAATAAATAAAATCTTTAAAAAAAAAAAAGAAAGAAAGAAAAGATTCTGGAAATTTTAGTACAATTAAACGAATGTACATTTATAATAAATTCTAGTAATTTATAAATTCAGAGAATTTATTCAAGAGAGAGGAAAATATGTAACTCTGCAAAATGTGGGCTTTCTTATTCGTGGCAGCGTGACTTACAGTAGCCAAAAACTAGAGGTAATTTTAGTGTATCAGCAAGTATAAGGACAAATAAGTTCCATTTGGTGGAATTACTACTCAGTCATGAAAATGAGCAAAACACTGATACATTAAGAAATGTGGAATAATGTAAGAAATACTGAGTTGAATGAAAACAGTCAACACAAAAATTACATACTCTATATTCCACTTTTTAAAAATTCTAGCAAACACATCTAATTGATAAGACAATAGAGCATATAAATGGACTTGGGACAAGAGGCAGGAATGGCAGGATTCACAAGGGGTAGGGGGTAAAAGGTAACTTTTGGGGGTGGATGGATGTATTTGATATTTTTATTGTGGTCTTGGTTACGTGATTGTGTACATTTGTTAAAACTCATCATACTGTACCCTGAAAATGTCTATGGAACAAGCCACACTATGCTGAAACACACATTTTTTTTATATATAATTTTTTATTTTTTATAAAGATATATTTTTATCCCCAGGGGTACAGGACTGTGAATCACCAGGTTTACACACTTCACAGCACTCACCAAAGCACATACCTTCCCCAATGTCCATAACCCCACCCCCTTCTCCCAAACCCCCTCCCCCCAGCAACCCTCAGTTTGTTTTGTGAGATTAAGAGTCAATAAAAATTATACTACAACTAAATTTTAAGGTAAATTTAGTTAATTAGCAAAATCCATCATGGCTGCAAAAAGTGTATTTTCTTGGAAGTGTAAAGTGTTTCTTAGTTTAAAAGAAAAATGTGGGATTGGGAGGGAGACAAACCACATTTTTCTTTTAAACTAAGAAACGCTTTACACTTCCAAGAAAATACACTTTTTGCAGCCATGATGGATTTTGCTAATTAACTAAATTTACCTTAAAATTTAGTTGTAGTATAGCTTTTATTTTTTTTAAGGGGCTACTGAACAGTAAAAAAGCTAGGCACAAAATATCTATGGAGATGCAAATAACTTTAAATAACAAGGTGGAGCTCCTCCATAAGATATCTATGGGCATTACAGACTAGTTATCTTGTCTTCTTTGCTCTTATGTTCCTGATGCCTGAAATCTTTTAGTTAGCATTTGTGCCTCTCTCCCATGATTTAAGACTCTTTCTGTATCTATCTATGCCACTCAAAACAGGCAGGGCGGTTGGGGGAGTTGGTGATGGGTATTAAGGATGGCACGTATTGCATGGAGCACTGGGTGTGGTGCAAAAACAATGAATTTTGGAACACTGAAAAAAAACAAATCAAATTTAAAAAAAAGAAATAAGTATGTAAATTTAAAAAAATGATAGTTTTCCCCTTCTTCTTTCCCTTAATAAAGTAAACACCATTAATGGTTTACTATGTATTCTTTCCTCTGTTATAGAAACAAACATATACATAAGTTGTCCTTATAGTAGGTTAATAGGTAATCATGCTTTGTGTAGTATTCTGCAACTTTTTTTATTTAACAGTATGAAGTGAACATCTTCCTAAAGTGTATGTGTGTGTACATGGTTATGTATAATTGTTTCTCATGGATACAGAATATTTTACAGTATGCATGAACCACAATTTAAATATTTGCCCATTAATGAGCATTTGATTTGTTTTGGTCTTTTCTATCACAAACTATGCTGTGCCAAACCTCTTTCTACATGTATTTTATATACTTATGCTTTTGTTTTTTGAGATAGAAGGTAGAAATATAGACAGACCTGAGCATGACCTTAGATACCTACCATTGTTTGCTCATGGCTTTGAAAAGTCTCTGTGGATAAGGAAATAAAGGTTCTTTTGAAAAAAATAAAAAGCAAATTGCTAGGATTTACCAACCTCTCATAATTCAGAAATGAACTCAGTACTTTCCACCTTTAATTTTGAAAATTACTGGAATGGTGATTTTCCAAAATAGAAAATTAAGATGTAGGCTTAAGAGCTTTAGAGACAACATAAACATTGAATTTCAGAACAACAACTATTGTATTGGAAAGAGTAAAAAATCTCATCAGGCAATTTTTTTCTTTTCTTTTCTTTTCTTTCTTTTTTTTTTGTTTGTTTGTTTGTTTGTCTTTGTGAGGAGGTTAAGGTAGTTAGGATGGTTTACCACAAAAAAAGATAATACTTTTAAAATGTTAGCTATTTCTCCTAAAAAAATAAGACTAAGGTGATGTATTGTATTTTATATATGAACATAATGTTAAGATCATGTCTTTATAGTGAGTTAAAGTGAAATATTATGGAAGATCTTTACGAGGTGGACTAGTTAACTTTGTCAGTCTTTCCAGGTGATTGAGAGAGCTTCTGGAAAGGTATGACATGTAGGGAGCTTCAACCATGATTTGTGACTGTATGAGATTTCATAGAGTTGATGTTGGTTAATATAACAACCTAAGAGCGAAGGAATAACATTTTTGCCCCTAAGGTGACAATAACTGACTCTATCCTCTGAGGGAACTGTATATTACCACATGTTTCAATTCAGAGGTAGAAGTGAAATTGATGCAGAGAGAAAGTATTTACTTTCTTTGTCCAAGGTATATAGCTTCTAAGAAGCACAGCTGCTACAAAAATGTCACTGACATAATAAAGAAGTAAGATCCTCGAGATTTCTGACTCTTACTAGATTTATAAATGAAATTAGCTGCCAAATAATATATCATTTCTTGGGTAGAGAACATTACATTAATCAACCGAATGGGGTTTTCTGGACATTTTTCCCTGGGAAAGGTGGGCTCCCTTGGCTTGAATCTGACTACATGGATGGCAGTTGCTGGTTCACAAAAGCAAGAGCACCTCATACATTTGTGGTACCCACCTGTCCTAATGACATTGTGTCTAGTCCTCTCATACCCATTTCTTTCAGGCTATCTGGATTTGTAGTATCTGTTCTGCCTTTGTTTTAGACATTGAGTATTTTTCCTTATGTAGGAATTGTGCCCTTTGACTGAGAATGCAGAGTATAGATTGAAAGTGTTGTGTGACAGAATAAGTTTAACTTCTTCCTTTGAATGCCAAAATGAGTTTCCAAACAGACAGACAAGCCTACCAAAGTCCTTTGTGCACAGTCCTTTGTGACACAGAGTCTTCTGGGCTCTGTTACAGCTTCTCCTAATGTTCTAACTTTATCCTAGTTATCACCACTATGGAATTCATACACATAGCTTGAACATGGCTGGTTCAGGGTAAGCCAGGTATGTGGGCACTTGATCCAGATAAACAGATGATGCTACCAGCCAAGGCAGCACTTTGAATAAAGGCTTAGAGGTAGGCTTCTGTGTCGTGACTTATAGATAGTGGGGAGAACAATGAGATCAGCCTGGTTAAAGCAAACAATAAATAGAAAAAAAAAATGGACTTACAACCATGGTAGTGTCAGATTTCTGCCATCATTGAACTGTAAACGAAGAGTTTCAATATGGAGTTGTAGGTGGTGTCTCAAGATGAAATGGAAATCATATATGGAGACCACTGTAGTACCTTTATCATATTCTAAGCTAGAAGTAATGAGAATGTGACTTGAGAAGAAAAGCACACACCAAAGCCATTAATAAAAAGAAGAAACAGAGATCCTTCCACAAGATGGCGGAGAAGTAGCAAGCTGAGACTGCTTCAGCTAGCCGGAGATCAGCTAGATAGCTTATCTAAAGATTGCAAACACCTGAAAATCCATCGGCAGATCGAAGAGAAGAAGAACAGCAATTCTGGAAACAGAAAAACAACCACTTTCTGAAAGGTAGGACCGGCAGAGAAGTGAATCCAAAGTGACAGGAAGATAGACCCCGGGGGGAGGGGCCGGCTCCCAGCAAGCGGCGGAGCAACCGCGCACAAAATCAGGACTTTTAAAAGTCTGTTCCGCTGAGGGACATCGCTCCAGAGGCTAAACCGGGGCGAAGCCCACGCGGGGTCAGCGTGGCCTCAGGTCCCGCAGGGTCACAGAAGGATCGGGGGTGTCTGAGTGTCGCAGAGCTTGCGGGTATTGGAACGGGAAAGCCGGCTACAGAGACAGAGCCGACAGTAATCTCGCAGCTCCGTGTTACCTTGAACCCGGTCGCAGGCTCGGTGAGCTCGGAGCACGGCCGGAGGTCAGGCAGACGGGAGTAACTGGGCGCGGTTCTCTGAGCGCGCACTGAGGAGTGCGGCCCTGGGCTCTCGGCTCCTCCAGGGCCGGAGACCAGGAGGCCACCATTTGTATTCCTGTCCTCTGGAACTCTAAAGCGCTCAGGGAACAAAAGCTCCTGAAAGCAAACCCGAGCGGATTACTCACCCCGGCCCTGGGTAAGGGCGGTGTAATTCCGCCTGGGGCAAAGACACTTGAGAATCACTACAACAGGCCCCTCCCCCAGAAGATCAACAAGAAATCCAGCCGAGACCAAGTTCACCTACCAAGGAGTGCGGTTTCAATACCAAGGAGAGCAGCAGAATTCCAGAGGAGGAGAAAGCCAAGCACGGAACTCATGGCTTTTTTCCTGTGATTTTTTTTTTTAGTCTTGCAGTTAATTTAATTTTTTCTTTTTTTTTTTTCATTTTTTTTTTCTCGCCTTCGGGTAAAATTTTTTTTTTTAATTGTTACCTTTTTCTTTTTTAACGATTTTTTACTAGTTTATCTAATATATATATATATATTTTTTACATTTTTCTTAGGTGTTTTCTTTTTTTAAAAAATTCTTTTCTTTTCTTTTCTTTTTTTTTCTTTTTCTTTTCTTTTTGTTTTTTTCTTTTTTTCTTCCTTTTTGAACCTCTTTTTATCCCCTTTCTCCCCACTCACGATTTTGGATCTCTTCTAATTTGGTTAAAGCATATTTTCCTGGGGTTGTTGCCACCCTTTTAGTATTTTACTTGCCCCTTCATTTACTCTTATCTGGACAAAATGACAAGACGTAAAAATTCAACACAAAAAAAAGAACAAGAGGCAGTACCGAAGGCTAGGGACCTAATCAATACAGACATCGGTAATATGTCAGATCTAGAGTTCAGAATGACAATTCTCAAGGTTCTAGCCGGGCTTGAAAAAGGCATGGAAGATATTAGAGAAACCCTCTCGAGAGATATAAAAGCCCTTTCTGGAGAAATAAAAGAACTAAAATCTAACCAAGGTGAAATCAAAAAAGCTATTAATGAGGTGCAATCAAAAATGGAAGAAAGCAGGAGTGGCAATCCTTATATCAGATCAATTAGATTTTAAGCCAAAGACTATAATAAGAGATGAGGAAGGACACTATATCATACTCAAAGGGTCTGTCCAACAAGAAGATTTAACAATTTTAAATATCTATGCCCCCAATGTGGGAGCAGCCAACTATATAAACCAATTAATAACAAAATCAAAGAAACACATCAACAATAATACAATGATAGTAGGGGACTTTAACACTCCCCTCACTGAAATGGACAGGTCATCCAAGCAAAAGATCAGCAAGGAAATAAAGGCCTTAAATGACACACTGGACCAGATGGACATCACAGATATATTCAGAATATTTCATCCCAAAGCAACAGAATACACATTCTTCTCTAGTGCACATGGAACATTCTCCAGAATAGATCACATCCTCGGTCCTAAATCAGGACTCAACCGGTATCAAAAGATTGGGATCATTCCCTGCATATTTTCAGACCACAATGCTCTAAAGCTAGAACTCAACCACAAAAGGAAGTTTGGAAAGAACCCAAATACATGGAGACTAAACAGTATCCTTCTAAAGAATGAATGGGTCAACCGGGAAATTAAAGAAGAATTGAAAAAAATCATGGAAACAAATGATAATGAAAATACAACGGTTCAAAATCTGTGGGACACAACAAAGGCAGTCCTGAGAGGAAAATATATAGCGGTACAAGCCTTTCTCAAGAAACAAGAAAGGTCTCAGGTACACAACCTAACCCTACACCTAAAGGAGCTGGAGAAAGAACAAGAAAGAAACCCTAAGCCCAGCAGAAGAGAAATCATAAAGATCAGAGCAGAAATCAATGAAATAGAAACCAAAAAAACAATAGAACAAATCAACGAAACTAGGAGCTGGTTCTTTGAAAGAATTAATAAAATTGATAAACCCCTGGCCCGACTTATCAAAAAGAAAAGAGAAAGGACCCAAATAAATAAAATCATGAATGAAAGAGGAGAGATCACAACTAACACCAAAGAAATACAAACTATTATAAGAACATACTATGAGCAACTCTACGGCAATAAATTTGACAATCTGGAAGAAATGGATGCATTCCTAGAAACATATAAACTACCACAACTAAACCAGGAAGAAATAGAAAGCCTGAACAGACCCATAACCAGTAAGGAGATTGAAACAGTCATTAAAAATCTCCAAACAAACAAAAGCCCAGGGCCAGACGGCTTCCCGGGGGAATTCTACCAAACATTTAAAGAAGAACTAATTCCTATTCTCCTGAAACTGTTCCAAAAAATAGAAATGGAAGGAAAACTTCCAAACTCATTTTATGAGGCCAGCATCACCTTGATCCCAAAACCAGACAAGGATCCGACCAAAAAAGAGAGCTATAGACCGATATCCTTGATGAACACAGATGCGAAAATACTCAACAAAATACTAGCCAATAGGATTCAACAGTACATTAAAAAGATTATTCACCACGACCAAGTGGGATTTATTCCAGGGCTGCAAGGTTGGTTCAACATCCGCAAATCAGTCAATGTGATACAACACATCAATAAAAGAAAGAACAAGAACCATATGATACTCTCAATAGATGCTGAAAAAGCATTTGACAAAGTACAACATCCCTTCCTGATCAAAACTCTTCAAAGTGTAGGGATAGAGGGCACATACCTCAATATCATCAAAGCCATCTATGAAAAACCCACCGCAAATATCATTCTCAATGGAGAAAAAACTGAAAGCTTTTCCGCTAAGGTCAGGAAAACGGCAGGGATGTCCATTATCACCACTGCTATTCAACATCGTACTAGAGGTCCTAGCCTCAGCAATCAGACAACAAAAGGAAATTAAAGGCATCCAAATCGGCAAAGAAGAAGTCAAATTATCACTCTTCGCAGATGATATGATACTATATGTGGAAAACCCAAAAGACTCCACTCCAAAACTGCTAGAACTTATACAGGAATTCAGTAAAGTGTCAGGATATAAAATCAATGCACAGAAATCAGTTGCATTTCTCTACACCAACAGCAAGACAGAAGAAAGAGATATTAAGGAGTCAATCCCATTTACAATTGCATCCAAAACCATAAGATACCTAGGAATAAACCTAACCAAAGAGACACAGAATCTATACTCAGAAAACTATAAAGTACTCATGAAAGAAATTGAGGAAGACACAAAGAAATGGAAAAATGTTCCATGCTCCTGGATTGGAAGAATAAATATTGTGAAAATGTCTATGCTACCTAAAGCAATCTACACATTTAATGCAATTCCTATCAAAGTACCATCCATCTTTTTCAAAGAAATGGAACAAATAATTCTAAAATTTATATGGAACCAGAAAAGACCTCGAATAGCCAAAGGGATATTGAAAAAGAAAGCCAACGTTGGTGGCATCACAATTCCGGACTTCAAGCTCTATTACAAAGCTGTCATCATCAAGACAGCATGGTACTGGCACAAAAACAGACACATAGATCAATGGAACAGAATAGAGAGCCCAGAAATAGACCCTCAACTCTATGGTCAACTAATCTTCAACAAAGCAGGAAAGAATGTCCAATGGAAAAAAGACAGCCTTTTCAATAAATGGTGCTGGGAAAATTGGACAGCCACATGCAGAAAAATGAAATTGGACCATTTCCTTACACCACACACAAAAATAGACTCATAATGGATGAAGGACCTCAATGTACGAAAGGAATCCATCAAAATCCTTGAGGAGAACACGGGCAGCAACCTCTTCGACCTCTGCCGCAGCAACATCTTCCTAGGAACAACGCAAAAGGCAAGGGAAGCAAGGGAAAAAATGAACTACTGGGATTTCATCAAGATCAAAAGCTTTTGCACAGCAAAGGAAACAGTTAACAAAACCAAAAGACAACTGACAGAATGGGAGAAGATATTTGCAAACGACATATCAGATAAAGGACTAGTGTCCAGAATCTATAAAGAACTTAGCAAACTCAACACCCAAAGAACAAATAATCCAATCAAGAAATGGGCAGAAGACATGAACAGACATTTCTGCAAAGAAGACATCCAGATGGCGAACAGACACATGAAAAAGTGCTCCATATCACTCGGCATCAGGGAAATACAAATCAAAACCACAATGAGATATCACCTCACACCAGTCAGAATGGCTAAAATCAACAAGTCAGGAAATGACAGATGCTGGCGAGGATGCGGAGAAAGGGGAACCCTCCTACACTGTTGGTGGGAATGCAAGCTGGTGCAGCCACTCTGGAAAACAGCATGGAGGGTCCTCAAAATGTTGAAAATAGAACTGCCCTATGACCCAGCAATTGCACTATTGGGTATTTACCCTAAAGATACAAATGTAGTGATCCAAAGGGACACATGCACCCGAATGTTTATAGCAGCAATGTCCACAATAGCCAAACTATGGAAAGAACCTAGATGTCCATCAACAGATGAATGGATCAAGAAGATGTGGTATATATACACAATGGAATACTATGCAGCCATCAAAAGAAATGAAATCTTGCCATTTGCAACAACATGGATGGAACTAGAGCGTATCATGCTTAGCGAAATAAGTCAAGCAGAGAAAGACAACTATCATATGATCTCCCTGATATGAGGAAGTGGTGATGCAACATGGAGGCTTAAGTGGGTAGAAGAAGAATAAATGAAACAAGATGGGATTGGGAGGGAGACAAACCATAAGTGACTCTTAATCTCACAAAACAAACTGAGGGTTGCTGGGGGGAGGGGGTTTGGGAGAAGGGGGTGGGATTATGGACATTGGGGAGGGTATGTGCTTTGGTGAGTGCTGTGAAGTGTGTAAACCTGGTGATTCACAGACCTGTACCCCTGGGGATAAAAATATATGTTTATAAAAAATTAAAAATTAAAAAAAAATAAAAATAAATAAAAAGAAGAAACAATAGTTCATATATTACCAAAGTCATAATATGAATGGTTCCCCCACTGTATTTATTGGTTAGATTTGCCTATCAATGAGATATTTCTTATAGTGATTTGAAGATTAAACACCAATATGATAAGCTGTTATTGGGAAAGTGGCTAGTCCATGGCGGATGCGTGGTTATACCTGACAGAGACCACGGACAGGCAGGCTACATTCAGGAAGGAAGGAAGGCAAGCAAGTTTTTCTTTATCGCACCACTTACTCCCTCACTTCAGCTGGACTTCAGATTCCAAAGGTCTCCTTACCTCTCAGACTTGTCACTCTGAGGAGACAAATCATCTTCAAGGACTATAGGTCACACACTTGGAATCAAAATGTTACTAAATTGGCAGTGGGGGATTTGAATGAACTAGACTTGGCTAAAGAACCACAGATGTAATAAAGAGATAATAGTTGAAACATATGACTCATATTAGAGTTTTGTGTAGCTGACTGCCAAATAACCTTAAGACGTTTTTCAGGGAGAGAACATTTGTTGGGTCACCTCTGGATGCTGTACTCAGACAAAGGCGAGTGTGAATCTCTGGGGCTTTCTGAGTCCTGTCCTCTGTGCAGATGTAGGTGAACAGAGTTTCTGGTTTGTTCATTTGATAATTTGTTTCCTCATACATTTAAAGCTTCAGACTTTCAAGCTTTCAGGATGCACAAATAAAGGTTTTCTTGTGGAAAGAGGTAAATAAACAGGTGCATAGGATAGGAGGGGGTACCTGTGTGTTAGGTGGGAAGATGGACATAAAGAGGGATAAAGAGTGCCCACATACCTGTGACTTCTGGACTTTCGTGAAAGAAAGGCTTGAAGGATCTAGCCCGAAGAGAAAGAATGAAGGCAAGGACATTCTAGGCAGAGGACATTTTGTTTTATCAGTTCAGAGAGATGTTTACATTATCATCAGTATTTGAAAGGCATTTGTTCCCTGAAAGCTCTCTTTTGTCTTCATTCAAAAATATGGGAGGGGCACCTGGGTGGCTCAGTGGATTAAAGCCTGTGCCTTCGGCTCAGGTCATGATCTCAGGGTCCTGGGGCATCGGGCTCTCCGCTCAGCAGGGAGCCTGCTTCCCTTCACCCTCTCTCTCTGCCTGCCTCTCTGCCTACTTTGATCTCTTTCAAATAAATAAAATCTTAAAATATATGGGAGTTGTGGCTTTAGGTGACAGCTGGCAGTGCCAGAAACTGCCTGAAGGAGAAGAGCTCCTTGAAACACTTAGTATGACTATACCCTCCAGGAAATTGGAGGAATTGGTGAATCTGAAGCATCATTAGGTTCATTAATAGTGATGGAGGACTTTTCCTGAAGTGGGAGGAGGGCTTACAGAGTGTTTCCTGTAGATCTCTTCAATCATCCGGTTTTATCTCTTTCAAAGAAGGCAGAGTTTGTTTGGTGAAGCTATGTGGAATTCCTCACCCAGCTGAAAGGCATAAATGCTGATAGAGAGCTGGCTGTCCAGTGAGAAGAAGAAGTGATTCTATCTTCTAAACAAAGTGTCTTCACTCCGCAGTCACAGAGTGCAGAAAAAGTAATCTTTGATAAAAAAGACATTTATTTTAGGAATTCATATTCTCTTCTTTGTGGAATGTCAAATTTCAGCATAACTTCTCCTCTAAGCAATAATTATATGTGAATATTACACCAGAGCCACACACTGATTGGCATGAGGGACCATTTTAAAAGTCAACAAAAAAGGACTTAATGTTTCCAATATGAAGATATGGGAATGTTTGTATTTTTCAATGAATATCTTAATTTGTTACTTGACAAGGTAATAATTAATATCTTTATTTGCTATTAATGTTTTGTTAGCCTGTCCATGCTTGTTTAGCAGTAGAAAAGGCAGCAGAACATTGACAGCGACTGTCTATGTGATACTAAATGAAAGCCATCGTCAAAGTGTTGTGTGATATTTTTCTTTGAGATGACCTTTACTGAGTGTTCTTTAGCAGTTGTAGCTCCAATTGCACACTTCACACATCATCCACATCAAGCTCCCTGCTATTGCTGGTGTGTCGCCAGTCAGAGAATCTTCTGTCAACAGTGCTCCTATTCTCACATTTCTATTTTGCCATTTTCTGTTAGAGTTTAACCCAAACATTTTTTCATGAAACAAAAAACGTGTTGAAATCTCTACTTAAACACCTCATAAAATCCTTTGTTTAAATGCTATTCAATATATTCAATATGTAATGTAGTATCTGAGAAGGGGGAAGGAAGCTAATATTTATTGAGTGCCTATTTTGTGCTGGGGCATGAAGTGTATTTTTCTAATCAAGTCTCGAAACTCATGAGGCAAGTATTACCCTGCATTTACAAAAGTGGAAGTTGAAATTCAGAGGTAAACCAGTTGTTCAAGTCCACTATGTTAATGCAGAGGAAGGATCTGAGACGAACCTGCATGTTGCCAAGTTCTTGCCCATTCTCTTAAATTCTGTCAATAGGAGGGAATCCCAAAACATTAAGGTGTCACAGACTCTCTAAAAGCAAAGAGAAGTGTTAATATGTATTGATGTTTTAAGAAACAGCTTAGTATCTAACACCTCAAAATAGTTAAAATGAAACACAAAATGACAACAAAAACCCAGCCTAACATAAATCCTCATCCCTTCCGACAAGGTATGGGATTTGAGATGTTTTGTCCAGTTTTTAAAATACCAACAAATGATAGGACTTTATCTAATTTTAGAAACAAAAAAAAATTATTAAACCACAGCCCCACACAAAATAAAAAAAAGGGAGAGGGTTTTTGAATCAATTAGTTTTCTTCACCAGGATTTATGTATTACTAGACATTTTGACATTTCTTCTAACTCACATCATGTTTAATAAGAATCACAAATGGTGAAAATCCTCAAAGTGGTTCTGAACACATAGGAAAACTAACCATTCTTGTTTGATGCCCCCCCCTTTAAAGGAATGAGTAAACATTGTGTTAATAAGTGTTTAAAAAGCATTTACTGAGTATCTAAGATAGATATTTTTTATGGCAAGAACACACTGCAGTTAGTAAGATGAAGGATCAGAATAGAAAAGCAAAGAAAAAATCAGCAACAAAATCTTAGCACAGGAGCTCCATATATGAAAAAAGACAGGTTATTTGACTTTAAGTGATGAGCACTGGGTGTTATATGCAACTAATGAATTATTGAGCACTACATCAAAAAACTAATGATGTACTATATGTTGGCTAATTTAATTTAAACCAAAAAAAAAAAGCAAAAGTTTCATGTAAAACAAGTTGCCTGAGAAAGGGTTAAATAAGGGAGCATTAAACTTTATATTCAGAAAGGGTGTTGAAATCTCACTAGTACTGTGGTAAAGTACCAGTGGTAAAGCATTGTGTGGTTCTCTTATTTCTGAGAGTCTTTTTCTTTTCTTCATTTTTTAAAAAGATTTTATTTATTTATTTGATAGAGATTACAAGTAGGTAGAGAGGCAAGCAGCGGGGGTGGTGGGGGTGGCAGGCTCCCCGCTGAGCAGAGATTTCCCCATGTGGGACTCTATCCCAGGACCCTGGGACCATGATGAGCCAAAGGCAGAGGCTTTCACCTACTGAGCCACCCAGGCACCCCACTTCTTCATTTTTTTTTTTTTTACAGTGTTGTTGGATGAAGATGAATTTATGGGATGTGTAGATACTACATGTCTTGCTTAAGAAATATTGGAGTTCTCTATTTCTAGCTCAGGACTAGGCTAGTAGATGTTTATTAATCTGGAAATATAAGTTTTTATGGAATTTTCTGGTCAACTACTCTGTGAAAGCTTTAGCCTTTGCAAAACCCACTACTATCAAGGAAAAATGTGTCCTTGGTTTAATTAAGAACTCTTACCTACCTCACAGAACTGAATTAGCTATTTTTTAAGATTAAAGGGAAAATAAAGTATCTTTAAAAATTATTAATACTAGTTGTAGGAAAGGAGAGACATAAGAGGAAAATATTGTAAGCCTATTTCCCATTACTAATATTTTTGAATATTTACTAATATTTTGAATATTTACATATTAATTTATTGTATCCATTTTATCAAACTCTATATCCCTCCATATATACATCTATATCAGTACCTACTCAGTGTCAGGTACTGCATAGGAATGCAATAATTAGTAAAACAAAGATAACCTATGCTTTCACAGTTTTGAGAGAGGGGATAAATAATAACCAAATAATCACACAAATATATAATTGCCACTGATTTAGTGGTGTGGAGAAAAGGATATGACCTGAGACACCATAGATAAAATTATCAGATAATCAGAAATTAAAAAAATAAATGACACAATGAAATATAAAGAAACTACCTTATTGGATTAAGTTCTTCAGTAAAGAAAATTTTAGAAAAGATCTTAAGGCTGAGTAGGAAATAAGAAATAGGGAAGAAATGTGGAGTAAGAGAGAAGCAGGGAAAGAAATTCCAGGCAAAGGAAAGAGCCAAGACTCTGAGGGGGAACACAGGGTATATTTGGTGAACATAAAGAAGATCAAGTATTAATCTCTTATTGGATATGTCATTTTCAAATATCTTGTCCCATTCAGTAGATTCCCTTTCTGTTTTTTTGAGAGTTTCTTTTGCTGTGTGAAAGATTTTTAGTTTGGTGAAATCCAATTTTTTTTTTAAGATTTTATTTATTTATCATACAGAGATCACAAGTAGGCAGAGAGGCAGGTAGAGAGCGGGGGTGGGGGGTGGAGGCAGGCTCCCTGCAGAACAGAGAGCCTGATGTGGGGCTCGATCCCAGGACCCTGAGACCATGACCCGAACTGAAGGCAGAGGTTTAAACCACTGAGCCACCCGGGTGCCCCTAATTGTTTTTGTTTGTGTTGTCTTTGCTCAGGGAGAAATATCCAAAAATATATTACTATGATTAATGTCCAAGAGATTACTGCCTTTGTTTTATTTTAGAAGTTGTATAGTTTCAGGTATTACATTTAGGTCTTTAATCCATTTTGAATGTTTTTGTGTGTGTATGACGTAAGAAAGTGGCCCAGTTTTATTCTTTTGCATCTAGCTGTGCACTTTCCCCAACATCATTTAATGGAGAGACTGCCTTTTCCCTATTGTATATTTTTGCCAATTTTGTCATAGACTAATGGGCCATATAACCAGGAGTTTATTCCTGGGTTCTCAATTCTATTCTCTTGATCTATATGTATATTTTTGTGCCAATACCATATTGTTTTGAGTACTATACTGTATGGTGAAATCTGAAATTGTCATATCTCCAGTTTTGTTCCTTTTTCTAAGTTGACATTGGTTATTTGGAGTCTTTTGTTGTTCAACACAAAATTTAGAATTTTTTTGTTGTGTGAAAAATACTATTAGTACTTTAATAGGGATTTTGCTGAATATGGAGACTGCTTTGGATAGTATGAACATTCTTACAGTATTCTTCCAATCCATGAGTATGGTATGTCTTTCCGTTTGTTTGTGTCATCTTCAATGTCTTACATCATTGTGTTATAGTTTTCAGAGTGTAGGTCTTTTATCTCATTGGTAAATGAAAAATAAACCTACTGAATGAGAGAACATACTTCCAAGTAATAAATCTGATAAGGGTTAATGTCCAAAATCTGTAAAGAATACATACATACAACTCAATACCAAAAAGCCACAGTCTGATTTTATAAAGGGGAGAGGACCTGAGTAGACATTTTTCTGAAGACTTACAGATGGCCGACAGACACATGAAAAGATGCTCAACATCACTAATCACTAATCAAAATCACAATGAGCTATCATCTCAGACTAGCCACAACTGCTAGTATCAAGAAACAAATACCAGGTGTTAGTGAGGATGTAGAGAAAAGGAACCCTTGTGCATTGTTGGTGGAAATGTAGAGAAAGACCATTTACTATCACCTATCTGTGGAATCTTAAAAGCAACTGAACTAACAAAAAACAGAAACAGATTCATAAACACAGAGAACACACTGGTTGCCAGAGAGGAGGTGGGCAGGAGAATGGGTGAAGGGACTTAAGAGGTACAATCTTACAGTTATGAAATAAGTTATAGCAATGAAAAGTACAGCATAGGGAATTTAGTCAATAGTATTATAATAATATATGCTGACAGATGGTGTTTACACTTATTGTGGTGAGCATTGAATAATGTATAGAATTGTCAAATCAGTATTCTACACATCTGAAACTAATACATGTTAACTATATTTAAATTATAAATGAAATAAAAGAAGTTCAGAGAACCTTGAGTATAGTATCTGATGTTGAAGAAGTACCAGGGGCCAGACAATAGTTTCTTTTAGATTATAATTAATTTTGATCTTGATCATGAAGACAATGGGAAACCATTATATTGTTTTAAGCAAAGGACTAGCATGATGAGATCAACTTTTAAAAAAGTCACACTGGTTCCAAAGAGATTCAAGGTCTCTCCTCAAGGAGAGGCCAAAATGGGTTAAGGTAGAACAGTTTGGAGGTTTTGGTGATAGAAAATAAGAGATATGACAGAGGCATAGACCTGGGTGCAGTGAAGAACAAGAAAAATTGGCAAACTTGAGAGATACCTGGGAACTTAAACAGATAATATTTGCTCATAAGTTTGGTGAGGGAAGTTAGGGAGATTCCCTTAAGTTGACCCCTAAGTTATGGCTGGCTTAACTCAGCAGAAGATAATCACTGTGATAGGAAAGAGTTAAGGTAGCCAGGTTTGAAGGGATGCTTCTGAAATCAGCTTTGGTAATGTTTAATTTAGTGCTTCAGACTTTTATATTGAAATATCAGCAGGCAGTTGGGTAGGATGTTCAGGATCCACAGGGTCTATACTGATAAAATGTATTTGGTAATTTAGGGCCAAATGGTAATTGAAGTTATGTGTATGGTTGA
This sequence comes from Mustela putorius furo, assembly GCF_011764305.1. Taxonomy (NCBI): domain Eukaryota; kingdom Metazoa; phylum Chordata; class Mammalia; order Carnivora; family Mustelidae; genus Mustela; species Mustela putorius. The sequence continues at coordinate 2,031,174 of NW_025422382.1, read as the reverse complement.
ATGTGCACCACTGGGATTTTCTTCGTTATTTTATAAAGTTAATTCCTCACTTAAAGTGATGTGCCAAAAGAAGAATGTCTCATCAGCTTATGATCAGATGCAGTTTAAACTTTTCCCATAGGTGTTTTGAAGAGATAAAACTCTTCAAACACTGAAGGTTGGGTAAAGGACCAAGTTGATTAAGGTCACTTTAAAGGTTTTAAAATACTTATGTCCTATGCTAAAAGTTCATTACCTCTCCTGTGGTATAGAGAAAATAGCATGTATCCATTAGAATTAGGTTCTACTCTATATGAACAGTAACTTAAACACCCAAGAAACTATTTTTCTTCATGTCAAAGGAGTCAAAGATTGCTGTCTGGGAACCAGTGTATTGGTTACACTGTCATCAGGTTTCCAGGCTTAGAACATGTGTTAGGACCCAAAGGTTGCCTCATGATCCAAGATGGCTGCTACATCTCTAATCATTAAACCTCTCTTCCAGAAGCAAATACAAAGCAGAATAGAAAGGCATTGTTTACCTACAGCTACAAGAGAAACTAAGAAATCTCCTGTTTTAACAGGGCACTTTACCACCTGAAATAATGTCTTGTCTCTCTGTTAGTGAGGAAGAAACGGAAACAGAATATGGGCAGTTAACTAGAGCTCTCTGCCATAGAACATGTGGAGATGGGGTCTGATTGCAAGCCTCACAGTTAATGGGCTTTGTTACCTTTAAAAACCCCTCTGTGAGGAATGAATAATGAGTCACTAAATTCTATAACTGAAACCAATATTACAATGTATGTTAACTAATAGGATTTTAAATGAAAACTTAAAAAAAATCCTCTCTGAAGAATAAATGGTATACTGTAAGTGAAAAAGGTGTTTTGGAAATGTTATGCAGTGTTAGCTATTGTTATTAATTCCAAAGTGATTAGCTGTGTGGGTACTTGAAAAGTAGTTCAGCTTTTGTTATAAATATTGAAAAACTACCTGGGTTTCAAAATTATGGCTCTAGAAATAAAAATTATTCTTTTAAATGTATGAGTATTCCTTTTCTATTGTTCTACTGAAATATAATTTTGTATCTTGTTTTCCTATTAATATTAGATTCTAGAAATTATCCCATGTTTTCATATAATACTCCTAGCCATCAATTTTAGTGGCTGTATAAAACAACAAAAATATTATTTTGTATATCTGCCCTTTTAATTATTTTTTTAAATTTTTTGTTTTTGTAAACATATATTTTTATCCCCAAGGGTACAGGTCTGTGAATCACCAGGTTTATACACTTCACAGCACTCACCATAGCACATACCCTCCCCAATGTCCATAACCCCACCCCTATTCTCCCAAAGCCCCTCCCCCCAGCAACCCTCAATTTGTTTTGTGAGATTAAGAGTCACTTATGGTTTGTCTCCCTCCCAATCCCATCTTGTTTCATTTATTCTTTTCTTACCCTCTTAAACCCTCCATGTTGCATCTCCACTTTCTCATATCAGGGAGATCATATGATAGTTGTCTTTCTCCGCTTGACTTATTTCGCTAAGCATGATACGCTCTAGTTCCATCCATGTTGTTGCAAATGGCAAGATTTCATTTCTTTTGATGGCTGCATAGTATTCCATTGTGTATATATACCACATCTTCTTGATCCATTCATCTGTGGATGGACATCTAGGTTCTTACCATAGTTTGGCTATTGTAGACATTGCTGCTATAAACATTCGGGAGCACGTGCCCCTTTGGATCACTACGTTTGTGTCTTTAGGGTAAATACCCAGTAGTGCAATTTCTGGGTCATAGGGTAGTTCTATTTTCAACATTTTGAGGAACCTCCATGCTGTTTTCCATAGTGGTTGTACCAGCTTGTATCCCCACCAACAGTGTAGGAGGGTTTCGCTTTTTCCTCATCCTCGCCAGCATCTGTCACTTCCTGACTTGTTAATTTTAGCCATTCTTACTGGTGTTAAGTGATATCTCATTGTGGTTTTGATTTGTATTTCCCTGATGCTGAGTGATGTGGAGCACTTTTTCATGTGTCTGTTGGCCATCTGGATGTCTTCTTTGCAGAAATGTCTGTTCATGTTTTCTGCCCATTTCTTGATTGGATTATTTGTTCTTTGGGTGTTGAGTTTGTTAAGTTCTTTATAGATTTTGGACACTAGCCCTTTATCTAATATGTCATTTGCAAATATCTTCTCCCATTCTGTCAGTTGTCTTTTGGTTTTGTTAACTGTTTCCTTTGCTGTGCAAAAGCTTTTGATCTTGATGAAATCCCAATAGTTCATTTTTGCCCTTCCTTTTAATAATTTTTACGAGTGAAGCAGAGAGCTTGCTTTTTCTTTGATTCATGCATTATTGAATTATTCTAAAATTCTAGAAAAATATTGAGTAATGCTACAAAGAAAACTTGTCCTTTCCCTCATTTTAAAAGGGTAGTTTCTTGTGATGAGAGCTATTGATGTACTCCATATTGTCTCTAAACTTTTATCTAGCATATTTGTTAAATTTCACAGTTTGTAGTGTTAAATGAGATGATTTTATGTATTGATGAAACAACTTATTCATGGATTTCCTGTGTTAGATATTGTACTCCTAGAATAAACTTACTCTGATAATTTTCTTGCAATGCTATTGAATGCAGTTTGAAATAATTTTATTTACAAATGAGATTTTATTTAAAATGGAGATTGATATATTATTTACTTGTAGCATAATAATAGCATACATTATTTTTTTGTACTCTGGGCCATTTTACATAATTCATTTAATACTCTCAATAACTTCAACATTGGGAATATTGTTATCCCTACTTCACAGACGAGATAGATGAGACAGTATTTCTCTCACAGTGGAAATCAGTGTTAAATTGGCTTCATAAATTAAATTGGTTTCCAAAAAACTTTTTTCAAGTACTTTCCATAAATTGTGTAAGGTACAGAGATGGACTGCTTCTTAAATATTTCAGTGAACTCACAAATAAAACCAAATTGCTCCAGAGCTTAAGGGGAGAAGATTCTCTTACAATAATTTCAATGTGATTCATAGTTACAGTTCAACCATCTTTGCTGCTTTATTATGAATCAATATTGATATGGCAAGAATTGGCTTCATGCCTAGTAATATTGGGTTTTTTTCAGGCAACACAGGATGCCTTAGTCTCCCTTTCTCATCCTCCTTTGCGTTAGGTAGCCTTGCACTGAGATCAGTGTAATGTGTCTATGGAAACGATGTATGCAACCTCCATGGCTGCCTTAAAATGGCCCATATGACTTCCATGGTTATCTTCTCTTTCATCTAGATGGTTGAAGTAGAGGAATAATGTCAAAGTTACTGCTTAAAGAAAAACTGCCCAGGAGTCAAGCAACACATATGGGTTTGCAGTGAGTAAGAAATAAACCTTTATTGTTTTGAAGCACTGACATTTCTTGCTGCAGAAGCTACCATTAATTACTGACTAATATATTTAGTAAATGAGTTTGCTGGAGAAGTGGGCATTTTATTCATACTTTAATTTTAATAGCATGGGCTTATACATTTCTTAAAATTTTGTCTTTATGGTATTTTATTTTTTTTTAAGTACCTCTTTCAGTCCCTATTTTGCCTGTATTTTTATCTTTTACTTTGATAAAGTTGAGTTAACTTTTTTATTTGTTTTACTACCTTTTAGTGTGAGTCTAGTATGACCTATACTCTTTCTCCTCCCTCCCTCCCTTCCTACCTGTTTAATTATATTTCCTTTGTAGCAGAATATTTGGCTAATATTTTTAAACATTCTATAAAAGCTTAAGAAAATATGTGTACTGTTTATAATATTTGCAGATTTTTAAGAGTGACTTAGCAATTCTTGCTAGTTAAGGATAGCATTCAACTGGTTATATATTTTCCATTTTACTTGGTGTGTCAGTATCTTTTTAAATTTCAACTAGTGTTTGCTTTTAGTCCTTACTCTTGGCTCTAATATTTATTCAAAAAATTTTTTAATGAGATAGATATGTGAGATAACATCATATAAGTTTAAGGTGTACAACATATTGCTTTGAAACATCCATATATTGCAGCATGATTGTCATTGTAACATTAGTACCTCTACCATATAATTATCAATTCTTCTTGTCGTGGGAATAATTAAGATCTAGTCTCTCAAGAAGTGTGATGTTTATAATATAGTACTGTCTACAATCATTATACGTGCATTAAATTTGCAGGGTTTATTTACCTATTAGTTTTAAGTTTGTACCCTTAAACAACGTTTCTCCTATTCCCCTTTTCTCCAGCTCCTGTTGAGCATTTTGCTCTATATTTTTATGAGTTTAGCTTGTATTAGATTCTGCATCAAGTATAATTGGTATCATACAGTATGTTTTTCTCGGACTTATCTCACTTAGAATAATGTCCTCCATGTTGTTGCAAATGGCAGGAATTCCTTCTCACTCATGGTTGAATCATACACCATTGCATGTGTGTTGGGGGGTGTCGTAGTGGCTGTACTAATTACATTAATAATTCACAAGGATTCCCTTTTCTCCACATCCTTGCCAACACTATCGCTTGTCTTATTGAGGATAGCCATTCTAAGCAGTGTGTGGTTGTTACCTCATTGTGGTTTTGATTTATACTTCCCTGATAATTAGTAATACCGAACACATTTTTTATATATCTCTTGGCTGTTTGGACCTCTCATTGGAAAAATGTTTAATTTTCCACATATTTTTTAATTGGATTTTTTTCTTTTTTATTTAGTTGTACAAATACTTTATATATTTTGGATGTTAACCCCTTATCTGATATATGATTTGCAAATACTTTCTCCCATTCAGTAGGTGGGCTTTTTTATTTTGTTTTTGTTCATGATGATGATGATGATGATGATGGTGATGATGATTTGCAGTGAAGAATCTTTTACAGTTGATACAGTCCTATTTGTTGATTTTTACTTTTGTTGATTTGCGTTTTGGGATCATACCCAAAAAATCAGTCTTGAGACCAGTTTCAAGGAACTTCTTCCTATGTTTTCTTCTAGGAATTTTATGGTATCAGGTTTATGCTTTGGTCTTTGATCAATTGCAAGTTTATTTTTCTAAGTGGTGTAATATATGGGTCTTATGTCATTTTTCTGTATGGGTTTCTTCAATTTTTTCAACAACCATGTTTAAGAGACAGTTTTTTTCTATATTGGATGTTCTTGGCTTTCTTGTCAATTATTAGTTGACCATACATGTACAACTCTAACTCTCTATTCTATTCCATTGATTGATGTGATGATTTTTGTACTACCATACTGTTTTAATTGCTATCCTCTGGTAGTACAGTTTGAAATCATGAAGTATCATGCTTTTAGCTTTATTCTTTCTCATAATTGCTTTGGCTAAATCCAAAGTTAGTGGAAAGAAAGAACCAAAGATCACAGTGGAAATAAATGAAATAGAGACTAGAAGAAAAATATTTTATTCAAATTGAGTGTATTGTTCTTACATGAACAAACAACAATAACAATACCCAGTTTCTTTAGTGACATTTGACTCAAAAATAAATTTAAAAGTAATATAAATTAATAATCTCTGCATGTCTGATCTCTGACATGCTGGCTAAGCTTACAATAAGAACTGCAGTAATAGCAATGATCTAATTATGTGCCTAGGCTTTTCTACATTGCAAAGGAGGGGTCCACAGAAGAGGAACAGTGGAAATACTTGAAGAAATTATGAACTCCAATAATAAACTTTCCTGACATTTGAAGATTTTCCAAAATAATGAAAGTGTGTTTAAGGAAGCCATTAACATTTATGTTGCTTAGAATTGATTAATGACTGAGAACAAAACTATTTGCAGATATAAGAATAAAAGCATTTTACCAAAATTCAAGCATTTTTCAAGAACATTAATCCTAAAATTGAAACACTAGTATAATTTGATTTTTCTTTTAGTGGAGATGTCATATCTAGGGTATTTATTTTGATTCAAGTAGAAATAGATGGTTAGAAAGATCTTATAAAATTTTTCCCAAATGTGTTTACTTTCTAAAAGATTTTAAAATGTTTTCTTAATCCCTTGTCCCCATTCCCATTATGGACCTCAGTCCCATGGATTGCAACCATCTCATGATATTTGTTTTTAAAATATGTATTTTTCATGAACTGTATTTTTTGATTAAATAACAAGCTCTTGATTTTGTCATTTCATACTTTCAAAAAACCATGATGTGTTTTAAGCTCTATCCCTGTGCTGCATGTTCATATAATTAGTCTCAAATATTTAGGCCTGTGTGAGCACTTCTTTGGAATATAAAGCCTATGGAGTGGGACCACTGAGTGCTGCCATATTGCTTTCCAAGTGGCTGTACCAGTTCACACACCACTAGCATTTTGGGGAGATGAATTTCTCAATACATTTTCAAAATTTTTAAATGCTTAAGAGTTTGAAGTTTTATATAGGTTTCAGTCAGTTTGGGCATTTTATATTTTTTTCTAGGAATTTATTCATTTCATCTATCCATTAGATTATTGTTATTCCCTTTATTATTACTATATTTCCTGTGTATCCTATTTGCCCTTCTCATTCTGTGTTCCACACAGTAACATTTTCTCTCTTGTTTTCCTTGGTTAGTCTTGTCAAAGATTTATCTATCTTACAAAACTTCTCAGAAAAAAGATTTTGATTTTGTTAAAACTATATGGATTTTCTTTTGTGGGAGACCTCCAAGGTCTCATTTATTTTAACCTTAATTTTAGTATTTAATTTTTTGTTGTATCTTTGGAATATTCTCCTATTTGTATACCAACATCTTGAGATGGATATTTATATTTTCAATCATTTCTTATTTTTAAAATAAATGCATATAAGGTGATAGAATTGCTCTATATTGCTTTCACACACACTCTGACACATTTTTAATATAATTCAGCTTCAAATATTTCTTATTTCTTTCATAATCCAGAGGTTATTTGATGATACACTAGTTTTCAAACATACAGTTTTTAGCTCTCCTTTTGTTACTAATTTATACCTTTATTTTTATGGTTAATGAACACACTCAGTGTGTTATTGATCCTTTAGAAGGTATTGAGTTTGCTTTTGTAACCTACTAGCTATTTTACCATATGTTCTGCTCCTGCTGAAGGGCAATTGATATTTCCCACTTGTAAATATAGAATTCTCCCTATATATTTAATAGCAAAGACTCATTAATTGTTGAGATCATTGATGTCTAAGACTCTTGGAGGGCCTTATGAATTTCCGAGGTGTTATCATACTAAGTTCTCAAGCTGTACTGTCTGTTTTCTCTTTTTTTCTTGATTTATATGTTGTTGATTAAATATATTTTGATATATTGACTGTTCATGATAGTTATATCATTGTCTCTTTTTGTTCTTAGGTATTTTCTTTTGCCTTTAATTTAAAATTGGAAATGGACTGAGTTTAAATCTTGATTTCCTGAATAGCTTCATGACATAGGACAATTTATTTAATCTATCTAAGCCACAATTTTCTTATCTTTACAATGATTATTATAATAACAACCTCATAATGACATTGTGAAGATTAAATAAACTGATGCACTTAAAGCATTTAGAATAGTAGCTGGCATATTCTAACACAACTAATAGCAATGATTAGTTATTAAGTATTGAGACCATAAAGCCCAAAAGAAAATTGAATGAAATAGTGAACCACTTGTGGGAGAAATGTTGACACAGCAAATATAAGTATTTGATTAAATAGGATTGTAATGATAGGTATAAAAATATTTTGATCTTGAAAATATTCATGTTTTAAATAATAGGATGAATTACCCCAGGGGAAAAAAAGCAGTCTAAGAAAGATCAGTAAACTGAAAAAAAAAAAAAAAATCAAACCAACCAAGGAGAAAAAAAAAAAAATCTCCAAGAAATAAATGTGTTAAATTTTTTGAATAGTAGGTATAAGATAAAAATATTTTTGTGTATATAAAAATAATGAATATAAATGAATATTTGTGAAGAAAACTATAAATTAATCACTAGTAGAACTTTAAATGGCGTATTTTTCTTGCAAATTATTGTAGAAGATAAACTCTAGAAAAACATAGTCAAGGCCTCCCTGAATGTTAAAGAAGGGAGAAATGAGCCACAAGACAGAGTCTTTGGCATTAAAGAGACACTGTCACCATGGGCACTGCCCCACTAGAAAATATCTGGCTGTCAGAGGTTTATCTCTGAACTCTCAAAAGAAGTAACACTGGAGGGACACAGTTTGCTTAAGTTGCAATTTTTAGGCCCTGGGAGTTTAGAAGGGTGGAGGACAGAGAGACTTAGTCGTGACAGGTCGGTCATGCAGCCAACCTGCTTCCACCTGGTTTAACAGTGCTTTCATGGCACTGGGTGGTCCTTACCAGTTTCTAAGGTGACGATCATAATTACATTGACCTCGGGTAGAAGCCACTGAAGCAGCTAAACGTCCCACAATGCACAGGACAACTCTTTGCAAGTAAGGATTATCCTGCTCCTAATGTAATATTTTCTATCACTTTCTTGGCATCATAATTAAAATGTGTGCTATTTATTGTATCTCATGAATATTTATTTTGGTTTTGGCTCATAAAATTCATATATACACTGTCCTCTTGGGTCTTGTTTAATGACATTGATGAAGCATTGTGCAAAATATTATGTTGATTCTTGAATCAAATTTTTGATTTTTTTGTCAGTTTGATGAGTGAGAAATATTTTGCATTCCTATTATTTGTACTGAGAGCTAGCATTTCTAAATCTATTTCTTCTATTGATTGCTCATTGATAATCTCCCCCATTTTTCTATTGGAATTTTAAATGATTTGTATAAATTTGAGCCAAAATGTAGTTGAATCCCTTATTGATTAATCATATGAAAATAGATATTTTCTGTATGACTATTCATTGAACTTTTTTCCTTCCATCATAAGAAAGTTTTAACATTTAATATGTTCAAATTCATTAAGCATTCTTCTTTTAGGCTAATTCCTCCTGAAGAAATTGTTTCTAAGTCTCATTTTGTGAAGATCCTCTTTTCTTCTAAAATATCACTATTTGACTTTAATTATTAGATGTGAAATCGCAATTTTATTTTGTTTTTGTTGTATTGTGCATTGAGATTTGATTGTATCTATTTCTATATGACATAGAATATATATTTTTACTAAATGTATAGTATAAAAATGTATATTAAAATATCTGCAGTTATTAAAAGTCCCACATGGTACCAAGTTCTCACATATCCATAGATATATTTCTAAAGAACCTATTTTATTTCACTTTCTATCTTTTTCCATGTAAACTCTACACTATTGTATTTCTTACAGCCTTATGACAAACCTTGATAATTAGAAGAGATGTGCAACTGGTGGAATGCTTGATCATTTTTCAAATTTGCTTTGGCTGTTGCACATTTATTAATTTGTATATGAGCTTATAGTATATTATCAAGAAAATACGTTGAGTTTCTTATTGGATGGTAATGAAACTTTTAGATTAATCTGGAGAAAATTGCCATCATTATATCAAGCTTTGTCATCTATAAAGAAAACTTGGTTTTTCTTTTTTGTGTTATCTTTTATTTGCCTAAAAATTTATATGCCTTGTTAGATTTCTTTCGTGGTTTCTTAAAATTTTCTTCTGATATGAATAAGATGTTTTTCATAATAAGAATAAGATATTTTTTCCTTTAATATATTATCTAACTGGTTATGAACATGTCCATCCATCTTTATGTGAGTGTAAGCAAATAAGAATGTGTATGAATCTGGCCAAATCATTTAAATTCTTCAAAGCTCAGTTTCCTCATATATAAAACTGAGATTAAACATGTTTTACAGAATGAGTCTTTAGAATTTATCTATTAATATTTTTAAACTTTTTTCATACAATGCTATTTTTTTTTTTTAGTATAGATGATACAAAATGTTATATTAGTTTCAGGTATATAACATAATGATTCAGTAACTTTGTATGTTATGCTACACTGACCACAAGTATAGCTGCTATTTGTCACCAAAGCTATTCCAGTACCATTGACTATATTCACTGTGCTGTACCTTTTATTCCCATGACTTATTCATTCCATAACTGGAAACCTGTGTCTCTGGCTCCCCTTCACCCATTTTCCCCATTCCCTCATCCCTCTTCTCTCTGACAACCCTCTGTTTGTTCTCTCCATTTATAGGTCTGAATCTACTTTTTGTTTATTCATTTGTTTTGTATTTTAGATTCCATACATTGAGGTAGACAAGACCATACAATTTCATCTATATGACATATTTCATTTACCATAATATAATCTAGATCTATCTGTGTTGTCACAAATGGCAAGGTATTGTTCTTTTTTATGGTGTGTGTGTGTGTACACCACATCTTCTTTATCCATTTTTCTATCAATGGACACTGGGCTGCTTCGATATCTTGGCTATTGTAAGTAATGTTGCAATAAACATAGGGGTGAATGTATCTTTTCAAATTAGTGTTTTCATTTTCTTTGACAGAAGAATAAAGACAGAGGTTTCCAAATTCCAGATTTTAAGATATATTACAAAGCTGTAGTAATCAAAACAATATGGCACTGGGACAAAAATAGATTCAGATATCAATGGAAAAAATAGAGGGTCCATAGATTAATGTCAATTAATCTATGACAAAGCAGGCAAGAATATGCATTAGGGAAAGACAGTATTTTCAAATGGTGCTGGAAAAACTGTATAGCTGCATACAAAAAGAATGAAACTAGACAGCTTTCTTATACCATACACACACACACACACACACACACACAAAAAAAAAAAAAAAAAAAACCCAAAATGAATTAAAGACCTGTGAGACTTGAAACAATAAAACTCTTAGAATGTAGGTAGTAATTCCTCTGACATTAGCCATAGCAACGTTTTTCAGATATGGCTTCTGAGATAAGGGAAACAAAAGCAAAAAAGATAAACAGAGGGGGAAGGAGTCTCTGAGATCCTGCACCACTGGAGTGCAAAAGCCTCCCATGCTGGGGACCAGGCACAGACTTACAGACCAGTAGGGGAAGGGACAGGACTTTAGGACAGTCCCCCAGACTGAAACCTGGAGCTGTGGGCGCACATGTACAAACTGAGGGCAGCTAGTGGTTTTAGAAGTACAAAAGGAAGAGATGTGCCTAGACCAGGAAGCAAGTGCTGAGAGTGCTGCTGTGGGGTGCACATCCCAGGATGCTGCAGTTTTTAGCAGAACAGATTGAAACAGAGACTGTGTGGCCTGGAGAGTTCACTGGAGAACAGACTGCTATCTCTCTGTTCTGAGTCAGAAGTTTGCATATAGTCACTCTGCTCTCACTCTCAGAAGAGACACAGAAATCTGTCAGAGAACAAAAGCCCCCCCCCCCAAAAAAATGGTTTTCACTGAGGCCATCCTCCCCACAAGGGGCAGGGTAACTCTGCACAAACAGGGTTGCCTGAGTAATAGCACGGCAGGCCCTTCCCCTGGAAGACAGGCTAGAAGAACAAGCAACTGACAATCCTAAGGACCCTATAAAATGGTGCATCTTGCTTGGGTTGTTGTCAATAATTTGGACTCTGCACATTCCCTCAACCACCTCCCAACAGAATGACACACAACCCAGGAAAATTTCAGAGACTCTGACCTTTGCCACAGAACTAATGGATATGAATAAAAGCAAAATTCAGAAACTAGGGAAAATGAGGCAAAAGAACAAATTAGTGATCAAGAAGACAAATTGATAGAAAAGAAGGTACAGGAAGAGCCCTGGAACAAAAAGCTTAAAATCTGAGAACAGAGAGATAAATGACACTATGAAACAATTCAATGTCAAAATTATTGAGATTCCTGAGGGGGTGGAGAGAGAGAGCTAGAAGGTATATTTGAGCAAATCATAGCTGAGAACTTCCATAATCTGGGGAATGGAACAAACATGTGTATCCTAGAGGCAGAGAGGACCCCTCCCAAGATTAAGGGGAATAGACCAACTTCTAGGCATGTAATAGTAAAATTTGCAGATCTTAGAACAAAGGACACAATCTTATGGGCAGTTAGGGGCAAAAGATTTCTTATGTACAGAGGGAGGAATATCAGAAAACATCAGATCTGTCTACAAAGACTGGAAAACCAGAAAGGGCTGGCAAGACATATTAAGAGTACTAAATGAGAAGAACATGCAGCCAAAAACACTTTATCCAGCAAGACTGTCATTAGAAGGGGTGGAGAGATAAAAAGCTTCCAAGACCAGCAAAAACTGAAAGAATATGTGATCACCCAGCTGGCCCTGCAAGAAATACTAACAGGGGATTCTATAAAAGGAGAAAGACCAAGAATGATATAGAACAGAGATTTACAAAGAAAATCTATAGAAACAAGGACTTCATAGGCAACATGATGACAAAGAAATCGTGTCTTTCAATAATCACTCTCAACGTGAATGGCCTAAATGTTCCCATAAAATGGCACAGGGCTCCATGTTGGATAAAGAGACAAGACCCATCCATATGCTGCCTACAAGAGACCGATTTTTAACCTAGATACATCCAGACTGAAAGTGAAGGATGGAGAACAGTCTGTCTTGCCAACGGACCTCAAAATAAAGCTGGGATAGCAATTCTCATATCAGACAAATTAGATTTTAAGCTAAAGACGGTAGTTGGAAATACAGAAGGATACTATATCATGCTTAAAGGGTCTATCCAACAATTTTAAGGGTCTAACAATTATATATATCTATTCCCCCATGAGCAGCCAACTACATAAGCCAACTGTTAACCAAAATAAAGAGACATATTAATAATAATACATTAATAGTAGTAGACTTCAACACTCCACTCTCTCAATGGATCATCTAAGCCGAAAAAGAACAAAGAAACAAGAGCTTTGAATGACCCACTGATCCAGATGGACCTCATAGATATATATATAGAACATTCCACACTAAAACAACCAGAAAGTCATTCCTTTCAAGCATACATGGAACTTTCTCCAGAATAGACCACACATTGGGTCACAGATCAGGTCTCAACTGATTCCAAAAGATTGAGATTATTCCCTGCATAGTCTCAGACCACAATGCTTTGAAACTGGAATTTAATCAGAGGAAAAATTTAGAAGAAATTTGAACACTTGGAAACTAAAGATCATCCTGCTCAAGAATGTTTGAGTCAACCAGAAAATCAAAAAACAAAGAATAACTTAAACATTTCATGGAAACCGATGAGAATGAAAACACGTTGCTCCAAAACCTATGGGTCCTAATGGGGAAGTACATAGCATCCAAGGCTCACTCAAAAAAATAGAAAAATTATGAATACATAAATTATCGCTATACCTCAAAGAACTGGAGAATCAACAACAAATTAAACCTAACCCACGCATAAGAAGGGAAATAATTAAAATTAGAGTAGAGATCAATGAATTAGAAACCAGATATATAGTAGAACACATCAATGAAACTAGAAGCTGGTTCTTTGAAAGAAATAAGATCAGTAAACAACTGGCTAGATTTATCCAAAAGAAAAGGGAAATTACCCAAATTAATAAAATCATAAAAGAAGGGGGGAGATCATGACTAACAACAAGGAAATAGAAAAAAATCATCAGAAATTATTATCAACAGCTATACACAATAAGTTAAGCAACCTAGAAGAAATAGAGGCATCCCTAGAAACCTATAAACTACCAAAACTGAAACAGGAAGAAACTGACAACATGAATAGACCAATAACCAGTAACAGGATTGAACCAATGATCAAAAACTTCTGAAAAAACAAGAGTATAGAACCTGATGGATTCCCTGGGGGAATTCTACCAAACATTCAAAGAAGAAATAGTACCTGTTCTCCTGAAGCTGTTTCAAAAAGTAGAAACAGAAGGAAAACATCCAGAATCTTTTCTGTGAGACCTGCATTACCTTCATCCCAAAACCGGGCAAAGACCCTTTCAAAAAGAAGAATTTCAGACTAATATCCCTGATGAATACAGATGCCAAAATTCTCAACAAAATCCTAGCTAATAGGATCCAACAATATTAAGAGGATTATCCACCATGACCAGGTGGGATTTATCCCTGGGATGCAAGGGTGATTCAACATTCACAAATCAATCAATGTGTTAGAACAAATCAATAAGAGAGAAGAGCCACATGGGCCTTTCAATTGATGCAGAAAAAGCATTTGACAAAATATAACATCCTTTCCATATTAAAACTATTCAGAATATAGGGATAGAGAGAACATCCCTTAATTTCATAAAATCTGTCTCTGAAAAACGCACTGCAAATACCATTCTCAATGGGGAAAAGCTGACAGCCTTCCCATTGAGATCAGGAACGCAACAAGGATACCTACTCTCTAGTAGTATCAAGGATACCAACTCTCTACTGTTGTTCAACATAGTACTAGAAGTCCTAGCAACAGCAATCAGACAACAAAAAGAAAAGGTATTCAAATTGGCAAAGAAGAAGTCAAACTAACTCTCTTTTCACAGATGACATAATATGTTATGTGGAAAACCCAAAAGACTCCACCCCCAAATTACTAGAACCCATACAGCAATTCAGTAATGTGGCAGGATAAAAAATCAATGCACAGAAATTAGTTGCTTTCTTATATACTAACAATGTAACAGTAGAACATTTACAAATGGAATTGATTCTCTAATTTCTTGTAATACCAAAAACCACAAGATGCCTTGGAATAAACCTAATCAAAGAGGTAAAGGATATATACTCTGGGAACTACAGAAAATTCGTGAAAAAATATCAAAGAAGACACAAAAAGATGGAAAAACATTGCATGGATCAGAAGAATAAACATTGTTAAAATGTCTATGCTGCCAGGACATTCCATATTTTCAATGCCATACTGATCAAAATATTAAGGGCATTTTAAAAAGTGCTGGAACAAATGATCTTAAAATTTGTATGGAGCTAGAAAAGATCCTGAATCACCAAGGAAATGTTGAGAAAGAGAAACAAAGCTGGGGCCATCACATTGCCTGATTTCAAGCTATATTACAAAACTGTGATCAGCAAGACAACATGGTACTGGCACAAAAACAGACACATAGATCAGGGAACAGAATAGAGAGACCAGATATGAACCCTCAACTCTATGGTCAACTAATCTTTGACAAAGCAGGGAAAAATATCCAATGGAAAAAGAGAGTCTCTTCAATAAATGGTGCTGGGAAAATTGGACAGCTATGTACAGAAGAGTGAAACTGGACCATTCTCTTACACTATACACAAAGAAAAATTCAAAATGGATTAAAGACCTCAACGTGAGACAGGAATCCACTAAAATCCACTAGGAGAACATAGGCGGTAACCTCTTGGACATCGGCCACAGCAACTTCTTTCAAGACACGTCTCCAAAAGGAAACAAAAATGAAAATGAACTTTTGGGACTTCATCAAGATAAAAAGCTTCTATACAGCAAAGGAAACAGTCAACAAAACAAAGGCAACCCATGGAATGGGAGAAGATATTTGCAAATGCACTACAAAGAACTGATAGCCAAGATCTATAAAGAACTTATCAAACTCAACACCCACAAAACAAATAATTAAGTCCAAAAATGGGCAGAAGACATGAACAGGCACTTCTCCAAAGAAGATACACAAATAGCTAATAGATGCATGAAAAAATGTTCATCATTTTTTTAGCCATCAGGGAAAGTCAAATCAAAACCACATTGAGACCTTACACCAGTTAGAATGGCAAAACAAATTGACAAGGCAAGAAACAACAAATGTTGAGGAGGCTGTGAAGAAAGAGGTACCCTCTTACACTGTTAGTGGGAATGCAAATTAGTACGGCCACTTCTGAAAACAGTGTGAGGTTCCTCAAAAAATTAAAAATAGAGCTACCCTATGACCCAGCAATTGCACTACTGGGTATTTACAGATAAAGATCCAAAGATACAGATGTGGTGAAAAGAAGGGTCATCTGTACCCCAATGTTCATAGCAGCAATGGACACAGTTGCCAAACTGTGGAAAGAGCCAAGATGCCCTTCAACAGATGAATGGATAAAGAAGATATGGTCCATACATACAATGGAGTATTATGCCTCCATCAGAAAGGAGGAATACCCAACTTTTGTATCAACATGGATGGGACTGGAAGAGATTATGCTAAGTGAAATAAGTCCAAGCAGAGAGAACCACTTATCATATGGTTTCACTTGTTTGTGGAACACATGGAAAAGCATGGAGGACATTAGGAGAAGGAAGGGAAAAATCAAGGGGGGGAAGTTGGAGAGGGACACAAACCAGGAGAGACTATGGACACTGAGAAACCAACTGAGGGTTTTAGAGTGGGAGAGGTTGGAGGGATTGGTGAGCCTGGTAATAGATATTAGGGAGGGCATATATTTCATAAATATATGAAAAATATAAACAAGCAATGAATCATGGAACACCACACCAAAAGCTAATGATGTACTGTATGGTGACTAACATAACATAATAAAAAAAAATGATAAAATAAGTTTCTTAAAAAAAGAAAATTTGTGTCATTGGTACTTAGATTTTAAAAGACAAAAGATATCAAGTCAATAATTGAAGGTCCCACTTTAATGAATTAGAAGCAGAAAAGACCTCACCAAGCAGATGTAAGAAAATAATGAACAGAAAATGTTGAAATTCAAAGCAGAAAAAAATAGGAAAATCAGTGGAATCAGAGCTGGTTCTTTTAAAAGATGAATAAAATAAGTTAAGTCCTTATATTGAACAAGAAATAAAGACTCAAGATACTAACATATCAATATAAAAATTAAGAGGGAAAATCAGTGTAGATCCTATAGGTAAAAAAAAATAATTAAAGAGTACTACAGAAACTTGATATTCATAAATTTGATCAAGTAAGTGAAAGGGAGCAGTTCCTTAGAAGAGACACAAATAAATTTAAACTCAAGGAGAAATAGATAGCTTTAATAGTTTTATATTCATTAAGGTAGTTGAATTTGATGTTTCAAACCTCTCAATAAAGAAGAAATCTAGGTCCACATATTTTCAGTGTTGAATTTTACCAAATATTAAGGGAACACTTAAATCATTTCCATATAATCTCTTCCAGAAAGTAGAAATGGAGAAACAATTCCCAGTTCATTTTAGGAGGATATCGTGGTGACAAAATAAGACATAAACATAACAAGAGAAGATAACTAGGGGTCAATATAGCTCCTGAATATAGGTGCAAAAATATTCACCAAACGCGATTCTATGAATCTGTCAAAACACGAATGTATAGCCAAAGAGTATATGCAATTTAAAATATATATGATGTGTTAAATTGATAACTAACCATCACTTTCTTTTCCTATGTATATAAACCTTCATAAATATACTTACTATTTCCAAGAAGTTATTCATTGAAATATGACCTATTTTTATATATTATTAAGGAAACATCAAACTATGATGTGCCAATGTTTATAAAATACATCCTGATTTCAAATCTGTCATAATGTGAAAAAATAATTAAGAATATATCTAATGTGATATGCATAAATTGGAATTTATCCTCCCTTAAGAGATATATTCTCATTTTGGATCTAAACAAAACAAAACAAACAACAACAACAACAACAAAACACCAGAAGTGTCAAGTAGAGAGATCAGCAGCCTGTGAAGGGCTAAAGTTCAGGAGCAAGAGCCAGCTGTTTCAAAGGACTGGAGAGAATATACACACAAGGTACTGCCAGGAAAGGCAGTCTCCTCCTCCCTGTGTGTCCAAGAATTCTGCATATGGTAATGTGGGAATCAGACATCCATCCACAGAGAGTTTCTGACTCCTGTATAAATGATTATTTAAGTATAAAGATTTGAAACTATTGCTTCATGAAAAAGGTCATGTAGCATACCTTTATATAAATTAGAGAAATTAAAAGGAGACCATAAAGCTCACTCCAAACATTTTATTTTTAAAGCCAAGTGAAAAACATGAGGCTAAAATTGTCATTTGTAAATGTGCCTCGTTTAAGGGAAATTCAATATATAAATTATCCTAGAAATAGAGGGAGATCTGATTACTTAAATGATCATTCTTCAGAGTTCCTTTAAATAGTAAGTGTTCCACTATGGTTTTCAGTACTTCGTTTTGGTGGAATTTTATTTTCATGGGCTTCTTTAAGAACTTCTAATGTGAGGTTTATCTGTAGATGAATAACAGAGCTTTATCTTGGCGTATCTTATCTAGATAAGATAAATTACCACACACTGTAATAGATCTTTACATTTGACAGTGATCACTGTGAACCTCAAGTGATTACTACTTAGGGAGAAAACAACAAAGCCTACAGAATTTAGAACCATTTCTAAATGATTACCTGTGTTTTGTGATATTAATAAATAGACTCAATTCACAATGCAACCATTAGCATTTTATATATATTGTATACAACTGTATATAAAAAAGACAATGTCTACATTCAATTAAATACTGGGAAAAAAATACTTAGCTCAAAAATTTTTTAAGTGATCCATGAGAACCCAAACTGCCATTTCTTTGAGTGTGTCATGCTTTATGACAACATGCTCCTTAAAGAGCTCAAGTTCGTGTTCTGTAAAATCATTGTAAGATGAGCCTAGAATTAATCATGCAATCAAATAATAAAATCTTCTGTAACATAAGTTTTTATTTAAGAATGTTGCTTATTCATATGTTAAATGTTGAATTTTCCTCTTGGGGCTTAACAGTATTCAGAGACCTACAGGTGGATATCTTTGTTCTTCCTTATGTTCAGTGTCATTATCTATAATGGGGAGCTGTTTCCATGAACATAACACCTGGAAGAATTTCCTCAAAAAATTTTTTAAAGATTTTATTTATTTATTTGACAGAGAGATCACAAGTAGGCAGAGGCAGGCAGAGAGAGGGGGCAAAGCAGGCTCCCTGCTGAGCAGAGAGCCTGATGCAGGGCTGGATCCCTGGACCCTGAGATCATGACCTGAGCTGAAGGCAGAGGCTTAACCCACTGAGCCACCCAGGCACCCCAATTTTCTCAAATTTTAATGGGACATTAGAACCAAAAAATGTGAAAAGTGTTCTAGCCAGTAAAGAGAGTCTGGGGTTTTTATTCTTAAGAATTATGCTGCATAAATGAAATAAAAAGGCAGAAAATACAATAGCGTTGCATGTGTTCCATATACATCCATTTATTAATGCATATGCCAGAGGACAGCACTGTACTATGCATTTGGAGAAGTCATCAACAAAGCAATTGCCTAACAATTTAACATGAATTAGTGGATCTCACTGGTCTGTTGTTTACACACCCAGTAGCAAAATGTTCTGAGAGTCATGATACCAGTCATTTCTGTCCTTACCATAGCAGACCAGCTTGTTCACAAAACATAATCATTGTAACAGGTTCTTGTTTCTGCATGTGTATGTTGTCCACTAACAGTTATGACCAGAAGTTACAATTACAGGAACTGTTCTACGGCCAAGTATTTAGATACAGACTCTAAAAAGTCAAACCATAAAAAGACAGAAAATGCAAATATTCATAAACTATTTCATATTCAAAATCCAACCTAGTTATATTTTAATGTACCAAGCTGTATTGAGTTGTTTTCCTATTGTATCTGATGCATTCTGGGCTTGTAAATAACATAAATTATAAAATTATAAGCAGTTTCTTCAGATCTTATTTTACATTTTTCACTAAATAGATGAAGACGTGTCTTTTTGCTCCAGTGCAATATATAGGAATGCTGCATTCAGTATAAATTGTTGAATATTTTTTTTAAAGAAAACATGTAACTTGATTAGAATGCTATGTAAATAAGGAGATAGTCATAACTGTCAGAGGCAAAACACTAACAGTATAGTTAATTATTATAGATAATTTGAAGAAACAAACCTTCCACTGCATCTCTAAACCCTTAATCCTATGACTTTGTAAGGAATGACATTTGGTGAAGCCAAGACATAATGCTAAATGGTAAATGTATCAACTTACCTTTTTTTTTTTTTTTAAACAAATGTGATGTGACCTTGGCAGTTTAAAAGAACAAAGTTTTGTCAATATATCAAACATTGTTAACAAACTATTTAGCATTGCTTTGTATAAGTTTGCTTTAATAGCTTTTCTTCACAGTGATATTTCAGAAAGGTTGGAAACTTGTCGGCATAAAATATTTCCCACCTTTTCTATTTTAATTTGTATGCAAAAATCATCACAATAGATCTGCAACTATAAAATTACAAATACTTTCTAGAAGTGACTGTATTTCTAGTTATGATAGAAAAAGTTAACTTGTATGACATCTACAATGAGGTAAGTCTAAATAAAATAAAATTTGGTAACAAATGCTTTCTGATCTATGGGAAATATAAGCGAATTTAACAAAAGACAGTGGACAAACTGAAAAAATGAGGTTTTTTTGTTTGTTTGTTTGTTTTTAGTATGTTTAAAGGATGAGAAATTGGTAATGAAATGAAACATTTTAAAAGATATTCTGGATTTTCACTTAACATTGTAATTTTGGCACTTCACGGAACATTTATTTTCCAAAGACCAGAACTGTTATAATATAAAAGTTCAGTAGGTTTTCCACATACTTTGTAGACATTGTACTTGAGTACTGGCAAACACTGAAACGTAGTGAACTAAACATTCCCATGTATTTGCACATGCATGCAGTAGTCAGAGTTTGTGGATTCTCAAAGATGATATCTTGCAGTATTTGTTTCAAGCACTCTCTTCAGCTGATCTGGTTTCGGATTTCAGTCTTACAAATTCTTTAGCCACATCATCGCTGGTCCTCTGAGAGAGTATTCTAAGGATAGTCAAACCAGTTTCATCCATAGAGACATTTTTCAGAAGGGGATACCATGCCCCATAGCTTCCCTTTTCTGCTATGTTCTGTAGTTGAATTACCGTCATTCCGATAATTCGATCTTCTCTGGCAAAGCAGTAATCTTTGACTGACAGATGAAGTTCATAGGCCCCTGGCCGGTTTTCATTACCCAGAATGCTGTTGTGAATTAAAAATAAGAATTTTGAGCAAAAGCTTGACTTCACCTAGGGCTCCATGTGGTTCTAAAATACTGTTAAAATTAAGTTTTCTCCATTCCTCAGCCATTTATTTGGCAAAATGCAGTATCATGTATTTATTTTTTTGTTAACATATAATGTATTATTTGTTTCAGGGTAGAGGTCTGTGAATCATCAGTCTTACACGATTCATAGCACTCACCATAGCACATACCCTCCCCAGTGTCCATCACCCAGACCCCCTATCCCTCCCCTCCCACCGCCAAGCAACCCTCATTTGTTTCCTGAGATTCAGAGTCTCTTAGGGTTTCTCTCCCTCCCCTGATTATCATGTACTTTAACTCTGATGCAAATATCATTTCCATTTTAGATTGTCTTTACATAGATATACTTAGCAATCTAAATTAAGTACTTTTTTGCCTATATGGAAATAGGAAATCAATCTGAATATGCTTTTCTGTCTTGATATTAAACATATTAATAGATAATAATAAATATTAGATATTTATTAGATTAGATAGATAAGAGGTATTTATTAGATATTTAACAGATAAATATTAGATAATAGATAAAGATTAATAGATAATTTAATAATAAAATACACTATACTTAATTCTTGGAAGTGTGGTCTTCTCACTGACACAGGAGTAGGACGGGGTGGGGAAGGGTCGTGGAGGGTAGACCAAGGAAAGCGGTAGCTCTTGCCAGAAGCTCTATCCTTTTCATAGAACTTTTCAGAATAGAAGTTCTGTTCTCTTTTCTTTACCTCAGACTCCTGGCCATGCTATTATATCTAGGAGGCTTTTCTCAGGGGAATACACAACCTAGACTATCAAGCTACCACAGACAACAAGACTATTCACAAGATGCCAAATTAGATCCAAATCTCCAGAGTAAATCAGTTCCAGCAGAGCGTGGTGCTTCCGTGCTGGTTCTTTCGGATGGCAACAGTTAGACACCTGTCAAGTGTGGGGCTGAGGATGGTCTAGACTAATAACAGCGCAGAACTGAGCATAATGAAGAAGGCTGTGTGGTAATACGCTGAAAGTAATCCTCCCCTGCCCCTTATTTTACTGCATCCTCAGATCTCCTTCACTTTCTAATGAAGGCACATCTGTTCCTCAGCAGTAGGAGCTTCCAAATCCCTTCCTTTTCTAAGTGACTTTCTTAGATCAAACATTTTGCAGAGACCAACTTTTGTTTCTGGGCAACGCTGATAACTGAAGTGTGTACCTCTTTTAGAGACAACCTGAAATAATGTGAAAGAAAATGGAGGCCTGATGGGTAAGAACAGAAGAGCAAAATCTGATGGGAGCTAGATCTTCTTATGAATTAAAATGCTCCAAAAGGCTGCCTTTCCCCAGAATTATGCATGGTTTTACAACCTCACAGTGTTATATCCGAATTTTGCATGGTTCAAGTAATTCCTAGAAACTTGTAGAAGACATTTTAACTGAATCAATTTGTGTGTGTGTGTGTGTGTGTGTGTGTGTGTGTAATTTAGAGGAGTACATACATGGATGTGAGCTGGTTTATTAGCAGGGATTTTGAATATGGTTAATCTATTACAGCCATTTTAAGAGATGTGGTGGGATGGTTAAGTTCTGATGAGTGGTAACAGAGTTTAATATTCAGAATTTACTGTGCTGAAAAATCTCTGGGAAACTAGGGATGCAAAACAAAGAATCAAACCAGTGATAAAGTATTTAGGTAAGCTAAGCATGTGTGCACGTGTAAACCCCAAGGGCTTGGTCCTCTTCTCTTCTCTATCCCTGATAGGTTCATCTAGATTTATGAAATTATATCTATACACAGTTAATTCTCAAGTTAGATCCAACTATCTATTTGATAGCCCATCTGGAATGTCCCTTAGGCATCTCCAAATCAATCCATTTAAAACAATCTTTGATCTCACCTCTTGTCCCGATTCTCCCACCTCAGGAAATCATTATCTATGCAACTGCTTATGCCCCAAACCTAGAGGTCATCTTTGATTTCACTCAGAGCCAGATAACTTCTATTTGCCTCAGCCAGATACACTTTCCATCCTTCATGTACTTTACAAAAGAATGCTGACCTGTAAGGACTGTATCAATAGTTTCTTCATACTGTGGCTTCCTTTTGGTTAAAACCAACAGGAAGCTCCTTCAGGATATCAGAAGTAATAGGGGGAGGTCAGAGTCTATTTCCCTGGGCCCTCATGTGTGATGCTGCCTCTAGGGTACTCCAAGGAAGGCCACTGCTCCTTTTGAGGTGGTTGATGACACATGAAGTCCCCCCCCCCCCGACACCCACCCCAGTTTTAGTAACCAATCTTTATCTCCTACATGCACAGTAGGGAAAGTAGCCTGACCCCTGCTTGACCCAGTTTATATCACTATGGCTTACAGTCCTTCAATTCTCACAGCCTGGTAGATTCCTTTGTAAATAAGGCTGTTATGATGGAATATCCTAAATTAAGTGTTTGCAGAAGCCTAGCTTATATACCCCTTCCTTCATGGGCTACTTCCAGTCGACTGCAAGTTCCATTCTAATACATAACCACCAGTTTCCACTTCCTTCTCTCTCTCTACTACCCACTTCCATTTCCCTCCTACCAGCTCTACCAACTGTGAGTCAGTATCCTCTCTTGCCTGGACGACTGCAACAGCCTTCTAACTCATCTCTCCATGTTTGCTCTTGTTTTCCTATCATTTTTTTTTTCTACAGCAAACAGAATAATCACTTAAATATATAAATCAGATCATTCACATTCATATCTGAAAAGTCTTCAGATTGGGGCTTCTCTGAACACCCACTCTAAGCAGCCAATCAACCAACCTATGATATCAGCCTGTTTTAATTCTCTGTATAGTATTATCCTGTGATAGATTTTTGCTTATTTGTGATTTTGATGTTTCTCATCCATGATGTTCCTCATTTCCAGAAAGTAACTTCAGTGAGAGCAGAGACCTTTTGTTATATATACCAAATTCCTCCAATAGTGCTTAAAGCATGGTAGGCACTGGACAGCTACTGAGCAATGGAAGGGAACTAAAAACTTAATTCAGCTGTCTGAATTTGCTGGGATCAGGGAAGAGCAGGAATACATGAACCTATAGGTTCTACCAACTGTGAGTCAGTATTCTCTCTTGCCTGGACTAAACCTATAGGTTTCCCTTTCCTTAGCAAAGCCCAGTGTCGTTCCCACCCTAATCCCCTCAGTAAGTTTAAGCTGTATAATGGCTATTGCCTGGCTGAGTAGGTGAGTGGGGTCCCAACTTACAATTGAAATGTTTCATTGTACTTTGGTGACCATGTGTTGCTTTTTGTCTTCGTGCCTTGTTTTCTCTTCTTGTCCCCAAGGTTAGGTCCCAGTATACAGACTTCCACAAAGGGCTGGAACATTGCAGTGGTCTGCCAGTTTAGGTCATTAATAGCAATCACTGAAAACCATAAAGGAAAGGAATGCAAAGTGTTAGCAAACAAATGTGTGGAATCTTAGCCTCCTCTTCGGTCCTTAGAGTTAATTTTTTTTTTAGAATTAATTTCTTTTTAATGATGTATGAAGCCATAACTTGCCCTTGATAGTGTGGTAACCCTACTGATAAACATGCACACACACCCACACCCCCCCACACACACACATAAAGCAATTTACTCTTCTGAATGTACACTTGACTGAGCTTTCAGTTCTAAACTGTGTGGTATTGGTGTAGTGAAAATTTAGCTAAAATTGAAATGACATTTTTTTTACTAATGAAAAGTTATCATTCTTGTTTAACTAAAAATGTGATTTTTTCATATCAAAAGTGAAGATATGTTCATCATAAAACACCTAAAAAATATACATAAAATAAGGAATAGATGAAAATAAAGTCTGTAATTTTATCAGTAAGGGGCAACGATGTAATATTTTGGTATGTATGCTTTCAATATTTATATGTAGAATGGGAGCAGTTGTAGTCTTATGAGTCAGCTATATTTTTAAAGTCTATTGTGGATATCTTTCTAATTCATTATATATTTTCAAATTGCAAATAGTCAACTATATGGATATTCCATCCTATGTTTAATGAATAAGTTACTGTTATGGCTCTTTCCTAATTTTAGGCATCATAAATAATTCTTAAATGTGCATTCTTCTGTGTATACTTTTGTCATCCTTTGAAAAACGTTTAAAAATATATTATAATTAAAATACTTATTGTAAAAGTTCACAACTTTGAGTATTTGATATGTAGTGTCAAAATATTTTTGTAAAATATTTAAAGACACTGGCAAGTGTAGGCATGTCCATTTACCAACACAGTACATAATCCATTATAGACTATAACTGTTACTTTTATAATGCAAGCTATACATCAGGCGATGCAAATTTAAAATGTGTCAGAAGGCCATGGTTTTTAATAAGGTGGATATGGTGACTAACTCTATAATAGTATAAAACAGAATATGGCTTTATTGAGCAAAATTAACACTTAAATTTCACCTTTGAAATATCTGCCGCATTCAGATTATATTTTTGCAATCAAAAACCAATAGATTGAACTAGTCATTAAAAAGAAAAAAATCAAGTCTGTTATTGAAAATCACATAGAAAAACAAGTATATAGGTAGATAATGTGAATGGTAAGAACATAGTGACCCAACATATAAGATTTGACAGTTTATGGAGCTGACCATAGCCCTAATGTTCAATGTACATCCTAGCATCAACAAGAGAAAATGTTCAATGTATGCCAGTTTGAAATGTAATCTCCAATGTATTTAAACCATTTAGATACTTCAGATAATATAGGCTAAATATCTGTGCCGTTGATTTTTAGATCAAAAGTTCTGGTTTCATGAAAAGGCTATGAGCATGCCCTGAAATCATTACATGTTTTTAAAAATAGATCTAAGAAAAAAATTACATTTTTCATATTATTGTAAAGGTTAAAGTCTACTAGGCTATTTGGTCCATCTGGACATGATACATACCTTTTACAGTGACTTTATGCTCTCCAGTTCCTGGGGTTGCGGTGATGTCCACATGCACAGATATCTGACCCACTGAATCTTTGGAGGGGTGACCTGCAAATGAGTAGACATTTACTGCCTCAAACTTTCAGGCTACTTTAATAATAGATAGGTACATTTTCTGCATAAGGGACTTTAAAGTGAGTTCATGGAAATGAATGGTTCTTTTGATTAATAGCACACAATAGGTATCCACAAATGTTCACAGTTAAATTTGCTCTTTGGGGTTGAAGCTTTGGTATAAACATATGTACCCCACTGAGCTAAGATTTCATATGATCCTCAGATATTATAAGACACTGTGTTAGTACTCATATGGTTAAAAGAACTCGCACTTGCCTCACTAGGCCCAATTAAGCTCTCTTCATTGTTTATGTGCAAAGGTGTGTTATTGACTTTCATGCCTGAAAGACCTTTTCTACAATGTGCGCTACCAAAGCAGTAGGGCCACAAAGATGGCTCTGTAGAGCTTCTACTTTCATGAAGCCCACAGTAGACCAGGAGAGACCAACCTATGAATACATTGCTGCAGTACAGTACAAGTTCTATAATGTATATTTGCAAGGTCTGCTGATGGTATAAAAAGGAGTAGTTCATTCTCCCCTCATAAAGTTTACTCAAGAGTTAACATGCCACCAACGTTGGCTTTCTTTTTTAAGTGACTCTTAATCTCACAAAACAAACTGAGGGTTGCCGGGGGGAGGGGGTTTGGGAGAAGGGGTTGGGATTATGGACATTGGGGAGGGCATGTGATTTGGTGAGTGCTGTGAAGTGTGTAAACCTGGTGATTCACAGACCTGTACCCCTGGGGATAAAAATATATGTTTATAAAAAATAAAAAAATTAAAAAAAAAAAAAAAGAGTTAACATGCTGTATTGGAAAGTCCCTGTGATTTGGGGTCAGATAAATTTAAATTCGAATCATAGTTATACCACTACTGGCTCCCTGATCAGATTTTGCCATATTCTCAATTTGGTTTTCTTATTTGTAAAATAAAAATAATAACACCAACCTCTTAATATACACACATGTATTAACATCTATGAACATACATATTTTTCCACAAATAGGAGCATATGTTCTAACTATCCTTTACCTTACCTTTATCTTTTCACCTAAAACTTCATAGATTATTCCATTTCAATATGTATAAAGTTATCCCTCGAGAGCCTGGAATAGCACAGCGCTAACTACAAAGTAAATGTTCAATGAGTAGTTGCATGAAAATGAATCACTGAAATGTTTACAAATAATTAAAACATGGAAACATTTAAAACATTTAAAATAATGTTTGGCCTTTACTCCATTATGTGAATATACTACAATTTATTTAACCATATCTTGTTCTCCGATCTTTTGCTGTCAGGAACAAACTATAGTAAGTATTATTCATATTTACAAGTTTATAGTGTAATTTCTATAAGTGAAATTTACTTGTCAGAGTAGGTGAACTCTAATTTTGTCCCATAGAGATTTTTTAAAGCAAATTCTTATTTAAAATTTTTAAAATTCCAATGTAATTAACATAGAAATTATATTAGTTTCAGGTATATACTACAGTGCTTCAACAATACTATGACACTACTCAGTGCTCATCATAAGTGGACTCTTTATCTCTTTCACCTGTTTCACCCGCCCCTCCCCACTATCCATCATTTTGTTCTCTGTAGATAAAAGTTGGTTTTTCAGTTTGGTTTTTTTTTTTGTCATTCATTTTGTTTTCTAAATTCCACATATGAGTAAAATCATATGGTGTTTGCCTTTCTCTGACTGACTTATTTCACTTAATAATATACCCTCTAGATCCATCCATGTTCGTGATCCACCACCAGGTTGGTGATATATAGGATAGTTTTACATTATCCCTAAGTTGGTGATAACCTTATGAAATGAGGTCCTCCTCTTCAAGAATAGAATATGACTTCCTATTATTCAAGTCTTCTTCTGTGTACTTCAATTATGTTTTATAGTTTTACATTTTTCTTTGTGTGAATGGTACATATTTTTAAAGGCTTTTTTAAAAATATATATTTATTTGAAAGAGAATGAGTGAGAGAAAGGAGGGGGCAGAGGGAAAAGGAGAGAGAGAATCTTAAGCAGACTCCATGCGCAGGGCAGAGCCCAAAGAGGGGCTCGATCCCACAACCCTGATCATGACCCAAGCCGAAATCAAGAGCCTGATGCTTAACCGATGGAGCCATCCAGGTGCCCCCCCCATCTGAACTTTTTAATGAAAAATGTGCCCTTAATTCTTTTGAGTGTTACACATATATAATCAAGTATCTTTAATCAGTGAAACATTTCACTTTTCCTTTCTAGTTTTTATGCCTCTTATGCTAATTTTATTGGCTTGTACTTCTATTATATTACATGATAGTATTTAAAGTAGATATGCTGTTATCCTCCATTTGGCTCTCCAAATTCATTTCCCATACTTTTCCACTCTGCCTTCTGTCCTCAGAGGCTGTCTGACAATTTTAGTGATGTCTTCTCTACTCTAGTGTCTATTTGGGTCTGGCCAAAGGGAAGCCCTGGCAAGAGATTAGAAGCAGGAAAGAGAGTCACATCAGATATTTATTTCTTTGGTCACCTTCCTGTGGGCTTACTTTGTGCTGGCTGAATCCTGTAACCAAACATCATAATTTCCTTCAAGCAGCCCTCACTAGGTGACAATATTTTTTCGAGTGTTGCTTCCTCCTCCCTTGTTACTGTTAACGCAAAGAGTAGTTTAATAGTTCACTATTCCTTCTGGTTTCTTTATATCCCCTGCCCATACCTTTCTATGTAGTTTATTAAATCCTTTGCAAATAATCTTAATTGGGGTGTGCCAACTGTTGGGACTTTGGTTAACAGAGTTAATGTTTTTGATTTGCTCATAACTTTAATGAAAATACTTCGAGTATTTTCCCAATACTCCTTCGTGGAACAATGAGACAGTTTTTGAAGGGAGGAACAGGCTCAAAATAGACACTAATTTCTTAGGAAATATTACTCCCAGAGGAGAAAATCCTTAAGGAGGCTCCTCAAGGCTGAGTTGGAGTTCATCTCTTAGACAAAGTCAAGGAAATAGCATGAGAGCACATGCATCAGTCAGAATGGCGCCTCCTGGAAACTGCGAGCAGCTTAGTATGGATGGAGCACAGATGAGGGAGTAGTAGCCAGAGGAAAGCTTTAACAACACGGTGGTACCCTGAATGCCGTTTAGAAGTGTGGAGATATTATCTCAGAGCTGCTGAGAAGTCTCTGAAGTTTTTGGCTCTAAGAGGCGTAGTCCGATTTATTTCTAGAAATAATTCCTCTCATGTGCGTAAGAGATGGATCACTCCATTCTCTTCTGGAAAGACCATTGCGTCTCACTGTACCATGAATCCAGTCCTAAAACCTAACTCTTTCCTAGGATGCTCTTGATGACCTTCTACTTGATCCATGTCGTAGGTCTGTGCTGTTCACATTAGTCAATTCTTGAAAACTTTCTTCATGTTTTCACCAAGACAAACCACATGTTGTGGACATCCTTTCTCTATTATCCTATGAAACCCTATCCAAACAGCTCTACTATAAAAATATGTTCATTTCTTTATCCCACAAACAATCTGCAATTTTGTTCTTGATTCCTTCAAATGCTAAAAATCCTGGGCCGTGGAATCATACTGCTTTGATTATGCAGATGGTCTCACTCACTCACTAATGGATAATTAAAACTCCATGAACTTTCATTTTCTTGTTTTTAAAGTGGGTATAAAACCACCTACCTGGCAACACTGTGGTGAGGCTAAAAAGAGATAATTAAAGAATACATAGAATATTTTGAGCCTTGCATTTAACAGCTGCTAGGAAATGCTTCCAAGTTTATTATGACAATAATTCAATTCTTAATAAGGGAATATTTCAAAATTATTAAATTCTTTTAAGATTCAGGCATAATGTCCACATATAGAAATTATGAAAAAAATATGGACATTATGGTTATCTAGATCAAAGACTGCAAGAAGATAACTCCAGAATGATGGACAGTCTGCCTAGCAACCTTCGAATTCTACTTCCTTCCCTCAGACTTCCTGGGTTGAGTAGAATAGAGATGGCAGATTTTTAGAGCCCTCAAATGTCTAATAAGGAAGACTTCCTTAAAATGTAAGACCACTTATTAACCAAGAATCTGGTGAGATGAGTTTTCTTTTGATTGATTTTTGTAGCTATTGCTGAAATCACAGGTGATGGTAAAATGTCTCTAAGCGACAGTGAAAATGCATGCATCTAGTTTGCATATTTTCATTGTTTTACTAAAGATCTGAGCTTGCTCAGTGCTTGGGTTTGTGGTTAAAATAGGTATGGCTTGTCTTGTATGTATCTTTGAGCGATGATACAGCAGTGGCTGGATTCTGCCCAGAGTAAACATCATGAAATGGTCGTTAGGCAAGTTATTGATTGAATGTGTTTATAACTGAGGAAAGCCTTCCATCGGGACACTTGCCAGGAGCGTCATTTCTTCATTTGAGTGTAATTTAAAGTCTTTAATTGTGTTACAGAATTTGAGAGATTTTTATAGCAGGGAATATTAAAGTTCTAATTAGGGAACTTGGGTTTCTGTTTGCGGCCTTTATTTTGGAGGAGAAATTTTATACTGTTTTAAAACAAGGAGCAGCTTATGAGACTTGCTCAAAACCTTTTAAAATGTGCTGTTTAAATGCACAGATACAAGTTTTCCCTTTTTACAATTGCTTTTCTTCCATCTTCTACATGTACCTGCTGTGTGTGTGTGTGTGTGTGTGTGTGTGTGTGTTTGTGTGTATGTGTTCCCTAAAGAGATACAGACAGTTGCATTGGGAAGAGAAAAACATTAAAAATCATACGTATGTACTCAGCAGTGAATGAACACTTCTGTGAAACTGCCTGGGTAGAGTCATTTATACCAGACTCTAAAAATGCACATTTTCCTTTCTAACACAAAATGTGAAATTTACTGCTCAATCAAGTCAAACGTAGGCTTGAGAACTGACTTCTTAATGTGTCACAACCCTAAACAAGTGGAGTTAAGAAGTAGTTTAAAAGCGTTTATCATTGATTGCCGTTATTGCTTTAATGGCCATGCTGTGCACGACTGTCACTTTAGGACTCCAGGTCCTGCTTTCGTGGCCAGCTGCTTATACCACCCCCTAGAAGCCATGCTAATGCTTGGTATTGTAGTAAATTATGCAGTGGTTTTTTCTTCCTAACTATATTCCATAATGGCAGAGAGATTCTATTAATATTAATAATTCACACATTTTATCTCCAATTATATAATAAACTTATGATGTTATTTTGATAGATACTAAAGAGCCAATTCATTGATTAAACCTGCCAGCAGTCCTCACTTTACATGGTGTGATAGGCCTAGATTCCTGCTCCCATAGTTTAGTAAAATAACACCCTGTCCCTACAAACAGGTTCAGATTTCACTTATCATGGTATAGTAAATGTGTATCATTGCACAAAGTATAAACTTTGCTTCTAGATTTTAGTTCACAGATCACTACATAAATAACAGAGATGTCATCAGTGATCAATTACATTGTTTCTTTCACAGTCTGCTAGTATTTACCTGTTCAGTTTACACATACAGCAAGGGTGTAGTTGTGATGCTGCCTTCCCAGTGAGGAACCCATGTGACGTTTTACAAACATGGACAATCAGAAGAAGGGACTGACCGGCAAAGATGAAAGGACAGAAAAGAACTAAAGAGTGATGAGGCTGGAGTGAAATTGGCATAGAATGTAAATGAACTAATGGACAAGGTTATTGAACTTGGGAATGTTGACACTACCACTAACAGAGACACTAGAGAAACAGACAGGGAACTCAGTGAAAGTGAATTTACTGGCAGTAGATGAGGCAGAAGATGAAGATGTACTAGTGGAAGAGACACTGGGGGAAAATCTTTACATTTAAGGAACTCTGAGAGATGTTACGATTTTGAAGTAGAAAAGATATATTGTCAGTAATTGACCCAAACTTCAGAAGGAATATGACATTCCATCAAGGTATACAAAAGATGTTTGCTCTTTATAGTAACATGATGAGAAAATGCAAGTACTAGGCAAACTACTTTTTTTTTTTAATTTTTAATTTTTTATTTTTCATAAACATATATTTTTAAAACTACTTTTGATAAAGATTTTAACAAGAAATGAAAC
Organism: Mustela putorius furo; assembly: GCF_011764305.1. Lineage (NCBI taxonomy): Eukaryota > Metazoa > Chordata > Mammalia > Carnivora > Mustelidae > Mustela > Mustela putorius. Next base: position 1,999,020 of record NW_025422382.1, on the reverse strand, counting down.
ACTTTAATTCTCAATGTTTCCAGTATTTCCAATTACAATGTATTGAGTGTTGTACTATTTTTTCATTTGCCTGTACATTTATAACTGACAGTAAAAAATCTTGTTTCTTCTGACAATGTTTGCAAGATTAGGATTAGAATCCTAATTTTTCATGTTAATTAGCAAAAGTGCTTTGCACAGATACAATTTACACAATTATTTTTACAGTCCTGCATCAGTGTGCAAAGTCATCACTGTGTACATATATCTGAGTTGACTTATTAACTACTTTTGCAGGTGCTAAAACTATGGAAGCTGCTTGCTTAAGTCAGATGTAAGTTACAGGTGTGTTATACGGGCAAGGTACTGTTCCTCCTATCTGGTAGGTGTGCTATAGACTTGAATCTGATTATCCATGTACATGGTGAAATCTGTTGATTTTCTATCCCAGGATTAAAAAAAAAAATGGGCAAAAGCATTTGAAGAAAATATACATTGATCAGGTAGTTATTTCCCCCAAAGAGAAAGATAACATATAAGAGATTTCCCCCAAAGAGAAAGATAACATATAAGAGATTCCATTTCCCATGGAATGGAATATGAAAATCACCTAATATTCTGCTTTTTATTAACAGTTTTTATGAGAATTGAATGAAAACTTAATCTGAGGCTATGCCTGTTACATAATCTTGTCTATACAAAATCCATAGGAATTAAACACTTGTGTCTCAGATCAACACCTGGGCCTCTGGAATGTGTCCTTTGTCACTGATGTTAGTAGCTCAGACTTCCCCTTCAGGAATGAAAACTGCTTATGTGAATAAACATTGGCAAATGGTGTAGGACTGCTTTATCTGAAGTCCTTTTAAGAAGAACAGCTTTTGAGGATAAAAGATACTGAGTACTATCAGATTATGATACACTAATATATAAGCATGCTAATAGAGTTAGTCTCCCATCTTTCATAATTTTAGCACACACTGTGAGGGACTAAATATTATAAACATTTAGTAATGATTATTCATGTGATAATTAACTCCAGGTCCTCAATAAGCATTCTGTAAAATGTCAGATGAAAAATACTACAACTGCTCAAGTGACCACTCCATTTTATCCAAACTAGCTAAGCCTCTGAAAGGGGGCTTGAATCTATTCTCAGAGCTCTTTGCTGGGACCCTCAAAGGGAAGGCATGGGGAGTTCATGAGGAATGACCATTCTGGCAATGTCACCGTTGAGTATCAGAGCTGACAGGTCTACAATTCAAGGTGGGAGTAACCTACCTCCATTAAGTTCTCTTAAGTTGTTAGACAACCTTGAAGACGGTAAGGTCAAATAAACCACGGAAGTGCTTTATTAACTTGAACTCCTTTTCTTCTGTCAACCCTTCTTTTGCCTTCCTCTGTTTCTTTCCTGTTCTTTTCTTATTACCTCCACAGTATTTAATATATATTTGAAGGAATTCATGGTAATCATGCATGGCTATAATTTTTGACCACTTATGTGTGGCAGGCATTGTGTTAAGTGCTTTAGTTATAAGATCTTGCTTTGATATTAAAGATGATAGGTACATTTTACAGATGGTGAAACTGGGTCCTAGATGTTACCTGTCCAAGTCACTAAATGGGCAATCTGGGGTTTGGTCTCAGATCTCTGGTTTAAAGGGTCCGGTGTATATGGTGCTGTGATGTTCATTAAACACTACTTTTCTTCCAGCACTTACCCTTTTATACATCAAAGAGGAAAAAGCAAACTCTGTCTTGGTGTTTTGTTTTATGGCATTTAAAGTCTTGCTGAACTAAAATGTAGAAATGATGTGAAATCAAAGATAAACGTCACACTATATAGACAGATAGCATCTGGATATCTTATGATTATGTGTTTTTATGTGATAACATTAAGCTTGCATTTGCAACTTTTTATATTAAATTCCACAGTATTTTACCTATCAAATTCCAGTTATCATTCAAATATGCATTTAAATTAATTTTGCTTCTTGGAACAATATGGTTTCTTAGATTTCTGTGCTTTATCCTTAAAGTTACTACTAATTGAAATGTTTTTTTTTTCTTTTCTTGAAATTTTCTGAGTTCTACTTATTTAATGTAGAGTATAGTATTGGTTACAGGAATAAACTATAGTGATTCATCATTTACATATAATACCTAGTGCTCATCTCAACAAGTGTCTTCCTTAATATCCATCTCACATTTAGCATATTCGCCACTCCCCACCTTCCCTCCAGCAACCTTCAGTTTGTTCTCTATAAATTAAGAGTCTCTTATGGTTTGCCTCCCTCTGTTTTTATCTTATTTTAAATTCCACATATGAATGAAATCATATGATATTTCTCTTTCCCTGACTTATTTGGCTTAGCAAAATACACTCTAATTCTTTTTGTTTTTTTTTTTAAGATTTTATTTATTTATGGGACGCCTGGGTGGCTCAGTGGGTTAGGCCTCTGCCTTCGGCTCAGGTCATGATCCCAGGGGCCTGGGATCGAGTCCCGCATTGGGCTCTCTGCTCAGCAGGGAGCCTGCTTCTCCTCATCTCTCTCTCTGTCTGTCTCTCTGCCTATTTGTTATCTCTCTCTCTGTCAAATAAATAAATAAAATATTAAAAAAAAAGATTTTATTTATTTATTTGACAGACAGATCACAAGTAGGCAGAGAGGCAGGCAGAGAGAAAGAGGAGGAAGTAGGCTCCCTGCCGGGCAGAGAGCCTGATGTGGGGCTCTATCCCAGAACCCTGGGATCATGACCTGAGCCAAAGGCAGAGGCTTTAACCCACTGAGCCACCCAGGTGCCCCTAAACTCTAATTCTCTCCACAGTGTTGTGAATGGCAAGATTTCTTTTCATTTTTAATGGCCGAGTAAGAGTCCATTGTATATATGCACCACGTTACTAATTGATAATTAGTCAATAACCACTCCCCACCAAGTCTCCCTGGGGAGCTGCTTTCATTGTTAAAATAACTGGAACACTAGGAAATTGTGATGTTGTTTTCACTTTTTTTTTTAACTTTAACAGCATTTCTTTAATGTTGCATTACATTATTTATGTGCTTTCAGTCTGTCTTGCTTACCAAAATATAAGCTCTGTGAGCAAATTATCTTTGCCTTGGTCACAGATCTTTAGTGAGTAACACAATGCCCAATACATAGGACGCACTCAATAAATTTTTGCTGAATACACATAGTTATAAAATTTTAAAGAAAGGTTAAGAATAATGCTTAAAGTTCAAGTTTGAAGTTCTAAAGAATAATTATAAATGATAAACTGGTTTTATGACTTGGGAGTTTTATTGTGATCTACCTTTCTATTTTGATTTGCAGATTTTAAAAAAGAGATAATGTATTAGAGAAACAGTTGAGATTCCAAGAATACTTCTTCCTGTCCCCATTCTCCATTAGTGGATTCAATGTTTTATACTTTTATTGACTTAAATGTTTTATACTTTTATTGATTATAAATATTATGCATTTATAATTATATTATTCAATACATTTAAAAATATTTATAAATGGTTGTGGGTATGATTTCATTTATTTATTTATTGGTTTTAGAGGTTTATTAAATGTTGCTATAGTTCATTCATTTACAACCTCTATTATTTTATGAATAGATCATTATTTGTTCACATATTCCCCTATTAATGATTATTCAAGTTGTTTCCAGTATTTTGCTATATAGCAAATGAAGCAACAAACTAGCAACACAGTTTCAATAGCCATTTTTTATTATGTCTCCTATTAAGATTTTGATCAGCATTGCACTGAACTTGTAGATTGTTGGGGACCTTGATGATATTGTTGTATAGGACATGAGCACAGTACTTCACTCTGTTCATTTACTTATATTCTTACATCTTACCTTGAATAAAATTTCAGGTTTTTTCCTAGAGGTCTTATACATATTTTGCCAAATTTACTTGTAGGTATTTTAATTGTTTTATTGTTTTAAATGATTTTTAAATTTCATATTCTAATTGGCCACTCATGAGCAAAGGAATGCTGTTGAGGTTTTATGTTGATTTTGTAAGGAAGGATCTTGTTAAAACTTTTTATTCTAATAGTTTACAGATTTTCTTATGACTTCTATGTAAATAACATCTGTTTTTAAGTTTTTTTCTCTTTTTCAATTCTGTTTTTGAGTAGAGAATTTAATGTGTCTGTAACCTTGAGATAAAAACTTAACATGGACAGTATGTAAAGGGAAACTCATGAAACTAGTTTGTACATATAACTATAAAAGCTAAATGAAATACAGATAGAATACAATCCATTCACCAAATACAGCTTATTTTAACTAGAAAAGGTTTGTTTAAACTATAATCATAATAAGTATAACTAAAAAATTCCCAAATTCTGAAAAAAATTTGATAAATTTTAGTGCCCATTCATAACAAAAACTGACATAATTCAGATTTTAGGCATGGTTTCTAAATGTGATAAAGAATATTCCTTTTAAAACAATAACCAATATCATACCCACATGTTAATTATTAGAAATCTTCTTTTAAAATTCAGAGCAAAAAGAGAATAAATACAATGTTCTGAAAATTTATATGAAACCAATGATTTAAAAAATAGAAAGTATTGTTTGGGTCCTAGAAATGGCAACAATTTTTTTGCAACCCTATGTTTGTTAAAAAAAAAAAAAACAAAACCCTAATGTTTTTTCTTTAAGAGAGTCTCTTGAATTAACTCGATGAGATAAAAACCATAAGAAACGAATAGTTATATGATTTTGAATCACAATATATATCATTCTCAAAGCAGCAAAATAAATGTGTGTTTGTATGTGTGTGTGTATATGAATTTCTCACAAAGAGAAATTTGTGAGAAATTTGTGTGTGTGTGTGTGTATACCCTGAAATTAACCTAATTAAAAATGTGATAAAGCCATGAAATTTGACTCAGACATAAAAGGATAATTATTAATAAAAGAAAAATGTATCTCTAACATAAAGATAAAATACATTAAGGATGGTCACTTATTTTCATATTTAGTTATAGATTTACTGCAATTCTAATCAGATTCCCAAAGGCTTTTAAAATATATATTTTCTTACAGACTCCAAAGCCCATTTGGAAATGCATTTCTAATAGAAACTAAGAACTTATTAAAAACAGAACTTATTAAAGGGAACTAAGATCTTATCACAACTTCTTCAAGAAAGTACCTAAAAACATATTTAAAAGGAAAAATTAAGACTTATTCTTATAAAATATTAAAGCATCTTATTAAGCCACAGTAATTAAATTGGTCTAATTCTGGACTGTAAGTAGACAGAATAGGGTAAGAGTTCCAGAAACAGAATTCCAGTATAATTAAGATATCAGTGACAAAGGGACCATTGGTGGGAAAGGGGAAGATGACTTCATATTGGTGGAAGAATTGGGTAATACCGGGGGGAAAAATGTTTAATTTACATCCTCACCATACATCATATACCAAAGATAAATTCTGATATATTTTTTAAAAAAGTTAAAATTGAAAAATCAAACTAAAAGAAGAATATAATATAGACAAATTTTTATTCGATATTTGTATGTGGAAAGACTCCTTGGACTTACAGAAATAAATCACAGATGAAAGCACATTGAAAACATTTGTAGGTCAAAAGATATCATAGGCTGGGCGCCTGGGTGGCTCAGTGGGTTGGAGCCTCTGCCTTAAGCTCGGGTTGTGATCCCAGGGTCCTGAGATTGAGCCCCACATGGGCTCCCTGCGCAGCGGGGAGCCTGCTTCCCTGCCTCTCTGCCTGACAAATAAATAAGTAAAATCTTAAAAAAAAAAAAAAGATATCATAGGCAAGTAATCAACCAAGAATATGTTTACACATTACAGAGAGTTACTCTCCTTAATTTATAAAACAATCATACAAATTGATAAACTCTAGGATGCCAATAAATAACTGAATATAGGTCATAACCAGACAATTCACAAAGAGAAATTCAACTACTTAATATTAAAAATGCTAGGGATTTAGTGGAAAATCTAAAATTCTAATCTGTTTTTGATGGTAATGAAAGTTGGAACAAGCTTTTGTTGGAAAAATACTTGAGTATTACATGTTTTCTAGATATTCACAACTTTGAGTTTAGGATTTTCATAGTGGAAGTCTATTCAAAATGTAATTCTAAATACATAAAAGAATTTACATGGAAATGTTTATAATATTAATTGAAAATTGAAAAATTTAAGTATTTTGGGAATAAGCTAATTATGAAATATCATCTATGTGATTGGATATAAGTATAACATATTGTTAAAGAGCAGATAATACCACGTAAAATACTTAGCTTGAAATACTATATGGAAAATACACGGTTGCATATAAAGCTCCTGAAGTATTTCTAACAAATATGAATATCAAAAGTTGAATAGTTTCTTTAAGATTTTATTTATTTATTTGACAGAGAGATCACAATTAGGCAGAAGCAGGCAGAGAAAGGGGGAGAAGTAGGATCCCTGCTGAGCAGAGAGTATGATGTGGGGCTCGATTCCAGGACCCTGAGACCATGACCTGAGCCGAAGGCAGAGGCTTATCCACTGAGCCACCCAGGCAGCCCAGCATATGTTACCTTTATAATCAAAATAAAATAAAGGTAGTTAAAACAAGTCTAAAAACTATTATCAAGGGAGTTTGATTTAATATTGTTTAAAACACAAAGTTTGTCAATAAATAGGAATTTTAAACTCCCAGTTATAGAGGTTTGAAATAATACATCCATGTATTTTTATAGAAGAGTTTGATAGAGATTATAAATAGCTGAATCAGGATCCCTACAAGTTCCCCCAGAGTTAACGTAACGATGTTCTCACACCTCCTCCAGTTGGCACCTTCCCCTTTTCCAACCTTGATAACACCATTCTTCCTGCCATCCAAGCTCAAATCATTGAAAACCCCATGGGACTTTCCCTCTGCTTTGTTTACTGATCCTAACAACCAAATTTTGTCTGTTACTCTTTACATAGTGTATTTAACTCAATCTCTGCTTCACCATGCTACTCTTTTAGTTTAGGACCTTTTCACCACATCTAGATGGCTACATCACCTTCCAAGAAATCACCTTGCTTTCATGTATTTCTGTTGTATTTTATAGAACTTAGCAGGAGTAAGCTTCCCAAGGGCGCCTGTTGCTTTGATGGAAAATTCCAAATTCCCCTAAGTAACTCATGGCTTTCGAAATTCTCCCTCCATTAATTAGAATCAAATTTCTCTCTCACTACACTCAGCAGTGTCCCTTTTCACAAACCTTTATTCCACATTCATATCCTGCTCCTCTCTAAGCTTTGCCACCCTTCTTTGGCTTTCCCAGTCACTCCAGTCTATGTTATTTACTGTCATTTGGAGCCACTTCTACATTCTTACTCAATACCACTCATTTTGGCAATTGAAAATATTCTACCTTATCATGTATTCCTATTTTCTCTCCTACCAAACATTATTGCATTAGAAATTACAACAATATTAAAATAGTTTCAATGTTAAATTAAAAAAAAAAACTATATTGTCTAAAATGTTTGACAATATCTGCTATTGACAAAGCAGGTTGGATTTTTAATGTTAAAAAGTGTCAGTTGGGAAGTAAGTTCTGGAGATACAAAGTTGCTATGACGCAGTGCAGAGAAGGTAAGAGGTCAGTTCTGGACCGTATTACCTGGATTTGAATGCAGGCTCCACCTTATATTAGCTGGGTGACCTTGGACAAGTTGTGTAGTCTCTCTGTGGCTTAATTACCTCATTTTTATTTTTATTTTTTTATTTTTTTTTTTAATTTTTATTTTTTATAAACATATATTTTTATCCCCAGGGGTACAGGTCTGTGAATCACCAGGTTTACACACTTCACAGCACACACCAAATCACATACCCTCCCCAATGTCCATAATCCCACCCCCTTCTCCCAAACCCCCTCCCCCCGGCAACCCTCAGTTTGTTTTGTGAGATTAAGAGTCACTTATGGTTTGTCTCCCTCCCAATCCCATCTTGTTTCATTTATTTTTCTTCTACCCACTTACCTCATTTTTAAAAACAGAAATAATAGTAGTACTTGCCCCATTAATATGTTACAAAGATTAAAGACGTCACCTGTAAGGGACTTAACAAATATATGTGGCTTATAGGAAGTCTTTCCTATAATTGTGGTTGTTTCTTAAAATATTACACCAGTCCTCTCCTTTGACATAGAAATTTCCTTTTTTCTATTGAGGAAATCTTCAATTTATCATCTTCCATGAATCTGTTATACAGAAATACTTGCATAAATATACAAAGACATGACTGACTAAAGATATTAATGGAAACATTTTTACAATGGTCAAAAAATTAGATACAACCAAAAAATTAGATACAACCTATATAGTTTATAAGTAGTAACATTAGGAAATATAACCATATTTCATTATGAAATATGAATGTGCATTTAAAAATTGAAAAATCTGTATATAAGTTATGAAAAGATAAGTATGAAAAATCAAATAGCCTAAAAGTATGCACATTATCCAACTAAGGTGGGTAAAGAAAGATGAATTTAAGTTTTATATTGTGTATGACCAAAAGTCTGGGAGAATAAATAGATAGAATCAGCAAAGTGTATTAGCTCTTACATATGAAACACTTTCATATCACCTGATTTGATTTTAGTGAGCATCTATCACTTGTTAATTAAAATGTTTCCATATACAAAAAGAAACTTAGGGTAGGAAAATGAAGGTGATGAGTTAAGTTCATTGACTTAGAATCCTCTGCTTTCCCTAACAATGAGAGTACACGCTTTACTGATGTGGCTGTCATTTTGACCAGGATGTTATCCACCCTGCCGAGCAGATATCATGAACAAATTGCTGAATGCAGCATGTGAGCAAGTAATTGAACAGTGTTGAGAGGAAAATTAGTAATATGCATTGATGGGTTGATGGACCCATGTCCGCAGTGATCCAGTAATAGATACCTGGATGACAGCAGAAGACAGAGCTCACTTCCTTAGGGTAATCAGTAAGGAATGCTCGGCAGGCAGAATATTCTCAAGCAGCAGTAAAAATCATTAAAAATCAGTTTTGCTAGGGATAATAGAAAGATCCCAGAGATAACCATAGTTACCAATAGTAGGTCTGAGTATTCATTTAATAAAAAAGACTTTATTGCAGGCCAAAACCATGAAGAAATAGAGACTCTTGTTGAAACAGTAAAATGGAACTTCCCCATCAGTTTGGAGCAGCTACCCTGCAGGAGGCGGGTATACACATATTAACTCCTTTGCAGAGAAGGCAACAGACTTAGTAATGCAAGGCTCTGACCTTTTCATCAGGAACTGGTCTAATCTAATGTAAGCAGTGTGGACAACAAGATGGAAGAAACTGTAACAGACAGACTAAGTAGTATTTGTCAGAATAGAAAAAAGAGAATAGTTACGGTTCTACTTCCCAACAGAGGGAACACAAGGAACTTAATGAAAGAACCCGACCCCTACCCCCACTGCTGCAATTCTTTTTCTTCGCCTTCTTGCTTTTTTTTTTTTTTTTGGCTTATTAATCATTCTACAGTACTGAATAAGACTTTGAACTTCAAAATCTGGAATGTGTAAAAACCGAGTCACCTTACAGATTTTAAAAAATAAACAATTTCTTCATTTGGTAATTAATTTATAAAATCTCCCACTCTGGAGGTGCTGTGGGGGGAACAGTCCATGAAATGAATGCATTACATTCCCTACCTTCAGATAAACAAAATAAAATATATACTTAAATAACTGTATTTGAGGGGAGCCTGGGTAGCTCAGTCAGTTAAGCATCTGCCTTCTGCTCAGGTCATATTCCCCAGGGTATTATGATCGAGTCCCACATCAGGATCCCTGCTCAGTGAGGATTTTGCTTCTCTCTCTTCCTCTGCCTGCCACTCCTTGCTGCTTGTGCTCTCTCTTTCTCTCTCTCAAATAAACAAATAAAATATTAAAAAAAAATAAACTGTATTTGAAGATACTATTTTTGTAATCTGAAAGATTTGGGTTTGAATCCTACTCCTGGCATTTACTAGCTGTGGCCTTGGCAATTATTTTACCATCGCTGAGACTCATTTTCTTTACATCTGGAACTGAAATAAACTAATATTTGTTTATAAATAAATTAAAAATGAGATAACACTGACTGAACTCGCTGTTTAACACATATTAGGTGCTTATAAGTGTTAATTCCTTTATGTTCTTTAAATTGGGTAAAATGATCTATTTACTTTTTGTTTTAAAAACTCATATTTAGAGCAAAAAAAGTTGTTTTAAAGACAAATATTTGGATTACATCAATATGATTTTAGCTTTAGATTTAAGCAGAATTATTTAAACATCTACTCTTTGATAGTGCATATTTCTTCCAAAAACTCTGAACGTCATCTGACAAGTAAAGAGATTTTTTTTTCCTAAAGAATGAAGAGAGAATATCTATTTTTAAGGGGAATTTAAGTTTTGAAGTAAACACACATAAAAATATAAAATCAACTGTTTGTTGAAGCCAACAGGAACAAAGGAAAGAGCCTCAGAAATGATTCCCCCAAACTGTATTCTTTACAACTGTATCACTGTAAAGACTCTGTAAGTTCAAACAATGTGGAGGAACTCTCAGGTTGGGTACAACACTAAAAATTATTTTTCTTTATAAAGAAAACATTAAGTTTGACTCTAATAAATGGAGAAACACAGATAAGAGACTGTGTTCTGAAGGAATTTAAATACTGGCTTCTAGTAATTTCCATGGCCCAGTGCCTCTCTGTGTCCTGTGGCTTGGTTCTAAACTGAGACTTGCTAGCATTCTTATGATTCACTCCCATTTTTGTTTAAACTATTTAGGATTATGCGTTTTTCAGAGCCAACCACTGGTTGCCTTCTTAATGCAGAATTTGGCATAAAACTGGACACCACTGCCCTAAAAATCCATCCATCCATCCGTCCATCCATCCATCCATCCATCATCTGAAGCTAAAGTCAAATGTCGTCTTCATGAAGCCCTCCTTGACCACTCTACCAGGAAAGTTTCTCCTCTGATACAATTTCATTTATCATTCTTTCAAAGCTCTTAATAGTTTTTACTTTTATTATAGTTATTGGAATACAAACTGCTCATATTTCCAATTCAGTAAACTATAAACTTCCTAAGGACAAGGGATTTTAATACATTCCTGTGTATAACTGTTATGCCTTCCCCAGTGCCACAAACTTGGTAAGGGCTCAGTAATGGAATACAGAGAAAGTACAAGAATGCAGGCTCTGAGGTCAGATGCCAGAATAATCCAACTTCTAACTTAGGGTATGATTTTGAGAAGCTTCTCAATCTCTCTATCCTTGGTTCTTCATCCGAAAAAAATGGGATAATAACAGTAGTTACTTAATAGTGTCATTATGAAGACTGAACAGTATTAAATACTTTGTGGAGTGCCTAGCTCATAATAAATGCTCAGTAAACGCTAGTGGCTAACATTTTCTCTAAAGTACAGTTTCCTCAAAAGCATTTGCATTCAGAACTCTGGGGCTAGGTAAGGCATTTGAGTAGCTAAAGTTTACCTTTTTTTTTTTTTTTTAACTCAAAATGACAAAATGACAAAGTTTGACCCCCTAGGTTCCCCCGAGGAGCCCACAAATGGTTCATATGATTCTTACAGTATACACTATGGTAATTCCTATGGTAGTATTTGAGTGACAAACAACCTTTGATACGATCTACTGACCAAATATGGGACACATGCATTCCTAAATTTGTCAACAAACTTTCAAATCATAATGTCTCTTGTGAACACTTGCAAAACTTTATAAGGTTCATTGTATAATATTCTCATTCTGAATAAAACTCTTAAGCCTTAGGTTCTTGCTCAGATTTGTACTGAAAAATAAGGTGATTCAACATGTGGTCAATCAGAGAAATGTAATCTGTGGTCTAGGGAGTCCACAATTTCTGTTATAATACTAAATAACAATGGAATATATTTGATTAATCAGTCATACTTAGGTTCTATAGTAAAATTTAAAAAAAAATTCACAACAGGGGAGAGAGGTAGCCCAGCCATGACAGTCAGGGGTCTTGCAGACAGATAGCCTATGCTTCCCAAAGATGAAAGAGAACACACTCTGCTCAGGGTCCAGCACCCGGCTCTGGCTTATTCTCCCTATCTGCAAAAAACATTATCAGGAGTTTCAGGCAACATTGACCTAGTGTCCAGGAATAATGTTTACACTCAGCAGAAATGTTCCTGAATTTTGCCTCTTCATCAAAGGAAAAAGAGAAGGAACATGTTGCTTGGAAAGTATTTAAGCCTTGGAGTTACATGGGTCTGACCAGTTCCTACTCTAGCTCCATCTTAATTGATTGAAACTAGCACTGAGTCATTCATTTATTCATTCATTTAGGCATCCATCAAATATATATCTCAGGCACTAAAAGTGGTTGAAGTCCATGATTCCCACACATAGGTGTTCTATATTAGAAACATCTGGGATCTTTTAAAACCATACATGTGGACTCCATTCCAAGCCAGTAGAATCTCTGGTGGAGCTCCAGCATTTACATTTTTTAAAAGTTCTGTAGGTGGTTTTGGTTCTGCCAAGTTTGGGAACTACAGATAAAGCAGCTCCCAAGTAAGAAACACAAACTTTTGTAAGAGCTCATAGGCTCAAGGAGAGGTAGCAAAGTAGATGGGCTCTCACGAACTAGTGGGATTTTTGTGATGTTAGGAAAGATAGGGGACTTGGGGACTTGGGGAGCACATAAGAGGACACTTAACTGCGACTAAGGGTGAACCGGCTCAAAGAGGGAAACCTTCATCTAGTACCTGGCTCAGAAGTTGAATATCAAAGCCCAACTTTAGTGCTCTTATTCTGCACCATTTAGCTGACATTTTCATAAGAGTGGACCTTGTTAGATTTCAGTCATCTGATCCAGAGTGGGGGTGGAAGATGCTGCCTTGCTGACAGGACTGAATGCAAACTGTTTGACCCTTCCTCGGGAACGAATGTTGACTTGTGTCTCTGAGTTTCCCACTGATGGCCTCGCCCTCCAGGTTTGCTACCCAGCAGGTGCTGTGGCCTGCGTCTCAGGCAGTGAGTCCTAACCACAGCTGGGAACAAACCCCTGACAAGTTTCCCTCCTGATGCAGCCCCTTTAGGAGATGAGGAGATTACCCATCAACTCAGAGAACAAAGATTTTTCAGATTTAGGTAGGCCTTAGGTTTGGATCATTTATTAGGCTTTAGCCTCTACTTTTTCTTAAGGTCTAAGAAGGGCCCATTTTGTTGGATATTTCTCGTGCTATTATGACCTTTCTCTTCAATGACCTCTCAAAATAACAGCATCCATATGCAGCAACTCCGTGTCCTCCAGGACACTGCTGCCATAGGACTGCCTTGGATTGGCAATGAAGGAGGTGTTGGATGAGAATATTATCTCACCAGAAATAACATGGTCTAAGAAGGACCTTAGAGATGAAAGATCAGAGAGAAGTCTGCTCTGACAGGAGTGACTTCTTATTTTCTGGAATCAAGATTTAGAACAAAAGCTGCTTCTACAGAATTGGAGAGTCAGGGGAACACCTTAAGGATAAGAGATAGTAGTGATACCAAAGACTTATACTGTTCTAGTCAAAATAAAGTGTGTATGAGCAAATCTGCACCTAAACTTGAGGTACTGTCACCATGACTACATTAATTTTTTCAATAATTAATGCAATTTCAAACTTGTGGTTGCTTTTCTTGAAAAATAGCTGAAAATATCCTACTACAAGTAGTAGATCCATGGTTAAATACAGTGTAGCCTATCTGTATGGTGGGAAATTGCATTTCTTTAAGACTTAGACTTTTAGAGATGTTTAATGATGCTTAAAGGTGCTATATAAGGTTATTAGGAATAAATCAGACAACACTATAATGTACAATATGGTGTACACAATGCCAGGACACTGACCATAATGGGGGCCAGCCCGTCCAGTGTAAGATTAGAAAAAGCCAACTCCATAAAGAGATGGGCAGGGTTCCATGTCTCTGATCAATAAGCTAAAGGTTAAAGCATTGAAAGTAGATCAAAGGTCTGAAAACTTGGGTATGAAGCTCTGGGATAAGAGGACATCAAAGTTTAGAATAAGTATGTTTGAGCACTTAGGTTTGGTAGTAAAGACATTGGAAATGTTATGTTCAGGAAGTCAGGTAGAGAAAAGTCATGCTTAGGTGTGAACTTTCAAAAAGGTCTATTTAAACAGAAAGGTTCTTTGTATCTTTACCATCCATGTAGGAAGGTATTTGATATTCTGTGTATGGCTAAGAGAGAGTGCAAGGCTACAAAAGCTTCTGGTTATCAATTTGACTGTGGAATGATAAACAGCCAGATAAGCATCTTTCGATATATAGAACAGGCATGTTCTTTCCAAGTTGCCAGTAAAGTGACTTTCTAAACATGAGATATTTTTCTTATTAAAATTCAAGAATCTGGGACACCTGGGTGGCTCAGTGGGTTAAGCCACTGCCTTCAGCTTAGGTCATGGTCTCAGGGTCCTGGGATTGAGCCCCACGTTGGGCTTTCTGCTTGGCAGGGAGCCTGCTTCCCCCTCTGTCTCGGCCTGCCTCTCTGCCTACTTGTGATCTCCCTCTCTGTGTAAAATACATAAATAAAATATTAAAATTCAAGAATCTATTCATTCAAAAATATATGATGAAAAAAAATCAGTAACAGAATTCTGGGAAGGTTGTTGAGAAAGTGGCATCCTAGTTTTGGGGTCTTCCTAAATCCACAGAAGACCAAAGGGCTGAAACCAAACACCTAAGTAAAACATCTACCATGTAACAGGTGCCAAGGTAGCCCTATGAACCCCTAAACATAAAGATGGATGCAGGAGACATCACCAACAGCCGTGAGGCCATTGTGTAACTGGAGAAGCATGGGAACATATGACAGATATAAGAACCAGAGAACCCCAACACAGTCAACAGATTCTTATGGGAGGGTCCTGAGAGCCAGCTTGAGATAGGAGCTGGAATTGGGAGGGGATATGCCAAATCCAAGAACAGGTGAGTGCATGAGGAACAGAGTAGGGACCAAAGGGCAGGAGCAACCTAGTCCCCATGCACTCTCTCTATGCACCCAGATTCTACCCATCCTTTGGCCTAAGGAATGGAACTCAAGCTCAGTCAAGCCTCTGGAGCCAGTGGCCAATTTGCAGGAACATAGAAGGATATGCTGAATCCCAGTCTATATCCTCCATTAAGAAAATCCAGACTGGGATTTTGCAATCCATGTTCTTCAAGATAAACTGTAGACAACAAAGAGATGGAGGAGGAACTTATAAATTAAAGGGACTTAAAAGCCATCAACTTAAAAAGAATGACAAGATGAAACTCTGGTGTCTAAAGATACTCTTGGGTATACAACTATAAAGCATTACAAGGAGGGATTTTAAAAGTGAGGGGAGTGGTTACCTCTGGAAGGAGGATGGGGGTGTAACAGACAGGGCACATGGAGAAGCATCTGCAGTGGCCGGCAAATTCTCTTTGTTGACCTTCCTTTTGTCCTTACATTTTTTAATGCTGTTTTCTGTAGCTATTTTACAGTAAGAAGGTAAAAAATACTGAAAAAACATTAATATCTATTGATAATAAATCTAAAAATAAAATATTAAAATACCTATTTGAGTTAGAATGGTGCTGTCTCATTTCTGTGAGGTTGGCTAGGGGTGTCCTACTCTTGTCCTCCTCTTTTTTCTTTTTTTAAAAAGATTTTATTTATTTATTTGACAGACAGAGATCACACGTAGGCAGAGAGGCAGGCGGAGAGAGAGGAGGAAGCAGGCTTCCTGCTAAGCAGAGAGCCCGATGCGGGTCTCAATCCCAGAACCCTGGGATCATGGCCTGAGCTGAAAGCAGAGGTTTAACCCACTGAGCCACCCAGGCGCCCCCTTTCTTCCTACTCTTAACTTGCTTTTTAACCTCCCTTTTGGTCCAGTGAAATTAATCTCTTCCTCAAAAGCTAGAAGCAATTGCGTTTATTACTCTGAATAGGGTGTTAAAGGGCTACTGTGATAATTAAGGTGTTTCAGAAGTAAAGTTATCGCCCCTACCATCAGATTGCAAATCTCCATGGAAACCATTTATAGCTTTGCTTCCTTTGGAGGCTTTCCTGGTCCTCTGAGGGCAGTAAGAAGCCGATCTCTTCTCCATAGCTGTTAACTGATGGAAAAAGGGTTTCCTGTTGACGATAAGCCAGGGCGAACCAGTGAAGGAAGGCGCTAGTGAGGAGGGCAGAAAGAACAGACTGAGGGGCCGGCTATGGAACCCCAGGAGTGAGGTGGGAGGAGTGTGCAAGTCAGTCCTCGTGTTCTCACACGGGGCCGTGGGAGGGGAGGGCTAGAAGTCACTGCAGTAGACTGTAAGGACCAGGCCATTCTCACCTCACTCTTTGCTTGCCTTTTTCTACTTCCACTTCTCCATGTTAAGGGGAATCAGGGCCTTCGATGAATACTGGAGGCCGAAAGTTGATATCTGGCTGCTTTTATTTCCTCTTGTCTATTGTTAAATTCAACAGAACCCACAACACTCCTTTAGGGTGTGGAGTTGGAGGGAAATGAGCTGAATGTCTGGATTGTTCAACCATGCCCCTAGAATGAAGGAGCATACTGGTAATGATCCGGGGGGATCTCATTCTCTCTGTGATCTCCAAAACTTCAATACCTTTTCCTGTTGACCTAGCCAATGGAAGTCAGAGTTACTTTTTATGAGCTGCCTGCAGAAGACACTGATGTAAATCACACAGTTGCTACACTACTTTGCCTGCTTTTTGTTTTTCTTTCCTTCCTGTCCTGTGAGGCTTTGATAGGCCTCCTGTGGACTGTCTAGCAATATTGTTTGTGGCCAATTCCCCAGGAAGTTTTCTTCTCCTTGGTGTTAGAAACCCTGTTACATTGTGCTTTAGATTCCCTGTAGCATTTAGCTCAGGTTCCTCACATAGAAATCATTTATTGGATAGATTTTGTTACTCCTATCCATTGCATGACATGCCAAATGTTCTTTGGAATTGAAGAATTACTTGCTAGGAAGAGAGCAGTAGTTCTTTCTAATCTAACCTAAGCCATTAGCCCATGGACTACCTGAGAGGAGGGGCTGAAGTCTTTAATTTAATTGTGTGTCACCAGTATCTCTAGTGCAGTGCATGGTTCATAATAAACACTTAGCTTACATTAGTCCCAAGAATGAATAAATGATCAAACTATGGAAACTCTTAAGGTATAGAACAGATAATTTTTTAAGAGAAACAAATACTGCTTTTGTATAATAAGGAGAAATAAAGGCCCCATTAGGTGAGAAGTATGTTTCATAACTCAGAAATGTTGTTTATCAATAAGCACCTGAAAGGTAAGGCACCAAAAAAGTGAACTGTAGTGAGTATTCAGATGTTACATTTACTATGCCTTTAGCAATATGAAAGTACTGTATGGAAAGAGAAACATAAAAGGCCTCCTGTAATCTAATCTCTTCTACCTGAGCTCATCTTGTTCTCAAAGTAGACCTTTTGTTCCAGTCTGTCTGGTGTACTGCCTCTTGCCCTGAACACAGCCTGCTTGTTTCTACCTCTTTGCCTTTGGTGGTACCATTTTGTTTTCATAGAAGATCCCTTTTACTTCTGTGAATCATAGGCCTCCATGAATATCCCTTTCTAGATTTTGCTTTATCACACAGTATTCCATGGAAAACAGCTCTATTCTTTTGGAATTCATAGAGGTCTCACCTTAAGGAGATCGAGGAACAGTCCAGGGCATGCTATGTTCCCACACTAATATGTGCTGCTTTGAAATGACATTCTTATAGTCCCATGCTTACCTATTATGCTCTGGTGAATTAGATCAATACTACTTTGGAGTAGGACTGGTACCCATTATTCTTTTTGGCTAAAGCACTTCATAGAATAAGGGCTTAGTAAATGATGATATGCTTCCTAAGTTCCATCTATGAAATCCCTTTCTAAAAACAAAAATAATCATGTTAAAGGCAGAAGAGAAAGTTAATCTTTTCAACTTAACTTAAATAGTATAGATAATTACTGTTCTCTCCAGGTTTACGTGCAATGGTTGGAGAGAGGCAGGAAAGAAAGAAAAGGAAGGAAGGAATGAAAGAAAGAAAAGAAAAGAAAGAGAAATAAAGAAAGAAGAATCAGAGGAAGACCATATTTTCACTAGATGTGGGAAGAAGTCCTTAACATACCAGTGATTAAATACTGACCACCTGAAGGATGTTTCAAAAAGGAGACAATCATGTGTTTTGGGTGGTTTAAACATTTGACTACCATAGAAAATTGCTTTTTTGAAGTTTTTCCAGGATCCTGGATCCACAGTGGTCAAAACTTGGACAGTTATCAGAATTGGAGAAAAGATTCTTATCTTTTATACTATTATAGATAAAAATAGTAACAATACTTTTAAGGAGATACTGAGAAAATATAAATTACTTCACAGATTTATACAAGATGCAAATTCAAAGCAAAAGAAGTCAAATGCAGTAGAAACTGCTCAAGCTTTATCTTTTCTTGATTGCGCCTCTGAAGCTGGCGTAAATGCTCATGTTTAGTAGAGAAAGTCCTGTACGTGGAATCTTGAAACAGGGATTTGTGTCCTGGTTAGTTACATGTGACTTTGAGTGAGCCTTTAACCTTTCTGATTAGATAGGAATGATAATATTTCTCTACCTGTGTTTCTGTGAGGATAAAGTAAGATGAAGAAGATAGATTTGATAAACTCTAAATCTGCTATTACTGTAAGGTCTGATGATCATTACGAAGGGGTTGATCAGGAAGCAGTGGGAAGGTGACAGCCATAGAAGAGAGTATTTTGTGTTTCGTTTTTGTAA
This sequence comes from Mustela putorius furo, assembly GCF_011764305.1. Classification (NCBI taxonomy): domain Eukaryota; kingdom Metazoa; phylum Chordata; class Mammalia; order Carnivora; family Mustelidae; genus Mustela; species Mustela putorius. The sequence goes on along the minus strand of NW_025422382.1, from coordinate 1,980,171 downwards.
TACCACAATTACGGATTCATTAATTATTGATTGAGCACCAGGAACCAAGAGTATAGAAATTAACAAAACAGGCAAATGCCCTTACTGCCATTTTTGAAGAAAAACAAACTCTTACTTCAAATTCATGTGTACATTCATATGTTTTAGACAAACCAATACTTATAAATGACATTATGAATCACCTATACCAAAAGGGCTTTATAAATAAGAGATTTCCATAAACAAATATATGCAGAAATATCGTACCTAATGCTCCCCTCCCAAGCCACATAAGAAAATTAAAAATTAGAGGAAACTGTGTTTTCCTTCCAAATTTAAGCCCAAGTTCCCTAAATGAATTTGACCATAGTCTATATTTTGGTTCTGTATTTTTTCCCTTATATCTTTCTATCACCCACAAGAACAACTGGGAAACAAGGATTTACTTGGTAGTGCTTAAGTAGAATGACTCCACTGTTCTATTTAGCCTAACAGCCTACTAACCTAAGCACATATGTGCATCCTGTCAAAGGTTGGCCTCACTACCAAAAAGAAAACCTTTACTGAGTGCCTGCTTCATGACAAATGCTGTATGTATGAATGTTCTGACATAAACTTTAGGAGCTGAATCTTGATGATTAAAGTAGTGTCTGACATGGAAGCAGCCAAATCTTTCTAAAAATGGAGGGGAAATTTTAGGACATTTAGTAAAAATTATGTCAACAGAAATGGACTCAATCTTTAGTATTTGAACTTTACAGTTCTTGGCCTAATCAGCATAAAGTCTTTTAAGAAAACCTTAGTAAAACTTTCCTAATGCTGCTTTCTTCCTCTTGATTCAGTGGAACTTGAATCCACTCAAATCATCCATATTGTGCATGGACGTATCTCCAGATAGAATAAAACTATAGGACTATACTCAGGACCTGCATGGTTATTTTTTTTTTTTTTACTCTGAATTTCTAAAATCCCAACACAATGTCATAGGCTCTTAGAATTAAAAAGGACCTTAAGTTAAAATTTTCCGCTCATTGTAGGAATCCTTTCTCCAACAAGCCTGGAAAGTCTAGACCAATCTTAGCTTAACTACTTTCTACAAGGCAGACATCACTATCTAAAAGGCATCTCATTCCTTTATGGGATAGCTCCAACTATTAGTACCTTTTCTGCCCTTAATCCAACCTCTCTCTCTCTGGAATACAGATGATAAATCAATTTTTTTTTCTTTTTACATCATTGTGCTCCATGAAAATTAGATCTATCGGAAAATGACTTATATTATTAGCTGAACTTAACAGTGTTTTTATATAGTCAGAATAAAAAATATATATTTGCTTTTCTAACACTTCACTTGATTTTAGCCCAAAGGCCTGAAATCATCATTAATGTTATTAATGCTAGTATCTCCTTGTGAAATCTGTGATACATTGTCTTAATACTTTATATACTAATTTATTTAATCAAATAATATTTTGAGTATTGTGTTAGGTAATAGGTTTCAGTGCTGAGAAGATCAAAGTCAATTTCTTGTTGTAATTATTACATTTCATACAGGTGGGGCTCTCTTGCCCCCTTGTACAATGCCCCAGGGCTGAGATGATTAACTCTCCCTCCCCTTCCATATGTCTTCCCTCAGATTCATCTGTGGGATTCATAAACAGAGGACCCCAAACCCTGGGCTAACACAAACCCTATTAGTGTAGACAGCCTTACTAAGCAGCAGCTGTGGCCTGGAGGTACTGTGGAGTTATCTTTCTACCAGAGGAACCTGGGGGGCCTAAGGTAGGGGAGGGTTTGTCCTCCAGCCAGTATATCATATGCCATTAAAAAACACAGCTTTTTGGTAAATAGAGTCTGTGAAATAGAACTGACATGTATTTTTAAAATTTTAACTTTTAGACTGAGCAGCTTAAATCCTGTCCAATTCAGTTAGACTTAGTCCTGTTGGATGTTTGACCAAGATTACTTGTTCAGTCAAAACATTCAAACCAAATCCTAAACAAAGTTCTAACTGCTAGTGAAGGAATTCTTTTCATTGAAGGTTTTTAGTCATTTTCATATTTCGCATTCATTACACTATTAGGAAATCAGGTACTTCATTTAGCTTTATTTTTTAAGAGGTTGGGTGATTAATAAAATGAGTAAGAGATTATTTCTTAATTATTTGGCTACATTTCTGTACAATACAAAGTAAATCATTCAAAAGTGGTGCTATTCAAATCAGCCAAAGAATGAATCAAATTGAAGCTGTCCAAGAATTTTAAATTATTTCTGGAGAAAAATGTTACATGTTTACTCACTAAAACCACTCTTAGATTTAAGGATTGAAAATACATTTCCATATAGTTTTCATAGCAAAATAACAGGTGAAAAGTAGTTACCTTAGTTAATGTAAGTAAAAACAATAAAATATCATTAGTTTCATAATTAAGAGTCTGGTTATAAAGTACTTACTAGGCACCAGGCAATGTTTTAAGAGCTTTATATATATTTAATTAATCTTTTCCCCATACATACTTGGGAATACTATTATCTTTATTTTATAGATGAGGGAGTTAATGCATAGAGATATAAATAACTTACCCAATATTACATAGTTAATAAGTGGCTGAATCAAGATTTGAGGAAATCAATAATATGAGCTTATTTACAAATGAAAGTTCAATTTGTTTGAGAAAATAAACAAATTTAAACTATATTAGAATTTCCTTTGTATTTGAGCAGATAACTTTTTGGATCCGGGGGGTGCTTGATAAACTGTCACACCTAGGGATCTCTACTTTCTACCCTTTGATTCTGCCTGATCCAGGAATTGGTATAAAATCCATCCTTCTGAGACTAAAGTGTGTCACTCCCTAGTTGGTGCCAGGACCAATTTTATTATCTTCTGAAACTTAGAATAACAAATGCACAATGAATTATCTTCTTTTCCTTAAAAAAATGGTAACTCAATCATGAAAATGCATCCAATTGGACTCTCCTCCAAGATTATACATGATGTGGTTTACTTTTTTACCTGACCAAAAAAAAAAAAAAGATGCTTTCCATTATATGTACGGGGGTTGTATGAAATAGAGAAGTAGAAAACAGGAAGTTTTATGGAGGAGGCTTAGTATCATCTTGCCTTTACTTACCATCCCACTCAGCTTGATTGTCTGAGGGCAGAGGCAGGGTAGGATGAACCCCACCATACCAGAGATGCCTATAAACTGAGAAAAGGGGTGGCACAGAGGCCTAGAAGACTGATGCCCAACGCCTTAGTTGTCAGGTTACTATTTAAATGTGGAAGTTGTAAAACGACATAATCTTTAAAAGTGTTGGAAATTCATACTCTGTCCGGATTGCCTTTTATACCATTTTGAGCGAGTTGTATTAATTGCTTGGGGGTTGTTTTTAGGAATTAGGAAGGGCTATAGAAAACCCTGTTTCCCATAGTAGACTCTGAGCATGGAGGAAGCTTCAGGCCATACAAATGTTTCATGGGATTCTGAATTGTATTGGTAGAAGTCTGCCACCTGATATTCTGTCATGTCACTTCCTAGATATTTGTGCTAAATCAATACGACACAGCAGTCTGAAATTGAAGTCCAAATGTGGGTCTCAATCAGTAATTTTATAAAATCTATACTGGTAGTAAATGATTTCTGGAAGGAAATATATTATCTGGGCAGTTTCTAGCCATGCTGGTGTGTGAAACGCATCTAGAATCACTAAGTGTTGAGCGAATGAATACATGATTAAGGAATAAATGGCTGCAGGTAAACTATTATCCATGTCCTGAATAGTTTGAACAACCTAGTTATATCTTTTGAGTCATCTCTGTAATTCTACTTTTATACATTCACTTTTGTAGCTTCTCTCTTCCCAAAGATTGGAGGAAATGCTGTTTTCAGCTATATTTTTCCAAACATCTCTCAATGTGAGAGCAAACACTAATCAATACATAAACAACTGATGAATTAATATCCTTAGTTTCCTATCTCTGTTACTATTGTGTTCACACAAAGAATAAGAGGTTCTATTAGAATTTATTCTATCTTAATTCGGCTACTCCTACGGGATAGCCAGTGGCAAGGCTGAGGAGAAAGAATACTGACTGTAGACCAACACTGACTTAACTCACATGTCCACAGAATCGCTCTAAGTATTTACAAAATTAGTTTTCTCTAAGCGTTGGTTAGTGGACAATGTCCTCTGTTTATACTTGGAAGAATTTAGATTTGAACCCAGTTCCAACCTCATCGATGTGACTCTTGTAAGTCACCAATATCATCTGGAAACCTCTCTCCTCATTGGAAAATGGGTGTATTGTTGTATCCTCCTATTGATAGATCAAGTAGGATACACAAGTGTGCTTTGTATAATGCACATGTAGACCATGTTTGCCTAGAATTCACTACCCTTTTCATCTAAATAGCTGTAAAATTTACCTGCTCATTTCCAAATTGGCTTACTCCAAAAGAAAAAAAAAAAAAAAAAAAAAACTGACTTCCTTTCTCAAACCCGGTACAGCTGGCTATTCTTCCCTTCTCCTGAATTTCTTCGCAGCCTTTCCACAAAAGCATTTTCTTTCCTTTCTTTAATGATGTAGGACATGTTGCTTATAGTTTTGCTCTGTTTAATTTGGTTCTACCTTGGGGGCTTTAATGCTGGGGAGGATACTCTATCAAGTTACCTTGCCTTTTCCGTTAAAGAGATTTTAAGGTGTTTGTAAACCAAGGGAATGAAGTGACTTCAAGCAGAAAATAAAACGAAACGAGGCGTAACTGCATATACTACAAGTTAGCAATGCAGTTTAGAGCTAAAAGGGACCCTATGTGTTCAAAATTGTAAAATTGTACATTGTAAACATACATGTAAACACCTAAGCCTTCCTACAGAAACTGGCTTTAAATCACTTACAGAATACTATTGGTGAACAAAAGCTAAACTGAAAGGAATTGAAAATAACCCCTTTTGTGTGGAATAGCAGGCAGGAATCAAATTTTTAGGTCTTTTTTTAAAAAAAGATTTTTTTAATTTATTTATTTGACAAACAAAGATTACAAGTAGGCAGAGAAGCAGGCAGAGAGAGAGAGAGGGAGAAGCAAGCTCCCTGCTGAGCAGAGAGCCAAATGTGGGGCTCAATCCCACCAGGACCCTGGGATCATGACCTGAGGACAAGGCAGAGGTTTTAACCCACTGAGCCACCCAGGCACCCCTTTAGGTCTTTCTTTTATATGTAAAATGTCATTTTAACTGAATGCTAAAATATGGGAAAAACCTGAGAGAAATACATAGACACAAATATCACCTTTGGCAAACAATGAAGCTCTTGTTTTTCTCTCTTAAAGGGCTTCCTCTATTTTAGCTTTCAGTTTTGTTTGGTTTGCCGTCTACACGAAGATCTTCCTATAAGGCTGTAAAGCACATGCTTTCATTTGGAAAGGAACAGTTTTATTGACTCCGCACTTTGCTCTAATGCTTTTCAAGTATTCCTTTTATCTAGAGGTTTCAGCCTGGAAACATAGTACCAAAATAAATAAATAAATAAACACCCCCCCACACACACATATATAATTATATACACACACACACACACACACACACACACACACGCCTGAAATTATTAGTTCTAGTCAACACTGTGAATTAGCTACTGGTAGCTCTCACTGTAGGGAATGTCCCTGGTTAAGGTTTAACTGTGGTTCTCAAAGTGTGGCTCCTGGACCAGCCGCACTGGCAGCTCCTAAGAACTTGCCGAGTAAATTCTGAGACTCCATACCCCCCAGGCCTAACGAATGAGCAACTCTGAGCAGGGTCTGCAGATAATTCTGATGTGCATTAAAGTTTAAGAACCACAGGTTTGTGGTTGTGGAAACCCTAAGTGAGGTGACACATTTCCCCCTTTAATTGAGAGATACTTAACACATAATATGTGTAAGTTTAAGGTGTACAGCATGATGGCTTGATTTATATATCTTGTGAAATGATACTATAATTGGTTCAGCTAACGTTCATCATCTCATACAGATACAATGTACAGAAGAAAAAAATGGAAGTTTTTCTTTGTGATGAGAACTCTTAGGATCTACTCTCTTAACACCTTACCTATATATCCTATAGCAGTGTTAGCCACAGTCATCATACTGCTCATTGCCTCCCTAGTATTTATCTTATAACAGGAATTTTGTGCCTTTGACTCCCTTCTTCAGTTTCCCCCACCAGCCTTTGGTAACCAGAAGCCTGAGCTCTTTTTCTAAGTTTTATTTGTTTTAAATTCTGCATGTAAGTAGATCATATAGTATTTGTCTTTCTCTGACTTCTTTCACTTAGCATAATACCTTCAAGGTCCATCCATATTGTTGTAAATGGTAGTATTTCGTGGTTTTGTTTTGTTTTGTTTTGTTTTGTTTTTGTGGCTGAATAACATCCATCCCATTGTGTTCACAAGTTCTTTACCCATCCACCCATGGATAGACACATAGGCTGTTTCCATGCCTTGCCTATTATAAATAAGGGGGCTATGAACATGGTGGGGGGTTATATCTTTTCAGCTAAATGGTTTTGTTTTCTTTGGATATATTCCCAGAAGTGGGATCATTGGATCGCATGGTATTTCTATTTTTAATTTTTTTTGAGGATCCTCCCCACTGCTTTCTATAGTGACTGTAGCACCTTACCTTCCCACCAAGAGTACACAAAGTTTCTCTTTTCTCCACATCTACGTTGGCATTTGTTGCCTTTTGTATTTCTGATGATGGCCATTCTAATATTCATTGTGATTTGAATTTGAATTTCCCTAGTGATATTGAGTATCTTTTTCATGTATCTGTTGGCCTTAATGTCTTTGGAAAAAAATGTTTATTCAGGTCCTAGTTTTAATTGTTTTTTTTTATTTAATTTCCCTAGTTTTCATTTTGTTATTTAATTGTATGAGTTTTTTTTTCTTCCTCACACACCTCAGATTATAGAGTGACATTAACATGGGTTACTTGCAAACAAACTCAAGCTTGAGAGTTATGTAGCAAGTCCAAGCCCACACAGCTAATAAGCAGCAGAGCTAAAAACTAAATATATTTTTCCATCCATAATCCAGGCTTTTGCCATTTTAACCTACTGTCTCTCAGGCATGATGAGAATGATATCCTTCTTTTCTGAAATTACTGCCAGGCAGTCCATGTATAGTTAACCATGACTGCCAATGTTACTTTCTAAATACTTCTCAAAACTTTCTGTGTTTTCCATACTTATTGGCAACAAACTAGGCCATTATCTCCTACCTAAGCATCTGTAATCATTTTTTAAATTATTTTTTTATTTAAATTCAATTAATTAACATATTATTAGCTTCAGAGGTAGAGTTCAGTGATTCATCAGTCCTATATAGCACCCTGTGCTCATTATATCACATGCCCTCCTTAATGTCCATCACCCAGTTACCCCACTGCCCTGCACCACTCCCCTCCAGCAACCCTCAGTTTGTTTCCTATGCTTAAGAGTCTCTAATGGTTTGTCTCCCTCTCTGATTTCATCTTACTTTCCCCTTCCTTCCCTTATGATCCTGTTTTTTTTTCTTGAATTCCACATATAAGTGAGATCATATGATAATTGTCTTTCTCTGACTTATTTCACTTAGCATAATACCCACTAGTTCCATCCACGTTGTTGCAAATGACAAGATTTCTTTTTATGATGATTGAGTAGTATTCCATTGTATATATACCAAATCTTCTTTATTCATTATCTGTCCTTGGACATCTGAGGTTTTTCCATAGTTTGGCTATTGTGGACATTGCTGCTATAAACATTTGGGTGCACGTGCCCCTTCATATCACTACATTTGTATCTTTGGGGCAAATCTCTAGTATGCGATTGCTGGGTCATAGGGTAGCTCTATTTTCAACTTTCTGAGGAACCTCCATACTGTTTTCCAGAGTGGCTGCACCGCTTGTATTCCCACCAATGGGTAGGAAGGTTCCCCTTTCTCTGAATCCTTGCCAACATCTGTCATTTCCTAACTTGTTAATTTTAGCCATTCTGACTGGTGTGAGCTTCTATTTCATTGTGGTTTTGAATTGTATGAGTTCTTTATGTATTTCAGATATTAACCTCTTAAATGGTTTGCAAATACTTTTTGCCCATGCCATAGGTTGTCTTTTCATTTGGTTGATGGTTTCTTTTGCTGAACAGAAGCTGTCTAGTTTGATATAGTCCCACTTATTTTTTATTTTGTTGCTTGTGCTTTGGGTATCATATCAAGTTTTATCCCTATGTTTTCTTCTAGGTGTTTCATGGTTTCAGGTTTTACATTTAAGTCTTTAATACATTTTGAGTTAATTTTTTATTTTTTGTGAGAAAGGGATCCATTTTCACTTTCTTATATGTGAATATCCAGTTATCCTATCATCATTTATTGAAAAGACTGTCTTTTCTCTATTGAGTATTTTTGGCTGTCTTGTCCAATATTAATTGACTCTATATGCTTGGATTCATTTCTGGGCTCTTGATTCTGTTGCATTGGTCTGCATGTCTATTTTTATGCCAGTGCCTACTGTTTTGATTAATATAGCTTTATAGTATAAGATTGAAATCAGGAAGCGCGATGTCTTCTGTTTAGTTCTTGCTCAGGATTCCTCTGGCTATTCAGAATCTTTTGTGGTTCCACATAAATTTTAGGAGTGTTTTTTATACTTCTATAAAAAATGCTTCTGGAATCTTGATTGAGATTGGATTGAGTCTTAAGATGGCTTTTGGTAGTTTGGTATTTTTTTTTTTTTTAAGATTTTATTATTTATTTGACAGACAGAGATCACAAGTAGGCAGAAAGGCAGGCAGAGAGAAAGCTGGGGAAACAGGCTCCCTGCTGAGCAGAGAGCCCAATGTAGGGCTTGATCCCAGGACCCTGGGATCATGACCTGAGCTGAAGGCAGAGGCCTTAGCCCACTGAGCTACCCAGGTGCCCCGGTAGTATTGGTACTTTAACAATATTCTTCCAATGCATGAACATGAGATACCCTTCCATTTATGAATGTCATCTTCAATTTCCTTCATCAGTGTCTTAAGTTTTCACAGTGAAGACCTTTTATGATGGGACACGTTTCTTAAGTACATATAAATGGCTAACACCCTTAGGTCTTTCAGATGGTGCCATTGGCCATTATCCTGTTTAACAATGTGTCAGACTAATACCAGTGACACCTATAATTGACATTTTTCCTAGCTGGCTGCATTCGCAAGCATGCTGACTGAGAGGACTCACACTGAGTTACAAACATATCCCTTCGGAAGTACTCAGACTCAAAAGAACTTTTGGGGAGCTAGTAGCCAAAGTGTTTAGATGGTATTGCTATTTACCCTGCTCTGATATTCACCCTGTATTTCCAGGCCCTTCCTTTCTTTTGAACGATGGCTTACACCATGAGTTTACTCATTCTCCCTTGAGGTCTATCTTGAGCTTACACCCGCTCCCCAGGATTCAATAATTACCTCCTGAATGTAGTTAGAACTGACTGCTCTCTTGACCATATCTTCCATCTTTCCAGTGAATATAGTCACCTTATGTCCTATTATTAATACCTATAGAAATAAATACAGCTGAATTTATCATATGCCTCAAAACATCTACACTTCCACACTTTGGTCTGTGGTAGGTGGCACAGATCTGCATTACCTAAGATACCACTCTGTCCTTTGTTTGCTTTATCTTATAATGACTTACAGATTCTTCCTTCATGATGTTTCTCATTCCCACTCTTCATCTATTTCTGCTACTGCTATATTTAGATTCCAAGTATTTAAAATGCAAAACTGTTTTTCTAAAGATTTCTTCCCTCCCTCCCTTCCTTTCTTTTCCTGTTCCTTCTTTTCTATGTAAAACAGATAGCACAGCATGAGTATTTTAAATTAACCTGTCTGACCTCCCCTCCTTTTGTACCTCCCACTGACTGCAGATCAATCTCCACACTCCTTGGCCTGACATTCAAAGCTCTCCAAGTTCTAACCACAACCAACTTCTTTCATCTCTCTTTCATTCATTCCTCCCTACAGACTCTTAACTCTGATGGTTCTTAACATCACCTAGAGAGCTGGTTAAAACACAGATTTTTAGACCATACTCTTGGAGTTTCTAACCCAGTAGGTATTGGGGTAAGACCCAAGACTTTGCATTATCAATAAGTTCTCAAGTATTAATGGACAAATTGCATATGCCTTTCCCTCCTCCGATTTTCATTATTGAAACCTTAACCTCCAATGTGACCCTATTTGGAGACAGGGCCTCTGAGGAAATAAAGTCAAATGAGGTCATAAGAGTGGGGTCCTGACCCAATAGGATGTGTCCTTATAAGAACAGCCACCAGAGACTTCTCTTTCTCTCTGTCATGTGAGGACACCATGAGATGGCAGCCATCTGTAAGGTAGGAAGAAGGTTCTCACCAGAAACTGAAATCAGTCAGTACCTCCAGCTTCCAGAACTGTAAAAAAAGTAAATTTCTGTTGTTTATGCTACCTAGTCTACTGTCGTCTGTTCTAGCAGTCTGGGTCTGAGCTTACTGACACACCAGGAGATCCTGATGCTGCTGTCCCAGGGACTAGATTCTGAGAAGCGCTTCTCCCGTCCTCCTGATGGTCTCCTTGTCAACCTGGTTTCTGTGTCTTGCTGATATGCTTCTCTTTTCTCCCCTTACCCAAACCTCATGCATCCTTCAAAGCCCACCTCAGGCCACACTTCTTCTACGAAGCCTCCCAGCTCTTCTGCCCCACAGTAACTTCTTTCCTCTGAAAATCCCTAATATTCTATCTTTAGATCCATCTGATATTTAGCATAAATTACCTTGTATGGTTATTTTTTCCTCTGTGTAGTTGTTCTAGCTTCACTGTAAGCTCCTCAGGGTAGAAACTTTTTCCCATGTCTCATACCGAGCACAGTGCTTTGTGATGGCGCGGAGTGTGGCATGTTAATCTTTGATGAGCATGGCATGTATGGAGAAGTTCACAGGAACTGTTGGTGTGATTCCTTCAGGTGTCCATTTCCTAGGTTTCTCTACCACTCTGCCAGCCTCTTGGCAATGCAAAGTTACATTCACAGGGAAATGTGCTTGTTGATTTTCTTGCTTGGCTGCATTTGAAAAGTTTTTTGTTCATGTTTATAGAAGAAAGGGGTATTTTCTTTTTTTTTTTTTAAAGATTTTATTTATTTATTTGACAGAGAGAGATCATAAGTAGGCAGAGAGGCAGGCAGAGAGAGAGAGAGGAGGAAGCAGGCTCCCTGCTGAGCAGAGAGCCCGATGCGGGACTCGATCCCGGGACACGAGATCATGACCTGAGCCGAAGGCAGCAGCTTAACCCACTGAGCCACCCAGGTGCCCTGAAAGGGGTATTTTCTCGAAAGTACATCTAATGGTAATGATGATGATGCAATATGAATTGACATTTATTGAGAGTTTGCTGTGCACTGTTTCACATAAATTAACATGTGTGATCCCCCCCAGCAACCTAATTAACTTAGGATTTACTATGCTAGCCATTTGCCAGGTGGGAAAACTGAGGCTTAGAGAGGTTAGGTGATTGATCTCAAGGTCATATAGCCAGGCAGAGGGAGAGGAGATGCTTGGGTCATGACTTAATGGTTACCCATTCCCCTGTCTTAACCAACCTATTAGTTCCTTGTCCCTTTTCTCCATAACTGAGAGCACTTTATGTCAGAGATTACAATCTTGCCTTTTAACCTTTATAGATTTAGTCAATATTTCCATGCCACATAACACAATTCATGTATCTTTTTCTAAGCAAAATCAAATACCTAATAACAGGCTTAATTTCTAGTGCTAAGAGGTGATTGAAGAAGAAAATGTCCCCTGTCTTTTCTCAGAGGTTAGTTATAAAGGGCATATGTAACTTGTAAGGCAATAGTCTGTGGTTTTTCAATTAATACCACTGACCCCATTGGTCACAAAACCTGTTCTCAGTGAATAAAAAACAGATGTGATGGTTCAGTAGGTACAGAGATATTATATTGCATTTTGCTTTCTTGACTCAGTGATTTGTAAAATGTTTTTTCTGACATCTCAGTTCGTCAGCATTTCCATAAATTTACCAAACAACTGATTCTGACCTTGGTTTTACTTTCCAATCAGATCTAAAACAAAAATAACAATAACAAAAACATTTAAAAAAATCATAGTTACTTACAATAAGAAAGTATTATATGATTTTGAAAATACCTGTTTTATCATTGACTTAGCAAATGCTTAATTTTAACCAATGCAATACATAATTACTCTGGTAAATTTTCTCATTAAATAAGATTTATAAGTTATCAATTACATATACACATATAATGTACATATGTATGTAAATATAAGGTGACTGTGTGTGTGTGTATATTTCCCAGATAATTCTCCTACCCCCAGAGCAATTTTTAGATCTTTTCAACCTAAGGAGGAAGCTGAATTGGACTATTTATTCGAGCCCACAGATTTAAATCTAAGGCCCTGAAAAGACTTCAAAATCTACCACTTTGGGTTGATTATATTTTGGAATCCAATTAAACTAATTTACTTTTGACAGAAATGTTCTTCATATTTCTTTATTTTTTATTTAAATTCCAGTTAACATACAGTGTAATCTTAGTTTTGGGTGTACAATATAGTAATTCGACACTTCCATACAACACCTGGTGCTCATCCCAAGTGCATTCCTTAATCCTCATCACCTATTTCACCCATCTCCCACCCACCTTGCCTGGGGTAACCATCGGTTTGTTCTTTAGAGTTAAGAGTCTGTTTCTTGGTTTGCCTCCCTCTGTGTTTTTTCCCTTTGCTTGTTTGTTTTGTTTCTTAAATTCCACTTATGAATGAAATCATATGGTATTTTCCTTTCTCTGACTGACATTTCCCATAGCATAAAGCTCTTTAGCTCCATTCATGTCACTGCAAATAGAAAGATTTCATTCCTTTTTTGTGGCTGAGTAACATTCCAGTGTGTGTGTGTGTACACACACATATATACCACATCTTCTTTATCCATTCATCAATTGATGGGCACTTGGGCTATTTCCATAATTGGCTATTGTAGATAATACTGTGATAAACATCAGGATGCATGTATCTCTTTGAATTAGTATTTTTTATTTTCTTTGAGCAAATACCTAGTAGTGTGATTGCTGGGTCAAAGGGTAGTTCTATTTTTAACTTTTCGAGGAAACTCCATACTGTTTTTCAGAGTGGCTGCCCCAGGTTGCATTCCCACCAATAGTGCAAGTGAGTTCCCCTTTATCCACATCCTTGCCAACATCTTGTTTGCCGACAACATTGTTCCTTGTGTTATTGATTTTAGCCATTCTGATAGGTGTGAGTTGGTATCTCACTGCAGTTTTGATTTGCATTTCCTGATGATGTGTAATATTGAGCATCTTTTCATATATCTGAGAGCTGTCTGTAGGTCTTCTTTAGGAAAATGTCTATTCATGTTTTCTGCCCATTTTTAAATTGGCTTGTTTTTTGGTGTTGAGTTTTATAAGTTCTTTATATTATTGAAAAAGAAATGCTGGGACAAATTTTCAGATAATTTGAAAGTGCAGAAAATTATAAGCACGTAGAAAAGAAAATCCACCATAATTTTACCACACAGAAGTAAATGTTGCTTTATTTTAGAATCTTGTGAAAGAAATTTATTATCCTAGATCTTTACTAATTTAACAAGATTTATTTCACTAGCCCATGCCTATTGTACTGCTGAACTAAACTGTGAATTTCCCCATATTTCTCCATCTCTGGAGAGATATGGAAGCCTAGCTTCCAAATTGTCTGCCTGCTTCCTTCTTATCTACTTTGCACTCTTTTTTTGAGATGTCAGAGAAACATTCTATTTTTTCACATTGCCCCCTTGCTGAAATCACTTCCATGTCATCTCTTGCTCTTGGGTGAAATGATTATCTCACAAGAACACCCAGAGGCAGTGTGGAATATCAGACGTATAACTTGAAGACCTCTGTCTGAATTTACAAGGCTGTTCTGAGAATTAAGTGAGAAAAAGATATTTGAGGATGCCTAAAAAGTCAACTCCAAGTGTGGGTACTTATTATTTAGATCTTTGAATTGTAATGCTAAATGCCAAGTGTTTTGTTTCTAATAACAAAACAAAAATTTTAATTTTAGACAAATATACATTACATTCAGATTTATTTTCATAAGATTAGCCTTTGAGAGGCAAGTAACAGAACAACTTAATCTTAGAAAACAAGGTTCTAATTGCACTGATCTTCTTCATGACCTTGGAATGAGATCTGGTCCTCACTCAACTGAGAAATGAAAAGATGGACAACACCCACCCACACCCACCCACACACACACACACACACGTTGATTTTATATGGGTAGTATTAGGATAAAGTCTTTCAACTATTCATCTTAGAAAAACAAAAAAGCAATGAAAGTATATCAGTTCTGACCTACAAATACATATACTTAGCTTAGTGCTCTAGAAATAATAATTTCCCCATTGCGGGGTCCACAAGTAACACCTGCTTAATCTGTGCCAAAAGGACTGTCTTATTTTGCAAATGATTTTACCAATGACTCTCAGTTGTCTCAAGTTGCCATCAGGTTTCCAGAGAAGATGAGATGCTGGGTAAGATAAATTATATTATGAGAAATGGAGATCTGAGATTTTGATGCCCTGGCCAGAGTGTAATGGAAATATTCCTGAGAATGGAAAACTAATATACTTCTTTTTATTTTTTCATTCTGGACAGCTCAGTCATAAAAATGTGATGTTTTATCTCACTCCAAAGAGAATTATTCTAACACTTGACTCTCTTATTTTTATGTATTAATTTTTGATGATGCAAAGGAGAGTCAGCATGAAAGAAAAACTTAGCAAAGCCATGAAGACCTGCCTTTGTATCAGCCAGGATATCAATAGCAAACAATTAATTTTGGATGGTTTAAGAAAGTGACTGTTTATGAAAGTTTAGGTAGGGATCTAGGGAAAACAGAAGGAATAGTGGAACTGTTAACACCCATGGTCAATAAAATACGAAGGACAGAAGTAGCTTCTGGGCTCTAGAAGGAAAGAGTACTATAGGGAAAGGTACTTTGAAAGGACACAGTCAGCCTGAATGGACCATGCCCAGAGAGGGCCTGGAGAATGAATACTTGACTTACTCTTTCCTCCCATGGAGTTTCAGAGGAGCCCCCTAGGGGCTGACCCAATGGGAAACGAGGAGTGAGCGAGTCCGTAGCCGTCATCCATAGAACTCAGCTTTCTGGAGAGAAGAAGGGTGTATTTGGACGGGTGCATTGAAAACATTTTGCCTAACCTTTTGGTTGCAGCATATCTGGCACAAAGGCTGACACATGGTGAATCCTCCTAAATGTGAGTCTGTTGAAAGCTTATATGAATCTGCCTGTGGCCAAAACTGAAAACAGTCATGTATTTCATTTTTTTTTTCTGGTTGCTTTTGAGTTTTATGTAACAGATTAAATAAAACATGATTTCAATAGTTTAATAAAAATTATCTCTCTTAGGCACTTAGTGCCTTCTACCTTGTCTGAGAACTACTGAACAGTATCACCATCAAACTGTAAGCTTTTTTCCTAAGTGGGGACACATACACACATACACACACACTTCAGGTGTTGTACAATGTCTAGCATAGGGCTATGGGCATACTTTCAGTAAAGGTTTGTTGAAAGGTTTGTAATTTTATGAATTCAAATATGAGAACTATGTCATATTACATATTTTTTAATTTCCTATATTTAATTTTCTACCACTCATTAGTTCTAAAAATCAATGAGCACGTTTTTCGTATCTAGCATTGTTCTAAGCAAGGTCTCTTTCCTCCTACGGCTTACATTGAGATAGGAGAGAAATATAAACTAGCAATCATGAAATGAGTCAATGTGCTCGGAGGTGTTACAAAATTATGTTTCTGCTGGTGGGGGACAAGAGCGGTGAAGATTAGGATAGGCAAGGTAGTCTAAAGCCACAATATCCTATACAGTAGATTCTAGAGGAATGAAATCAGGCTATGTTAGAAAGGGCTTTCTGAAAGCAGTATGGATTTTCTTTTCTTCAACTGGAATTTTTCCAATGCAATTACTTCTAATTAATATTTAGTGTCCTGGACACTAAGCATGCCCCGTAACAGCAACTAGAATGAGGAGAAACGGGAAAGCAAAGGAAGAAGTTTGGGGATACAGTTTGTTGCTGACATGAAAAGAAAATTAAAAGATTATTTCCTGCAGAGAAGGGAGATTAAGTCATACTAAAATGAAAAGTAAGGAGCCTGAAGCAAACTCGGTTATTCAAAACAAGAAAGAAGTAGGGTACCTGGCTCAGTGGGTTAAGCCTCTCCCTTCAGCTCAGGTCATGATCTCAGTCAGGGTCCTGGGATCAAGCCCTGCATTGGGCTCCCTGCTCAGCGGGAAGCCTGCTTCCCCCACTCCCTCTGTCTGCCTCTCTGCCTGCTTGTGATCTTTCTCTCCTTGTCAAATAAAAAAAAAAAAATCTTTTAAAAAAGTGAAAAAAAAAAAAGAAGAAATCATGAGCTATACAAAGTAATATATATTCTGATTTCTGGTTAAAATAAGTATGAACTGGTGGGAAGTACATTGTTTCTGCCACTTCTCTACATGACTTCAGCATGTATCTTAATCTATTTCTGATGCCATTTCTTAATCTGAGAAGTATGGATAATGCTACCAGCCTCCGAGGATTATTGGAATGCACCGCATAGAGGTAGACGACTGACTTGCTATATAGTAATGCTCAGCAGTACAGTAACCTTATCGACACTTACCATTTCTACTTTGGAAAAGGATTCAGCATATTCTGAAGCATATCACATCGCCACTCCTAGTAAAGTTGTTTGTATATCCCTTTTTGTCTGGACTGAAGAGCCTCATCCAGCTTTGTTTTCAGACCAACTGCAACTTTTGAAGAACCAAATGTCATAAATTCTCAATTTTCCCCCTGCGCTACTGAAACCTACTAACATCTCCTCTTAGAAGGCAGTGCTAGCTAGTTGAATTCCACTGGCCCAGGGATAAAACTGTGACATGAAATCCTTTGGATGGGATTCCAGATCTCTGGTTACCTGTGTAAGGCTTATCAGCTAAAATGAGAAACCATTTCTGACTGTGCTGTCCAATCAGTAGTAAACTGAAGATGGCCAAGTGGATTTTAATATTACTTCCCCTATGTTAGCTGAGGATATTTCTTGGTGTTTTTGCCCATAGGTGACATCCCGTAGGTCATTTCTTTATTCTGAAACCAGTTCTTTAGTGAAGTAAATATTATCAATGTTAAATTCTCCTACATTTCTGATAAGAACAGATCCTTTCTTCAGTGAGCCATTTCAGAAGGGTTTCTTTTCTGCTTATGGACATGACTCCCATAGCTGGAGGAAGCTAATTAGAGATAATTAATGCCTTATACATAATGTATACATTGGAACATATTCACAGATTCCAAATGTGAATCAGTAGCTATCTGATTTCTGTTTCAAATTTAAATAGTTTATACTCTACTTTAGCAGGAAACAGGTCATTAAAATGACCAAAAGGATCTGATTTTTTAAATAAGCAGGGACTCAAAGATGATATAAAGTTAACAGGAGGACAGATCATGGAATAAAACATTTTATCTCATGTATTTTAAATCACATAGTCATTAAATTTAATTTTTTTATGAGCCAGTTGTAACATAGCCATAAATATCCCTTTGTCTGTAAAGCTTTTAAGATTCAGGTTCCTCAAGGTCTTATAAAAGCTTAGATAAGGAAACAATATGACAGAGAGTAGCTCAGCAATTAATCATTCTGTGCCTCATTCCAAATTGTGTTATACATTGAAAAAAATTCTACTTAATATGTTAAACTTTTATACATTTTTCACTGTCTGCTACTGCATGAAATATTCAAAGAGCCCTTGATATAATGAAATAGCTCTTTGAAAAGTTTTTTATAATGAATATTGTAATCAAGATGCAAGAAAATAATTTTGTAGCAGTTTCTAAAACTGTAAGTAATAGATCCCTGAAAAACAACAAAAACAAAAGTATAATTTTTTAAGCTAACTACCCAATCTGAGCCATTGGATCAACTGTAAGAGGAAGAATAGGTGATAATTTTACAAATATTAAAGTAATTGCTAATATTATTACACAAAACCTAAAACAGTATTTCTGTATATTTTAATGGTGCAGAGAAATCTAAGGTACTTTAAAATATATCTACTGATCAAAAATTGGTGGTGAAGAGAATTTTGTTTTAAAAGCAAAATAATTTTTCATAACAAAAATTAACCATGGATGGTCTTCACATAGTGGGATTCTAAAATTAAGAGTAGTAGATACAGTTTCCTGGACAGTTTCTGTATCCAGAATGCCTTCCTCTTTCTACCACCTCATGACTCAGTTTACCCACTGGACTTTCTGCCTTTCCTGTCTTCTCAAGTTAAAATTTTTCCTCTTCTGACGTGACCTATGTTACAACACTTCTCACTTCACTCTAGTAATAAGAGCAGGGTGGCCTGATCTCGGCATTGCTGACATTTTGAGCCAGATAAATTTTTGTTGTGGGAAGCTCTTTTTGCACCACAGATAATTAGCAATGTCCCTGGTCTCCACTCATTAGATATACCAGTAACATGACCACCACTCCCAGATACAACCACCAAAACTCTCCAGATATTGTCAAATATCCTTAGTGAACCAAATCACCCCAGCTGGAGAACTGCCATATTAGAGACACTGGTATATATAATGTCATGTTCAGTTTTGAATATATCCCTCAATGTATGAAACTGCATTCAGAGGTGATACTCAGTAAATATTTATAAAGTGAATGCAGAATAAGACGGTGCTTTCTTACTGCAGTTCATTGCTAGAATAATAAACACTCTTATCAAATGAACTATCAGTTTCACTTGAGGACTTAATACTTCTATATCCATTTTGGATTGGCTTATTTCCCAATATTTGGAATAGAAAGAGAAGACAGTGTTTTTCCAAACTGATAGTTCTCACTTGAACTCTGTGGTTCATAAATTTCTAATGGGACTCGATCCCTAGCAGTTTTTTTCTTTTTTTATCACTAGAGAAAGAGGATGTCGACATTTATTCCAAAACAAAGAAGAAGGAAATCAAGGTGAAAATGGGAGAGAAAGGAGCAAAAGGGAAAGAAAGAGAGAGAGAGGAGGAGGAGGAAAAGAAGTGAACAAGATATAATAGGTTCTTCTATACTTATAAGATCCATTTATGACAAAGCTGAATTAAAATAAGCAATTTTGGTTTTGATTTTGACACCATTTTCTTTTTTTTTTTAGCCCCTTCTATTTCTGTAACAGTTTTTAAGCATACACAGAGCTAAATGTTGTTAGTTACCTATCACAAAGGTTTATAGTTCTATAGGATCTTATTGTACGAATATGCTACAATATTTGTTCAACTGTTAATGGACATTTGTTTTCCTAGTAAACTTTCTTACGCATGTCTTCTGGTGCACATACACACACATTTCTTTTGGATTCGCACTTAGGAGTTGAATTCCTAGGTTATAGGGAAGGCAAATCTTCAACTTTAATAAATAATACCAAACTCTTTTCCTATTTATCCTTATACCAAAACTGAGACACATAATGTAGTTTTGTGTGCTGTGACATCTATGCTAGAAAATGGGCTATGTGCATGTGTGTGCATGAGTGTGTACACATATGTGTACATAGGTATACATGTGTATACCTATGTACATATGTATATGTATGTATATACATGTGTGTACATATTTATACACACATATACATATGTACATATGTATACCTATAAAAGCAAAGCAAAGGTTTCATACACAAATTTTCTGGAAATAAAACTGCAACTCTATATGATACATTGGAATTACATTCTAGTGTATATTTATAAAGTTTGGAACATCTTGAGGGATGATGGATTGAAGGGAGCAATGTTTTGAATATTTCTGTAACTCTAGACAACCCCTCTTGAGCTCAACTATTTTTCCCTTTCTCAAATTATCCCAAGATGTAACTTGGGTTTGTGTAGCACATGGAAAGTAATATTTGTAGCATTTTATTGGGCACTCTCAGAAACTACAGTGTTAAAGACAGGCGAAGGTCGTACCTAGCACATGCCTTGATATTACAGGCAAAGCACCTACCTGTGATGTAGTTAGAAAAGTTCAAATATCCATGAAGAAACACAAGTTTGGAGAATTTTCATCATGGGAACAAAAAAATCTGTATACTTTCTTTCCCGAGGATTCCTCATGGATGAAGATAGTGTCCTCATATTCATTTTTATTATTTCTATGGCATGATTTATTATGTTCTAAGTTTGATCCTGCATTTGGCTCTTTGTGACTCATATTGACACTTTTAATAATCTCTCAGAAATGCCAAATCTTAAATGCATACAATTACCAAAATATGATAAATCACAAAGGAACTTGAAAGATAGGCTTCTTACTAGTAATATCCTGTAAGCTTATGAGGTGGAAAGTTTGCCACATGAAACAAATCCAACTGTCCAATAGTGTGCTTGCTTCTTGATCCATTTCAAAGTAAAATTTAAAATTTCTTTCATGTAAAATGAGATTTCTCTTCTGGAAATTGCAGAGATTTTACAATTTAAGTTAAGATCTGGGGAATTATTATAATATTTTGGAAATTACCAAGAAGAGCAAACACTCCACCCTTACACTGAATTGAAGAGACTGCCATGGCTGTGGATATTCAAAAGTAGGTTTTACTAAATTTAATGACATTAGAATCACCAAGAGTCAACCACTCCATATAGTTTTAGTATTAAGCTGATCCTCATGTTACTGAAATTATTTCCAAAACTGTAATTGAGGAGGGCTGAGAATTATTGATCATTTTCTATTAAACATAATCTTCAATTCTAATTGATGGTTTAAGTTATTATAGTAAAAATTATTAATAGTATTTATAATAATTCTTCTGTTGAATTTTAGTTGTATTCAGTTTACTCTATTCTCACATCCAATGTGTTACTTACTCTGTGAGGTCTGAGTGTCTATGAATTTCTTTATCAAGGCATCAGTAGTTTGAGTATAAAGACTGAGAGCATATCTCAGAGACTGAAGATCTGGGCTTTTCTCCAAGAAATTCTTTTTCAGGCCATTTCCTCCCGCATGAAAGTATTGCTGAAGAGAAAAATAAAATAATAATGTAAGCAGAAGGATTTAGAAGGAAGTATAGTAGGAAGGATTTTATTGCCATAATCGTGATGCTCAAATGGAGTAATACAATATAATCAATGTGAAATTGTGACAAAAGGACAGTCCTGACACTTTCCCATTACTAGGTGATAAGCCTGTTATTCAGGTCCCCTCACTATCTCTGAACTGATGCTTTACATCACAGACCCCAGATCCTTGAAGCTTAAGGTTTTTCCTTTCATTCAAAACTTAAGTATATGGGATCGTGAAGATGCAGCCGTAAAAAGTCTATTTATAGAATGACAGGTTTAGATGACAATTGTTGACTTGGTTATTGGCTTGTTTCTAGAACATGAAAATATATATATATATATATATATATATATATATATTTTTTCTTTCTTTCTTTCTTTTTTCCTTTTCTTTTCTTTTCTTTTCTTTTCTTTCCAGGGTTGTCAATATTTCACAAAGATTGTAGTACCTGCATCACATATTGTCCAGTTTGTGATTCTAGGCCAGGTGGCTGCTGCTCCATTTTCCCTTGCTCTAAGCACACAGTAGGGCAGATATAGACCAACCTGAGAAGGCAGAGTAGTTGTTGGAAATCCAACATCTCCTGCACCTCATGTCTGATGAATGTAATGAAACATAGGGATTTTTTTTTTTATATTATTACCCAATACTCAAAACATTAAAATATCTGCGGCTAAGATACTAGAGAAGATATATGCTCTTTAATAATAAATATAGTCATTGAGGGACATTAGCATTTTTCATGCTGAAAGTATTATGTGCAGATGTCACCTAGAAAGCAATTATATACAAATTGTGACAGACTACGGATATTTTTTCCCAACCATTTATAGATGGTAACATCTTTATAGTGTACTGTTAGAGTTAGATAAATAGTTCTCACTCTCTCCCTGTAATATATATATATGTAATATACAGTACTATACACTCACTGCAACCTGACTTGCTTTGATCTGATTCTCACAGAATGATGTATTTTTTTCTAATTTAATTTTTTTCAGTGTTCCAAAATTCACTGTTTATGCATGACACCCAGTGCTCCATGCAATACATGCCCTCCCAAACACCTATCACCAGGCTCACTGAACCCCCCCCACTCCCCCTTCCAAAACCCTGAGTTTGTTTCTCAGAGTCCATAGTCTCCCATGGTTTGTCTTCCTCCTCTGATTTCCCCCAACTACTTCTCCTCTGCATCTCCCCATGTCCTCCATGTTATTCCTTATGCTCCACAAATAAGCAAAACCATATGATAATTGACTCTCTCTGCTTCACTTATTTCACTCTTCCAGTCCCATCCATTTTGATACAAAAGTTGGGTATTCATCCTTTCTGATGGAGGCATAATATTCCATGGTATATATGGACCATATCTTCTTTATCCATTCATCTGTTGAAGGGCATCTTGGCTCTTTCCAGTTTGTCAACTATGTCCATTGTCGCTATGAACATTGGATATAGATGACCCTTCTTTTCACTACATCTGTATTTTGGGGGTAAATACCCAGTAGTGCAATTGCAGGGTCATAGGGTAGCTCTATTTTTAATTTCTTAAGGAATCTCCATACTGTTTTCCAAAGTGACTGCACCAGCTTGCACTCCTAACAACAGTGTAAGAGGGTTCTTCTTTCTGAACATCCTCTCCAACACTTGTTGTTTACTGTCTTTTGATTTTGGTTATTCTAACTGGTTTAAGGTGGTACCTTAATGTGGTTTTGATTTGAAACTCTCTGATGGCTAATGATGATGAACATTTTTTCATGTGTCTGTTAGCCATTTCTATGTCGTCTTTGGAGAAGTGTCTGTTCATGACTTCTGCTCATTGTTGATGTCATTATCTGTTTTTAGAGTGTTGAGTTTGAGGAGTTCTTTATAGATCTTGGATATCAGCCCTTTGCAGTGTGATTTGGAAATATCTTCTCCCATTCGGTTGTGGGTTGCCTCTTTGTTTTGTTGACTGTTTCCTTTGCTGTGCAGAAGCTTTTGATCTTGATGAAGTCCCAAAAGTTCACTTTCGCTTTTGTTTCCTTTGCCTTTCGTGATGTGTCTTGAAAGAAGTTGCTATGGCTGATGTCGAAGAGGTTACTGCCTATGTTCTCCTCTAGGATTTTGATAGATTCTTGTCTCATGTTGAGGTCCTTTATCCATTTCAAGTTTATCTTTATGTATGTAAGAGAATGGTCAAGTTTCATTCTCCTATACCTAGCTGTCCAGTTTTCCCATAACCATTTATTGAAGAGACTATATTTTTTTCCTGCTTTGTTGAAGATTAGTTGATCATAAAGTTGAGGGTCCATATCTGGGCTCTCTACTCTGTTCCACTGGTCTATGGGTCTGTTTTTCTGCCAGTGCCATGCTATCTTGGTGATCACAGCTTTGAGGTAAAGCTTGAAATCAGGCAACGTGATGCCTCCAGTTTTATCTTTTTCAACATTTTCTTAGCAATTTGGGGTCTCTTCTAGTTCCATACAAGTTTTAGGATTATTTGCTCCAGCTCTTTGAAAAATGCTGGTGGAATTTTGATCAGAATAACAATGAATGTATAGATGGCTCCTAACGAGGTATGTACCATCCCTTATCCCACTCATTAAAATTTCTGAGTAAAAGAATTCCATGAATTGAAAACTCATAATATCTTAATTTTTTCCCCTAGTCAAGAGGAGATGCAGAAAAATATTCTGGGCATTTGTAGGCAGTTGAGTGCACTTTCAAAGAGTGTAAAGTAGAGAAGATTCAGGGCATAAGCCAGAGCAAATAGACAATGGAGATAGAATCTGCAGAAGAACTGCTACCACTCCAGACACCCTCCCCAAGGAGAAAAACCTCTAGCACTTAAAAATGCCTGTACTGATTCTAGCTGGGTGCATTGTGAAAACACAAGCTGTGCCAAAAGCAATATATGTTTATGGAAAGGAGGCACAGAAAAATGGCAAAAGCCTGTTCCTTTTGAGAGATGATGAGATAAAACACTTAAAATTTTCCCTACACCTTGATCTTCCAAAAAAAAAAAAAAAAAAAAAAAAGAAAGAAAGAAAAAAGAAAGTTAAAATACTTTCACAGGCAGAAAGTACATATTGAGGAGTATGAGTCCAGAATTGTTTCAGGAGCCTTAATGATTCAAAAAGTATGATACCTCCTCAGTTCAGGAAACATGATATGATAATTAAGGTAGAAAACATTAAATGGATATATTGAGGGGGATAGGTTCACGTGGGATTTGACTCTTTCCCTAGAGGAATGGAGGGGTGTCCCCCCTCTGGAGATCTATTTATATAATGAACCAAGGAACCATCAGATGAAATAGCTCACGCTCATTATATAGTGTAGCAGTGGCATACACCCAACAGGAATAGGCATGATCTCTGGGCACGTTTGGGAACATGTTCTGCTTCTCAAATTTTTTCAGACAAGCTCCATTCTTACCAAACTGAGCACAATTGCTAGAAAATTAGGATAAAAAGCAATGCAAGAGAAACCAGGAGCAGCACCTAAGAGGATGTTTTGCCCTTTCTTGGGACGATAGAGATTGTCAGGAAAAACTCCCAAAGATTTTGAAATGGACCAAAAAAGATTAGTGGCATTCTGCTTAGCCTGCCTGGCTGGGTTATCTTTCTTTTCATTGTGTCTGAGCTATTTAAAACTCTGTAAATGATAGAAAATGGATAATCATGTAAATGATTCTTGTTCATAGAAATGTAAATTAATTATTTCTGGTGGGATGCAACTGATTATTGTTCTGTGAATAGATCCTTTTTGCTTCTATTTGTAAACTGATTTCAGCTTTCCTTTTTGCATATTCTTTTGTGTTGTTCTTGGAATTCTCCTATAAGCTAGTTCTAAGATCTTACTGGTGCCCTCATTAACTGATGAGTTAAATAACATTTTTGACACGTTTTACAACTGCATGCATGTCACAATTCTACTCTGCTTCAAAAACTGTTCTTTCATGGTATGCATAAGGCAGCATGGTGACAGCATTCACAAGGATGGGCACAGTTTTCACTGTGGTTTGTGAGGCTAGAACTATGGGCTCACACTGACACTGTGAATGGTGGGGTCTGTCTTCCTGCCTGTTCTCTCTGCCTCTGTCCCTTAACAAATGTTTATTAAACTTGTATTGTAAAGAAGACCTTGTGCTGAATGCCAAGGATATGAAGCCTAAGAGGTGTACAGGCTGTTCTTAAAGGGATTACAATCTAGTAGGAAATGTCACCAAGATGTCAATGAATGACTCCAATAATGTTGCAGGTGTAAGAAAAACAATTGGAAAATACAGATCATGGGGTTGGCGAACATTTCTATTAGGGAAGGGTCCGTAAAGCCTTCCAAAGAGGTGTCATCTTTGGTATTTATCATTTCTTTTTTTAGCACTGCCATTTTGTGTGTGTGTGTGTGTGTGTGAAATATGTATTTTTTTAAATTTCTTTTCAGCATAACAGTGTTCACTGTTTTTGCACCACACCCAGTATTCCATGCAATCCGTGCCCTCCCTAATACCCACTACCTGTTTCCCCTAACCTCCCACCCCCCACCCCTTCAAAACCCTCAGGTTGTTTTTCAGAGTCCATAGTATCTCATGGTTCATCTCCCTTCCAATTTCCCTCAACTCCCTTCTCCTCTCCATCTGCCCATGTCCTCCATGTTATTTGTTATGCTTCACAAATAAGTGAAACCATATGATAACTGCCTCTCTCTGCTTTCTCACCACTCTTGTTCAGCATAGTATTAGAAGTCCTAGCAACAGCAATCAGACAACAAAGAGAAATAAAAGGTATCCAAATTGGCAATGAAGAAGTCAAACTCTCTCTCTTCGCAGATGACATGATTCTTTATATGGAAAACCCAAAAGACTCCACCCCAAACTACTAGAACTCATACAGCAACTCAGTAATGTGGCAGGATACAAAGTCAATGTACAGAAATCAGTGGCTTTCTTATACACTAACAATGAAAATATAGAAAGGGAAATTAGAGAATCGATTCCATTTACTATAGCACCAAGAACCATAAGATACCTGGGACTAAACCTAACCAAAGAGGTAAAGGATCTGTACTTGAGGAACTACAGAACACTTATGAAAGAAATTGAAGAAGACAGAAAAAGATGGAAGACCATTCCATGCTCTTGGATCAGAAGAATAAACATTGTTAAAATGTCTATACTGCCTAGAGCAATCTATACTTTTAATGCCATTCCGATCAAAATTCCACCGGTGTTTTTCAAAGAGCTGGAGCAAATAATCCTAAAATTTGTATGGAACCAGAAGAGACCCTGAATCGCTAAGGAAATGTTGAAAAACAAAAACAAAACTGGAGGCATCACGTTACCTGATTTCAAGCTTTACTACAAAGCTGTGATCACCAAGACAGCGTGGCACTGGCAAAAAAACAGACACATAGACCAGTGGAACAGAGTAGAGAGCCCAGATATGGACCCTCAACTCTACGGTCAAATAATCTTCGACAAAACAGGAAAAAATATACAGTGGAAAAAAGTCAGTCTCTTCAATAAATTGTGCTTGGAAAATTGGACAGCTATATGTAGAAAAATGAAACTCGACCATTCTCTTACACCGTACACAAAGATAAACTCAAAATGGATAAAAGACCTCAACGTGAGACAGGAATCCATCAGAATCCTGGAGGAGAACATAGGCAGTAACCTCTTCGACATCAGCCACAGCAACTTCTTTTAAGATATGTCTCCAAAGGCAAAGGAAACAAAAGTGAAAGTGAACTTTTGGGACTTCATCAAGATCAAAAGCTTCTGCACAGCAAAGGAAACAGTCAACAAAACAAAGAGGCAACCCACGGGATGGAGAAGATATTTGCAAATGACAGTAAAGACAAAAGGTTGATATCCAGGATCTATAGCACTGCCATTTTTAAATTCAGCAGCCACTAGATCATTTGCTGCAGTGGAAAAGAGAAACAGGACAATCCCACTTAGGTAATCAAGGGAAACTAGCAGTCCAGCTCTACTTAAGAAGAATTGAAGTGGTAGTTCTCATAATATAGTTCTTAGGTATAGCTTAAAATATACTGTTTGCTACTGTTATTCTGTTCTCATCACTAAACCTGGGAGTGGTGGCCAGGGAGACACCAGTTGCCTCTAGGCAGTAGAGGGCCTAAAGAAGTTGAGATGGCTTTGTACCCCTAAAGATTCACAAGACTTGTTGACGTGTGAAAGGCTCTGAGACCCACTGTGGTTAAGAAATCTGCTTAACCTTTCAGTAACATACCTGCTTCTTATAATTATTTGGCTTCAGGACACATATCCCATACAATATCTATTGACACTATGGGCACCGAAGTGTTCCATGGGCTAGATTTAGGAAACCCTAGAAGAAATAAGAAGACTAGACTTTATAGAATGGAGATATTTCTAAGGGTGGAGAAGGCTTCATAGAAGAAGAGAACTCGAGTCGGGCTCTGAAGACCTAGACTGTGTATTTGTTTTTGAACCTCTTAATTGTAATAGGAGAACATGTCTTTACTACCAAGACACTAGTTTATAGACCTCTGAGAGACGGGGAACAACTATGAAGTGAAAACATAAACAGGGAATGAGTTTGTTCCTGGGTAAAACCTAAGGGTCCCCCTAGAGTTTTTGGTTATGATACTAAACTGACTTTGTAGCCGGAGGGTATCATGAGTCATTCTTCTAAAGGCACTAGCAGGATCCTAAGTGAACAGTAGAAGATGCTGTGCAAGGACAGAAATGATACTTTTGTCTCTTAAGTGCACTGTATAATAGGAAATGTTGCAAGACAAACCCTGGACAGAAGGTAGCAATTTCCGGAGGAAAAAAACAGGTTGCAAGATCCTAAGAGCAAAAGCTTCCATTCAGTGAGTGAGCACAGGTAAGTAACCCAGAGATAAGTAACTCAGAGAGAAGAAGAGAGGACTTCTATGATTATGCAAATGCAAACTGGATGAAAACATTACTTTAATGGAAACCTTTCACACAGTGTTCAGAACCTGGGTGACCGCTCCTGAGAACATGGGTCTGTTTCTCTCACTGGCACAGATAATACGAAAGAGGGCTGCAAAGACACATATACCTTGGCATTCGGAGATTTCACATTGTTTTGATTTTGTAAGAGACAAGCAGGAGGGTGGAATTTGTCTTTTGCTGAGGCTTATGTCTGAAGGATATAAACTGGAGGCTGATGTGTGGGAGTGAATGTCTTAGCTATTAAACAGACCCCACTCTCCATAGTTCAGTACAGCTTAGTTGCTCTCCATTATAGTAAGCATTGGGAGGGAGATTATATCCTAGAGAATAATTTGTGTACATGGGATTTTGAAGCCTTCTAGATGTTTCCCTTATGCATGTAAAAGTGGATTTTTCCCCATTGGTTCTAAACAAACAAAAATGGGACTCAGTTTCATGTTGTTTCTCTGCAACCAGCTGTGTAAACCAAGAACCTCCCATTTAATCTATTCTGTTTACTTAGATTAATACAAAATAGCAGAAAACAATTGGCAAAATAAGTTAGCACTAGCCATTTTCTTCCAAGAAAGGGATTTTTAATCAGGGAACTGTGAGCAAGTTGGCTGTTCACAGCTTTGAAGGATAAGGATGTCAGCTGGATGTCATTCTCTCCATCCTTGGCGCTGTCCTGGCTGATATTTTCATAATGGATTTGGACAAAGGCAGAAAGCATGTTTTTAAAATGTAGGGTTGAGCCAAGGCTTGACGTTATTACTTTGAATGACAGAATGTGGCTTCAGAAAAGGTCTTGGCAGCCTGGAATCATGGGTCAACATTACAGGACAGCATGACAAAAAAAAAAAAAAAAAAAAGAAGGAAAAAGACTATATTCATGATAAAAAGTTTATTTCAGAGTATGGAATGGGGGTGACCTCGATTAATGTCAGTAAAATCTCAAAAGCCATAAAGCTGCATTTTTTTCTCATGTTTCACATGATTTAATAAAGTGATGGGGAAGCTATCAAAGATAATGAATTCTGATCATGCATTAATATACATAGACGGGTCAAGATGAAGGGTTTGATGGAGCAAATACATTCTCTGCTGATTAGAACACATCTGAAATATTAGGGTCATTATAAATTTATTCCCAGGCTTCATGATTTATAAGAAATATGAAAAAATGGAGGGCATCCAAAGGTAGAGGGCCAGGATATTGTAAGGTCTAGAAGGGACCTTATTCATTCAATAAATGGCTGCAGATAAATTGGGGAGGCATGATAGTTTTCTTCAATGTATGAAAGGCTATCATGTGGAAAAGGAAGTAGAATTATTTTTCAAAGGACAGAAGGACAAAGATAGCACTAAAAGTACCAAGGAAACAGATACTGGTTTGAATAAAGATGACCTTTCAGGGGGCGCCTGGATGGCTCAGTGGGTTGGAGCCCCCGTCTCCTGGGATCAAGCACTGCATCAGGCTCTCTACTCAGCAGGGAGTCTGCTTCTCCCTCTCTCTGCCTACCTCTCTGCCTGCTAGTGATCTCTGTCAAATAAATAAATAAAATCTTAAAAAAAAAAAAAGATGAACTTTCTGGTAATAAAGAGCAACTTAAAAATTGAAGCTGCTCCCTGAGAGTCAGTGAGGTCCCGTCACTGGCCATTATTAAATGGTGGCCATTTGTCTATAGGCCAACAATGCTATAGATGACATGCCCGTCTGAACAGGAAAGGGGAGCTATTGGGTTGTTTCCAATTCTGAGATTTTAGAATCTTTTTTTGCCTCTTTGACTCTTTGTTTTTCTACTTTAAAATGTGGGAGGAAATGTAAATTCACCCTCCTTCCTCTATGCAATGCGATGTGTGCTTGGGTTATGTCACCTGAGAGAGGATCAGTCCCTTCATTGGAAGGGTGGGGGCAGAGACGTCCCCCCCTGCCTGACTCTGGTACTGTAGTGATGAGATGAATTATTCCTTCTGGAAGAGCTCTGTGAACTGTGACGTTCTTTCTACTTGTGAGAAAATATGCTTAATTGGCAGAAAAACTGCCCAAACTTCAGTCCTGCTTTGTTCCCTCAGCAGTGGCCGCTGTCTCCAGCCATGTACCAGCTATTTATTTCGATGGTCCTGCCACTGTATCTAACTTCAGCCAGTAGAAAAACAGCCTCCTGCCGGATTCGCCATTTTTCTCGGGGGAACCATGCTTTTCCATCCTTTCGGTTAAAACCTCCGAGTCACCTCACCCTTGCTCCAGTTTGGGTTGCCAAGTTCCAGTGACTCTCTCCTTCCTGTCGTCCACATCTGTCTTCCACTTCTATTCCTCTAGCCACCCTCCTCATGACTGCCCTCATCACCTCGTGCATTAAATAACTGTAACTAATTTCTTGACTAAATCTTCAACTACCCCATGCATTTTGTACATTTCTGTAGGATTTCCATCGCTAAAATGGCACATTGAGTATGCCACGGGTTTATAAGATCATCAACGGGTCTTCTTTTATAGAAAACACTGAGGATGTAAAAGGATCTCTGTACTTTCACCCCGAAGATTTCCTGAAATGTCATTTTACATGGCTTCACTACCCAAACCTCTAGTCAAATCCAGACCAGCCCATTGAGTAGTTTTGTCACTGACTCCCAGCCCTCTGGCCTTGCGCCTTTCTATGACGAAATCCTTTTCCCCCTGGTTTATTAACCAAGTCGTGAATCTTTCTCCAAGAGAAACTAGGGTCTTTCCTATCCAGCCTGTGAACTTCCATCTGCCCTTGAAGATCACTACTCTAGCTTACCCTGATTCCCTGAGCTCCCACTGGTCGCTCCCTCTTCTGAATCCTGACCACTTTTTATCTGTCCCACTTAATTGGCGTCTGTATCACCTGTTACATATCTCACATTGGTGTCTTATAAGTTAACATGGATCATTTAATTTTTAATGTGCCTTTTTCATTTTTCAATATGGATTAGAAACTCCTTGGAAAAACAAAAACAAAGCAAAACAGCTCTGCTTCCCAGAAGAGAGTCTCAGGAAACACTCAAGAATCCTATGGAGTCTATGTCCTTATAGAGAAAGGATATTGAGCACAGAAAACCAAAAGCCCAGAGGGCAAGGCCAGAAGGATTTACACTATTTCTTGGAGCAGACTCAGATTTACTAATTAACCTTACTGAGAGAAAATGAAGGGATTAGGGAAGGTGGTAAACCAAACTAAACTAAACTAAACCAAACTAAAACCTAATTGCAGTTGAATAGGTAGGATCTTGGGTTTAACAGTAGAAAGGGGCTCATCCAAAATAAACTAGTTTTCAGGTGATTGAATAGTTACATGTGTAGAGAGCTTTCTGTAAGATAGGAACTGTTTTAATTGTTTAACATGTGATAACTCATTTAATTTTCTGACAATAATTCCTGAAGCCCTGTTATTCCCATAGGAGTGGACAGCGATTTACACACTCTAGTTTCCTTCTCTCTTAATCACTTACACCCTGATACTCTGGTCATTGTCAGTGATATAATTCCCCATGTGGTTCCCAATATTTTATTTATATTTGCATTAACATTCATATTCTGATATTTGCAAAGGCTTCCACCCTAATACAGTGATACACTGGATTTAGTAACGTAAGCGTGGGTGATGAGGAATGTTGTTATTACATCTGAACAGAGATTGAAAGACCTTGTATAAGTATCATTTTCTTTCTTTAAAAAAGCATCAGATTTTGTTCTGTTTATTATATTCTTCATAAAACTACAAAAATTAAAGCACTTCAGACCTGGTTGTGATCTGTGAAAGAGAAAGAGTTTTGTTAAAGTAAAAATCAGGATAAATACTGTCTGCATGCTTAGCAAGCCATTCTTTTTATAATCCCAATAAAAATTCCAAATTCCTTTAATTCTTTAAATTTGTCATATATTTGAAGAACTTTTATAATCTATTTTTACTAACTGATGGGAACATGCTAATGTTTCTTTACAAGTTTGCAAGAAGAATTTTCTTTTTGGTTTCATACACTATTTTGGTAGCAATTTCCCATCATCACATATTTTTTTTCCTTCCAATATCTATATCGTATTTTTGGAAAATCCATGCAGACAGTTGATTTTGCAAACTTAGAAAAAATTATCATTTGCCCTTAACAACTAAGGTTTACTTCTTTTTTCTTTTTCTTTTTCTTTTTTTTAGGAATTACTTGAAAAATATTTTAGAAACTATTTCTACCACAGCTGGAGTCCTCTTTTTTACATATATCAGATCTGAATATGCTACTGTGTCTCTTTGACCTTGGTGCAAGTGTCAACATTTGGCTCTAATTCAATGTTCCTCTTTTATTTCCTACAATACTCAAGCTGTCCTGATCTGTTCCTCTGCACTAGACTACTTGAAGTTTTCAGACTGACCTACTCCTTCTTGCAATTCACTCAAGGTTTTCTCTAAGCCTACAATGACTTTCTCCCTTGCTTTTCCCCATTCCATCCCCTTTATAAATCCCCAAACTTCCCTCTCCATGAAGCTCCCCCCAGACACTCACAGACACTATATTACCCTCTCTGCACTCTGCAGCACTTTGTCCACACCTCTTATTTTATTGTAGAGGTCTAGGTTCCCAAGTCTAGATAGAGCAAGGCCCCTCTTCAGCCATCTCCTCATTGCCCACCATATTTTCTCTGCACACGTAAGCTTGCAAGTAATGATTTTTGAAATGCATTAATCCAAACGAGGTATTTTGCTCTTCTCATGAGCAGCTGAAATTTAAATAATGCAAAAACTATACTTATAATGATAAAAAAGATGCTAAGAAGCAGCCACCAAAATTGCCTCATGAATAATGGATGGCAGGATGGGGATGGGCCTCAGTCAGGAGTAAGAGCCTCAGAAGCACAACATCACGTATTCTGCCATTTGTCTGGAATCTAAATGATCAGAAATGGTGCTGTACAGGATTAAATAAGAAGTAAATTCCAAAGCTATATTTGAATAGATACTCATACCTACTCCAAATTTTCTCCTTTATACCAAGCAATTCAGATTTCTAGAAGGCCCTCATTCACATGGTTCTTGTTTTTAGGGAAATCTCTGTGTAGTCCCTACGTGATGTCAGACATCTGCAACACACATGGTGGAGTGTCCTGTTTGGGTCCAAGAACAAGTGTTCCAGGGTAATTTGGAAGGCCGGGCAAAAAATGAAACCAGCCAGCTTTTTTCCCAGGTTTTTCCATTTTCAAACTTCATCAGAAAGTAACCTGAGGATTGTTCAAGACTTAAGAATTTCCTTAGGCTCTTGGGATTCATGCTCAGGTCAAGAGTATCTATTGTTGGAAAAAGGTCTCCTGCTTTTCTTTGAAAGAAATCCACATTTCAGGGAACCCCACAGCAGTCCCAAGTCTTCCTATTGGCTTTTTAGCTCATACATACTGATTAAATTGTTGGCTATATGGCTATATCTATATCACCACTATAACAGCGGTTATCCTTTCACTTTCAAATACTACTGATTTGGTTGCTCGTTGGCAGGTGAATAAATAAAATGTGTCACAGCCCACTCGCACGAGCTGTAACAGCTCACTGTAATTTCTGATACTTGTGCCACAGTCCCCCCACTTGTGACTTACAATTGAAACTACATGAGACCAGTATGACAAAATACTCTAGTCCAGCTAAAATTTTAGTCTTTAAGAGAGTATTTTCATCAATACCTTTGAGGAGTTGAAAGATTTTAAAGCGTCTTTAGAAAACCATCTAAATATTGAAATCTGGCATTTTAATCTAGAAATAACTAATCTCTCTGAAGAAATGTTATTCACTTTGGTCTGCTGTATTTCACCACCCCTTTGTTGGTTGTTGGTTGTTGGTGAAATAATGATGTAGAAGCAAGGACAGTGATCTTCAGGTTTGGGGTCCTTTCTCAGCGCTGCCAATTCCTAGCAGCTCTCTGACCTTTGTCAGTAATTTAAACCTGCTCAGCCTCCGTTGTTTAATCTATAAAATGTGAATGATCACTCTCGACACAGCTAACAGCCAGATGTTTTAAAGATCAGGCAAGACAATGTACATACATGGAAGATATCTGGAAAAATGTAAAACGCTATTTCAGTCCATAGTCAACAAACTCCATACCATTCTCCTTGTTCACTTTTTATTTCCACCCCGTTTGCCTAAACTGAGTTCCAGAGGAAGTAGGATTAGGCCTTTGGCAGCCTTTGTGAGGTAGCTTGGGTAGCAACTGCTGCTTTTGCATATGAACATCTTTCTCATGAAGTTTCCACTTACCTTATAGGGTTCCCTCTGCTGGGCTCTGAGAAGACCTTCCATCACTAGCTGGTAGGCTATAATTCCTTTAAGTAGTTATTCCTCTTTTACCTGAATTCCCTTGTAGTAACATCAGAATTAGGGCTTGGTAGGACATTCAGTTGGGGCAAATCTCAGAATCGGACAAGATAAAGGGAGTTCCAGTTGTGGCAAACTGATGACAGAGCCATAGAAATGAATGCCCAGGTGTATGCCTTGGCAGATGGGCAAACCAGAGGGATGAAAGTCTCATAATAGGGATAGGAGGTAGAGACCTGACCTCAGGATCTGACGTTCAGGAGGACCAGAGTCAGGCCCTAGAGGAACAAGATAATGGCATAAATCCATTTACTGGATCTTAGACACCAGCTAGTGGAAGTATTTAAGACTGAATTAAAAGATCATCCCAGATGACCTAGAGAGGAAGATGGTATAGTTGAGCTGTCAAAATGTAGAAGGGGGAACCTGTTTGAAGATCAGGAATGTCCCAGACTTTGGGTATAACTAGATGGCGATCATGTGCCCCAACCAAGAGGAACAGAAGAAATGCTGGTGGTGGGGACAGAAGCCAGGTCTGAATGCCATTTCTTTTCATGGGACACATTTTTCTTCCTCTCTTGAAGTCATGCATTGACTTAATAAAATTCAAAAAGGACTAAATTCAGAATCTAAAAATTTTACTTTTCTTCTCTTCATGGTATACTTCAAAGTTCTTATTTTTTCTACTAGCACTTCCTGATTTGTGGCCATTAGTTCTACTATAACTCCAAAGGTCAGTCATTTCTTATTCACTTTTCTGAAAACAATTTTTTAGAAAGAGCTTGTTTTGCATTTTTTTCTGCTTCTTTTTCAAGTTTTCCATTTTTCCCCTCAAAATGATTGTGCAAAATTTCCAGACTTCCAGATAACACTCTAGCTGCAGCTTTAGAAAATCCATTGCTATAGTCTCACTGCCTAAATCCCTCTCCACTTTTCACCAGGTGTCACAAAATTCCCACCTCACGACTTTCATTTTATATTTCATTTTTTCATTTTACACGGAAGCAGGAAAAGATGGTCTCTTATTAAATGCTGAAACGATAAAACCAAAGCTGGGAGGTAAGAATTTTCTGGAGGTGCCCAACTGTTGCACGTCTATTTTAATGAACAGCATCATAAGGTCTGTTTGTATCCTGTACAATTCTGTGCTTGGAAAATGGCTCATGGTAGCTAGCAGATTTTGCTATGCTGTTCACGCATGCTGGATAGGAGATGCTTCCCCCAGTGACACGTGGAGACAATGGACATGGTTTAAATTCAGACAATAAATTAGTTAATTCACTCTTAAATAAGCTTTCACATAAGAATATAAAATGCATATATGTAAATATGAAACATATATAAAAATATAAAAAGAATTATATGGAAACAACTTCTAAGTTACATTTGGAGGTCTGTCCATTTTTAGCCCCCACCACAATAACTTCTGGTCAACCTCGGGCTGTGAAAAAATTGATGCACACAGCACAATACCTTTGGGTTTCCAGCAGAAAATTAAATTATTGCACTTACTAAGAGAGAGGAGAAGATTGATCTTTTAAAACTCATTTCAACAAGCGTAGAAAACATGAAAAGAAATTCTGTTAACCCCACACCTCCTGAAGCATCTATTTAATTGAACTTGGGGGGTGGAGCTGTACGTACATGCCTTTCTTTGAAAACACATGTTATAACATAAGTTTTACGCACATTTTCTTCCAGATACAAAGGAACAAGGATAAGGGCAGAGGAACACGGATAATGTGGCGAGAGTACAGGCTCAATCTGACATACTCAGACAACCATCTTCTGTGTCTATGGGTGGCACAGCTCTACATATGCATGTGGGATACTTTTCTCTGAGGGCTAATAGAGGACTGGGGATGTACAATTCAGGAGTACTGTAAGCTTACCTTGATGGTAGCCAAGACTACCTCCATTATAGCACACTGTCTTGGTGTCAGACCCTTGGCATCCTCCCGAATCATGTGCTCCTAAAAAACAAGTTAGCAATTACTTATGCATTAACCAATTAATCCATTCAACAACTGTTTTCAAACAGACTCTGCATAATCCCCACGCGGACACACCTGAGAGGATGATTTTGTCATATATTCAATAAATATCCCCTTTTCCAAAAGAAGAAATGCTGAACTTTGATTTGTATGTGGTTTTACTTTTCACTTGCACGTTAATGTTTGGGGAAAAAAAAGAGAGCAGCAATGTGGAAATATGTGTCAAAGCTTTTTCACCTTATCTGTTACTTTGAGGAAAATCGATCATGACAGAGTGTTAGGAGGTGAATTTTAGCTTCTTTCAATTACTATGATAAAGTCTTCTTTAAATATAATGGCCCCAATTCCTTCTCTTTCTTGATTCCCCTTAATGCTTAGTCATTACTAAGAAAAGCCCCCAAGAATTAACTGAATTTTTGGCTCTGCATATTTTCATTAAAATCTTTTTTTTCCAAAATTTTAGAGCTGGTTTTCACATTTCTGGTGGGTTTTCCTCATTGTTCATTATGGACACTCTCAACCCATCATTCAAACTTCCATAGGGAAATGATGGTAGAAAGTTGAAGACAACCACAAAGGAAAAAGAAACCTAAGAGAAAATTTTTAAAATTCCTGACACCCCCCACCCGCCCACCAAAAACTGAGTCTCCCCAGTAGAAAGTTGAAGACAACCACAAAGGAAAAAGAAACCTAAGAGAAAATTTTTAAAATTCCTGACACCCCCCACCCGCCCACCAAAACTGAGTCTACCCAGAGGTGCCACTATTCTAGTCAACAATATTCAGCAGATATTTATTGAGTGCTTATTATATGCCTCTGCCATCCC
Source organism: Mustela putorius furo (assembly GCF_011764305.1). Taxonomy (NCBI): domain Eukaryota; kingdom Metazoa; phylum Chordata; class Mammalia; order Carnivora; family Mustelidae; genus Mustela; species Mustela putorius. Next base: position 1,942,904 of record NW_025422382.1, on the reverse strand, counting down.
AGGTAATTGTGATATGTTGTTCATTCAAAGAAAGGCTTTTGTCCTCCCGAAGCTTAACTGCAAACTAGTATAGGTGTCTTATGTGAATTAGAGGAAAGCCCACATGAACAGACACAGCTCTGAGAATGCATGGCTTGACTAATGGTTCAATCACTGCCTTTCCTTCTTAAGAACCGTGCCTCTTCTGCAGGGCACAGCTCTACATCAACATGTATGGCTTGGCAGGTGGAGCAAGGGCTCTCTTTCAGTGGTCATTGCACAAAAGTGGTCAGGCACTTGTATGCAAAGCTCAGATTTTCCAATCCCCAGTGCCTCACCCTATCCCAGCCCCTTTTTTATTGTTATTTGGTAGATGACATGACTTTCTCAAGATAATCTTGATCTACGTCTTACTCAAGTCTGCAGTCTTTCAGTACCTATCTTGGCAATTATAACCTGCTAGGAATTCAATATATTTTTGGTAAATGAATTGTACTTCTTTCAAGTATAGTGTTGTAGGGTTCAATACCCTTAAATGAAATCATACTCCTTTGAAGATTTTTGAAAAAAAAAAAAAAAAAAAAAAAAAGGTATACAATGCCCCTTGAGTCCATGACATCTCACTACATGTTTGTCTGATACAGGATTTTCAACACAAACATATGTATCCTTTTAATATTTTAAAAATAGGAATATTAACTACCCATTGAGACTCAAACAGTAATGGGAAATGTTTACTAAATTGTAGGTGGAAATGTTTAAGGGCAAGTAAGTACAAACCAGTCTGGCTTCAAATCTTTGTTATAGAAAAATATAATTTTAGCAAGAAATAATTTCAGAGATCTAAAAATAGCTCATTAAAATAAGGGAGTCTCTGAAAGAGGCTGGCAATGAGTTACTGCATGCTTGCAGTAAATTTACAGTCTCTGATGTAGTAATTGGTTTTAATATTATATCACCTATCTAAAAATAGTTATTTTTTCAAAATTTATGCCAAATAAATCTAATCTCATTAAATAGTAATAAGTTAGGCATACATAATATATCTACATTATGAAGTTCCAGAGCATAAAGTAATGTGTCAAATGGCTGAATAAATACTTCTTTAATGGATTAATCCTAAATGGTAGTAAAATGCAGAAAAACAATTTCCTTCATTGTTCTATTTTCCTTGACTCTGTATTTCTTCAAGTAAGTTAGATAATTGTTAATATTTCCATATAGGATTTCTGGATTTATCTTAACCTGCTTTCAAACTAACATACAAATATTGCGAAGACCAAGTATTTAAAATGGAAATGACACTTTGGTGACACTTTGGTAAAATAAGGGAAAATGGTTTGGAAAATTTGAAATTCTTTATTATGGTCAGAGTTTTAATTTTGCAAAATACTGTAGATGCCTTATTCTGTAATTTGAATAATAGTTACCCTTTTAGGACATTTTATTGTTTTTAGTTTGTTACAGTCTTGAAGACGTTTGGAAGTTGCAAAGGGACCTAATGTGTTCTTTTTCCCACCTAGCATATTTATGCACTCTGGGGAGCTATCTCCACCCCACTCAGAGTTCATCAGATGCAGACAGAGCTGACCACACCCCCAGCTCATAGCTGGTATGTCAGTTAAGCCTGTGTCACAATGGTTGGCTTTGGAGTGGTGATAACACTATCGGAGACCAGGATGTTCTGGTGGGATTTGTTGGAATTCCTCACATCAAGCTTGGTGTTCTTTTCTACAACATTTCAAGTTCAAAGGATGTTAGATTTAGAGCAGAGGCAACCATCTTACAAATAAGAAGGTAGGTTTGTTACAGCCATACATCATACAAGGAAAGAACAGAGTCGAGAGATACTAACCAGGTTCCATAACATTCTTTGAGTTCCTAATCAAGCAGTGATGGAAAGTAAAATTATCTAGGACTATAAAATTTCATGTAGCAATAAATCCTTCCTTGTTTATGTTAGTCTTGCTTTCTAGCACTTGGAGCTGATAAGACTGACTGATAGTTCTGATAAGACAGAACTGATAAGTTCTGGCTGATAAGACTTCCAACTAAGGAAACTGAAGCTGTGGGAGATGGAGTATGTTTTCTAACATCACACAGATGCTAGAAGCATGTCTAGGGCCATTTCTTTTGCAATGAGATACTATGCTGTTTCACCTTCATGGTTTTGTTTGTTTGTTTGTTTTTGTTTTGTTTTTTAAAAGATTTTATTTATTTATTTGACAGAGAGAGATCACAAGTAGGCAGAGAGGCAGCCAGAGAGAGAGAAAGAGAGGGCAGGCTCCCTGCTGAGCAGAGAGCCCAATGTGGGACTCGATCTCAGGACCCTGAGATCATGACCTGAGCTGAAGGCAGCAGCTTAACCCACTGAGCCACCCAGGCGCCCTCACCTTCATGGTTTTATATGAGGAATTTCAACCCTGTATAAATCCATTTCTCAAAGTAGGGAATATAAATCCCAGGAAGATAATAAGAGGGATAAAGGAAGGGATCAAGATCTAAGATCCAAAGCAATAGTGTGGGAGTAACATCTACCTTTGACCTTTCCTCTAAACCATCTAACTGAGCACCTGTAAGAAATTTTAGGTGATGTCTTTTAAATGGATTATTGACTTTCATTTTTTTTATTGAGCAAGGGAGTAATATAGGGTACTAAAACTATAGGACACCTATTTCATCTCAGTAAGTAATCATGCAATTAAATGGATTATTCTTCCCCTGTGTCATACACATAAAACAATCCCAGTGAGACCTGACTCTGAGCTGCCAGCCTCTGTGAGTGGGTGGTGGCAGAATCTTGGCAATTACCATGCAAAGATAATGTATGCATTATCTCATTTATCCTCACAAAAATCCTATAAAGCAAGTATGAAAATGTTCTGCAGTTTATAAATGTCAAATCTGAAGATTAAAAAGTTTAAATACTTTGGCCAATGTCAAATGTCCATGTGTCATGGACACATGGCGATGACAATGTCATTTGTCAATGTGTTGGAAACAGCTGAGGTAGAATTTGAACTAAGGTGGTCTGCGTCTGGAACTATATTCTAAGAGAAAAAAATGGATCTAAAGCAACACATACTTCTACGATAGGCACAGCGTTGGCCTGTATGTCATCCATTGATGAATGAACGGATGAAGAAAATGTGGTAATCTTATTTGGCCCTTAAGAAGGAGGAAATCTACCCAAATGCAACAAAATGGAAGAACCTAGAAGACATTATTCGAAGTGAAAAAGCCAGTTAAAGAAGCACAATATATATTTTAATCACTCGAGTTCCTATTCTAGAAGGACAGAAGCTGATGTTCCCTGCATAACTGCACAGTCCTGTGAATCTCAGCAATAAGAAAGGGCAGAGTTATTAAGTCAGCAAATCCTCATTTACAATGTGCTTGAATATACTGACAAGTTCAAGGTGTGCTTTGAGGAGTTTCATTTTTCCACCCTAGCTTTCTTGCCTTTAAGATTTTTCTAGACTTTACTAGATTTCTACGAAGTGCTCCATTTTGCCTTTATTCATACAGAGCCTGTTTCATATATGAAAGAAAACATGATCTAACTTAAAGCCAAAATCTCCCAGTTGCCCTACCAATTGGAAAGTATCAGAAATCTTTGGGGAAAAAAGGAAAACCATAAAGTTCAGACTCTAGCTTGTGACTTGATCCAGACTCTGGCTTTGACTGTGATTTCACAGACATGCATCTTAGTCCTGCAGTGCTGGATACCATTACTAGTAGGAGGATAGTTTCTTGTACAGCTGTAATTAGCTTATTATCTTTCACAGACAACTGATAATCCCTTTATTCTTATTACCTTCAGTTTGGATAATTGTCCAAGATCTTTAGCTGCGATGAAAATCATCTGTGGTCCCTAGAGACACACATAGAAAAGGAGAGAGAAGACTCAGTCAGTCTTAAGATCTTCAGTAACAATAGAAATGTAGTCAATGGAAAATTAAATTTCCCTTCTTATACTTGTGACTTTTATGCCATATACACTTAACTGGTTTTACAGATTGGGTCAAAGATATCTAGTACTGCTAGCAATATAATTGTCCTCACAGGCATCCCATTTCCGAGAATTTTAAGTCTGAGTTAACAAACAGATTACGACTAACATAGCTGGTTTAAGGTAGCACATGGATTTAATCCATGATCTTTAATGTTTATTTATTTTTAGTAGAGGTAGCTCCCTCACTCCACTTGGCCCCAAATAGATCTATGCAAACTTTCAAGATACAGAGTTGAGGCAGGTGAAGCTGCTGCTCCTCCAATGCTGTCCAGTCTATCAGAGACCTGCCCTCTTAACTCTCCCCTCAGCCAGAGGCTCTTCCTAGAATGCCAACATCCTAGGAAAAGCTTGAAGAACAGAGGACTAAACCATCCACAACATTACTAGAATGAAAAACTAGAGGTACGTCCGTTGGCAAAAGTGGCAGGAAAAAAGTAAATTTGGTACTAAGTTCATTCTAAGTCCCTAGGATATTTTCTCAGAAGGGAAAAATCAGCTATTCTGGAATAACACTCTTCATTTTTTAGTGGATCCTGTGAATTGATTAGGAAATGAAGGACTACAAAGTTTACGAGAACAGCAACCGCATCTAATTTTGCTCCTATTTTCATCCCCACCACGGTGCCCAGCACACACCAGAGCTCTGAGAACACATAGTGAATGAATGAGTGACAGATATTGCTTCATGCTTTGAGAACTCAATGCTAGAGAAAATTGAGGTGATGGTAAGCTATCCTAGGGAAGGCCTTATAGAAAAAATGGTATGTCATATGTCATATACTTTCTACTATAGCATGATGTATGTATTTTTGAAAAATCTCATTCTACAAAACTGTGCTCTAGAAATAATAGGGCTCATGGGCAAAATAGCAATGGGCAGCATAGTCAAAACTTATGCAATTTTATTACCAATGAGTGATCAAAAACAGGAAGTGCTACTTTGGGAGAGATCTTGTATGGCACACAGGGAGCTGATGGCTGCCACAGCGGGGTAGTAGAAATGCAAAATAGTAAATAATCCACACAAAGGAGTACAAATGTGGGCTGGAGCAATACTCATACAACTGGAACTCTCAGCAGGGAGGGGGTCGCCTTCCCTGTGTGAGAGCCATACAAGCTTCATCTGTTTGGGTAGAAGAACCATGTCTAACTGTGCCTTCCACCGCCATGTAGTAGCTTAGCTGAGTGTCCTTTCCTTTTCTGCTGAATTTATAGGTCTTCTATTATATTGCAGAGCCTCCTACCTAGGAAAATTTATACATAAACCAACTCAACTTCCAGATTGTACTGACACCATTCCTGCTGTTCCCAATTCCATTAGAGCTAACTGGTATTACAGAAATGTAGCAGAATCAAGGGTGCATGTATGCGTATATATGTAATTTGGCTTTCCATATGTGGTAGGCTATAACAGATTTTATCACTTGCTGGCAGGAAATCAACAAAAACATGAATCTTTGCATCTTTGAACACTTTATAAGAAAACAATTCCTATAGAATTTCATGAAATATGGACTTAGTCTACACGACTAATGGTGTCAAAACATTTGAGTTTAGCGTATAATTACTCAGTATTTGCATCAACTTATATTTCTCAGTCACAGAAATAAAATACTTAACATGTGCATGCTAGGGTTATTTCTTTTTTGTTGTTTGATTCAGGATATGTGAACTGAGAGATACCTGGTACTGCGTGCATCCATTTGACCACTGTCTAACTTTGCCGCCAAATGAGCTTTCTGGTTCCTTCTTATTTCACTATGTATGATACAATCATGTTCTTTGAACCCAGAAAAAGGTTTCTCCTCTATTAACCTCCAACTGGAAAGGTAATAGATGAAAGTAAAATGGAAAGGAGAAAAATATTCCCTAGAGCAGTGTTGGATTTATCTTCTTAAACTATAATGTTTTAGAAAAAAGCACAGTGGGGGTATTCTATCCTAAATTTATTTCCCTGGGGTTTCACAGTAAAATTAAGTTTAAAAATTATGTGTATAGACCAGATAAGGCTGTAAGTTAAATTTTCATACTTTTTTATCCCCCCAAAATGAAGTTCTGAATGTCAAGGAATTGTGAAATTTGACTGCTACTATTTAAAATTGATTTGTATAGGAAAATGTCATCTGAATGATCGTTGTTTAGCTACTGTTTGCTGAAGACTTTTTCCCAAAATGGATTTAATCGTTATTTTAGCTGGATGAAAATCATTCACTAAAGTACAATTAGATGGGTTACTAAAAGTGTAACCAAGGGAGAGAGGAACAAGATGGAACAGAAGGATCGCTTCCTCCCGGACACACCAAGGAAACGAGTACCTCTATATAACTAACTCTGTAAAAGCCGGAAGACTGGCAGAACAGATCTTCCAAAGCTGGTCATAGAGAAAAGTCCCTATCGGAAAGGGTAGGAGGGGCAGAGACACAATCAGGAATCAAACAACTGGGGTGACTCACTACAAATTGGAGAGATGTCACAGGTCAGAGAAGTGAGGAGATCAGACCCCACACTGGGCACCCCTAGCCCTGGGGACCCAGAGAGGGCAGAGAAGTCCACATAACATCTGGCTTTGAAAATTAACAAGGCTTAACTCTGGAAGCCCTGGAAGGTGATAGGTAACCAAGTCCTGCTCCTACAGAGAGAGCAAGCTAAATAACTTGGTCAGGACCACAGAAGCAGTAGCTTGAAAAAGTGCCCAGGGTATACAGGAGGGCTGATTGACTAATTTTAGGGTATGTGGCAGAGGGTCAGCCATCTGCAGATTTCTCTGGAAATAAAAGTGGCAGGTGCAAATTTTCTTGTCCTCTCCAGCCAGAATAGCCAGACACTTGTGGGAGTCAGTATTAAAACTCTATCTACCTTGCCAGCAAACATGCCCTGGCCCAGTGCCCCTCTAGATTGGCTCTTGCTCTTGGAATGGGAGATAACCCCCACACATGAGCATGTCCATAGTTCCTGCAGCTGGACCTCTAAATGGCTGCACAGGGAGCAAGCACTGCCCTTTGCTGTGCAAGAAGCTGTCAGAGTCCAATATAGATATATCTAGGATGCGTGCTGGCCCCACCCACCCAACAGTGAGCTCACAGCAGTCACAGCTCCGCCACAACAGAAGGGTACACACAGCCCACGCAGGGCAACAACCCTACAGCTGGTTCGAGTGACCAGAAGAGACTGTGCTACAAGGGACCATGGGACATCTCTACAAGGCCACAACTGTCACAACCAGGAAATGGCAGTGACCTACTTAATACATAAAAACAAACACCTGCAGAGACAGAAAAATATGTCCCAAATGAAAGAATAAGACAAAAGTCACAGAAAAGATCTAAACAGAACTATTCAGTGTGCCTAATAAAGGTTTCAAAGTAATGGTCATAAAGATTCTCAACAGATTTAAGAGAAGAGTCAATGAATGTAATGAGGATTTCAAAAAGGAGATAAAAAATATAAAAAAGAGTCAGAGCTGAAGAATACAATAACTGAGGTGAAACATACACTAGAAGAATGGATTAGCAATCTGGAAGACAGTGTCACGGAAAGCATCAAGCTGAACAGCATCAAGTGAAACCCAAGAATAACACCATCAAGAGTAATAACAAGTGAATTTTAGGCATCCCAGAAGGAGAAGAGAGAGGGAAGGGGGTTCAAAAATTTCCTAATCCGGGGAAGGCAACAGACATCCAGGCCCAGGAAGAACAGAAAGCCCTTACCTAACAAGATGAAACCAAGGAAGTACACAACAAGACGCATGATAATTAAAATGGCAAAATGTAATGCTAAGGAGAGATAAGGCATCATGAGAAAAGAAAATAGTCACATCAAGGGAAACACTGTAAGGCTACCAGCTGAATTTTCAACAGAAACGGCAGGCCAGAGTGCTGAGAGGAAAAAATCTACAGTGAAAAATATTCTACCAGATAAGGTTATCATTCAGAATGAAAAAAAGATAGTTTCCCAGCAAAAAAGGAGTTTATCACCACATAACCAGTCTCATAAGAAATGTTGAAGTGTTGAAGAAATGTTAAATTATTTAAGTAGACATAAAAGGCTTAAGTATAGGAAAACTATGAAAGGAAAAAAAATTCACAGATAAAAGTAAAACTGTAGTAAAGGTAGTACATTAATCACCTATAAAACCAGTATGGAGATTAAAACATAAAAATAGCAAAATCAATTCTATTTACCCAAAATAGGTCAAGGGATATACAAAATAAAAATACTTAAAATATAACATTAATAACAAAATGTAGAGGGGAACAAAAATTTAGTGTTTTTAGAATGTGTTCAAACTTGAGTGACCACCAACTTAACATTTGGTATTTATATACACTCAATGGTAACCACAAATCAAAACCTCTAAGATATACAGTAAATAAAAAGAAATTCAAGGGTAACACTAAAGAAAGCCATTGAATCACAGAGAACAAAAGAAGAAAAGGACAAAACTACAAAAACAACCAGAAAACAACAAATTGGCAGTAAGTACATACCTATCAGTAAGTACTTTAAAAAGTAAGTTGACTAAATGCTCCAAGACAACTCAATGGAATAAAAAATAAAAAAGACCCATGTATATGCTGCCTACAAGAAACTCACTTCAGACCTAAGGACATGTAAAGACTGAAAGAGAAGGGATGGAAAAAGATATTCCATGCAACTGGAAGCAAAAAGGGAGCTAGAGTAGCAGGACTTATATCAGAGTGGACTTTTAAACAAAGTCTACACAGCAAGAGTCAAAGGAGGGCATCCCATAAAGACAAAAGGATCAGTCCAACAAGGGGATATAACACTGGTAAATATCCATGCACTAACACAGGAGCATGGAAATGCATAAAGCAAACACTAATAGTCATAAAGAAAGAAACTAACAGTAATGCAATAATAGTAGGGGACAGCAACAGCTCACTTACATCAATAAATAAATCATCCAGACAGCAAATCAAAGGACACAGTGGCTTTGAAGAATCCATTAGACCAGATGAATTTAACAGATATATACTGAATATTCCATCTCAAAACAGCAGAATACACATTTTTTTTCAAGTGCACATGGAATATTCTCCAGGACTGATAGATGACATGGTAGGCCACAAAACAAATATCAATAAATTTAAGAAGATTGGTATCATTATTAAGCATCTTTTCATACCAAAGTAGTATTACCCTGATACCAAAACCAGATAAAGACACTCCAAAAAATAAAAAGAGAATCATTTCAATAGATAGAGAAAAAGCATTTGACAAAATACAACATAATAAAGGGCATATATGAAAAAACCACAGCTAATATCCTCAGTAGATGAAAAAAAAAGCTTTTCCTTTACTATCAGGAATAAGATGAGAATGTCTATTCTCACCATTTTTGTTCAATACAGCACTGGAGGACTGGCTTCACTACTGGATAAGAAAAAGAAAGAAAAGACATCCAAATTGGTGAGGAAGAAGTAAAACTGTTACTTTTTGAGGATAACGTGATACTATATATGTAGAAAAACCTAAGGACTCCACATACACACACAAAAAGCACGCACACACACACACCACCAACTATTAGAATGCAGTAAACTTATAGGATAAAGAAATTAATATACAGAAATCTGTTATAGTTCTATACACTAATAATGAAGTAGCAACAAGAAAAATCAAGAAAATAATTCCATTTACAATTGCACCAGAGGAATGAATAGAATACCTAGGAATAAATTTAACCAAAGAGGGGAAATGCTTATATTCTGAAGATGGTATAACAAATGAAAAAATACACCATGCTCATGGATGTGAAGAAATAATATCATTATAATGTCCGTACTACCCAAGGAAGTCTATATGAAATCCGTATCAAAATACTAATGACATCTTTCACGAAACTAGAACACATAATCCCAAAACTTGTATGGAAAACTTGAACAGTCAAAGGAATCTTGAGAAAGAACAAAGTTTGAGGTATCACAATCCCAGATTTTAAGATATACTACCAAGTCATAGTAATCAAAACAGTATGGCACTGGCACAAAAACAGACACATAGATAAATAGAACAGAATGGCAATCCATGAAATAAATCCATGCTATTTATCCAGAAATAAGTCCATGCTTATACGGTCAATTAATTTACAACAAGAAAGACAACAGTGTACACTGGGGAAAAGACAGTCTCTTCAATAAATGGTGTTGGACAAACTGGACAGCCACATGCAAAAGAATGAAATCGGGCTGCTCTCTTATGCCATAAACAAAGATAAACTCAAAATGGATTAAACATTAAATGTAAGACCTAAATCCATAAAACCCCTAAAAGATAACAGGCAGTGATCTCTTGAGAAGTGGCCTTAGCAACATATTTATGGGTCTTTCTCTTTAGGGAAGGGAAATAACAACAACAAAAAACTACTGGGTCTATATTACTATAATAAAAAGATCTTGAAAAGCAACGTGAATCAACAAAATGCAAAGGCAGCCTAATGAATCCAAAGATATATTTGAAAATGATATTATCTGTTAAGGGGGTAATACCCAAAACATGTGAAGAACTTACAAAGCTTAACACTGAAAAACCTCAAAACAACCACAAAATAACCCTAAGTAATTTGATTATAAATGGTCAGAGGACCTGAATAGACATTTTTCCAAAGAGGACACACACATAACCAAGAGACACATGAACTACATCACTAATCATCAGGGAAAGGCAAATTAAAACCAGAACGAAATATCACCTCACCCTAGTCACAACGACTAGAATCTAAAAGACAAGAAATAAGAACTATTGGTGAGGAGGGGGAGAAAAGGGAATCCACATGCACTTGATTTGGCTTGATAGGAATGTAATTTGGGGGAACCACTATGGAAAACAGTATGGAGGTTTTTCAAAAAATTAAAAGTAGATATAACATATGATTCAGTAATTTTACTGCTATTTACCCAAAGAATATGAAAGCACTAATTCAAAAAGATATATGCACCTCTATATTTATTGCAGCATTATTTCCAAGAGCCAAGATATGGAAGCAAGCCTAAATGTCCATCCAACAGGTGAATGGATAAAGAAGATGTGGTGTGTGTGTTTGTGTGTACATATACACACATAATGGAATATTATTCAGTCATAAAAAGAAAGAGATCTTGCTATTTGTGACAACATGGATGGACCCACTGGGTGTTATGCCAAGTGAACTAAGTCAGACAGAGAGGGACAAATACCATATGATTTCACTTATACCTGCAATCTAAAAACAAGACCAAATACATGAACAAAAAAAACAGAAACAGACTCATAAATACAGAACACAGAGTGGTATCTGCCAGAGAGGAGGTGTGTGGGAAAATGGGCAAAATATGTGAAGGGGATTAAGAGGTACAAACGTCGTTATAACATAAATAAATAATCGAGATGAAAAGTACAGTATAGGGAACAGTCAATAATATTTTAATAACCTGTTTATATATTGATAGATGAGGACTACATTTATTGTGTGAGCTTTGAATATAGAATTATCAGATCACTGTTGTTCACTTGAAACTAATGTAACATTGTATGTCAACTATGCTTCAATAATAAAAAATAAAAATTAGAACAATAAGCTTAATTGAATCTTGATTTTAAATACTTACTGTTTGATCTGTCAGAGGAGGGAGAACAATCTGTTTTTCTATTTTGTTAAGAACTAGCTTCCATAACTCCTTCAGAACTCGCTTCAGGACTGTTTTCTCACAGATTTTTGCTGAGAGACTTAATCTGAAATAAAGCAAAACATATAATCACTTAAAATAAAACTTTTAATCATAAAAAATAAAAAATTAATTAAAAACAAACAAACAAACAAAAAAACAGGACACAAAAAAAAAAAAAAAGCCTCCTAGGAGAGTATCAACTTATTTTATTGATCAGAAATTCAAGTTTTTCAATACTGAGATTGATTGATTGTTTGACTTAGATTTTATTTATTTGACAGAGAGAGAGCACAAGTAGGCCGAGCAGCAGGAACAGGGAGGGGGAGAAGCAGGCTCCCCGCTGAGCAGGGAACCCAGTGCGTGCTTGACCCCAGGATACCCTGGGATCATGACCTGAGCAGAGGGCAGTCACTTCGCTGACCACCCAAGCCACCCAGGTGCCCCTCAATACTGAGATTTAAATATATGAATAGGCCTTTATAATTTTCAAATGGTAAATTTCATTTATTGAACAAAATACATAATATTAAAGATATGTTTCAACACATATATTTGACAATTTGCTATTTGGTAGAAAATGAATTCAGGGTCTCTCTCCGCTTAAATTGTTTCCTAAATTGACATCAAGGCCCCCAACGTATATGATTTTCATCCACATTTCTAACTTCTATTTACTAGATACCCCATATTCATGATACAGGCCAAACACCAAAGAAACATGTTTTCTTCACTACCTGACACTGCTCCAACATAAAAAAGATGCATGTAATTTTACTCAAGAGGCAAAACTTACCAGCTTTACTGATGTTGCAGTTTTATGGATAGACAATGAACATAGAACATTTTGTAAGTTTAGGTGTGTAACGTAATGATTTGACATGCATATATAGTGTAAAATGATTACCACAGTAAATGTAGTTAACATCCATGACCTCAGACAGTTATCAGTTCTTGGAAGATCTTCCTACCTTCGGCAATTGTTAAATATACTATAAAAAGTTGTTAATATGGTAATGGTGCTCTACATTACATTCCTATGACTTACGTATCTTCTAACTAGAAGTTCCTAAATTTGACTACTTTTAGCCATTCTCCCCACCCCCCACCCCCACCTCTGGCAACTACTAATCTGTTCTGTTTCTCTAAGTTCAGTTTTGAAGATTCCACATTTACCAGCTTTAATCAGTTTAAATTTATGTTTCTTACAAATTCTTCTCAGCATGAGAATGACGATAACATCACCTATTTTGATGTAACGCCTTAGTTAAAAACCTCTTCTGGCAGATCTTTTTTTGTTGTTTATTACTATACCCATTTTATAATCCAAAAACAGGTTCTGAGAAGTTAGGGTACTTGTCCAAGGAAGTGAAGCTAGTAAGTGAGGGCTGAAACATCCTCCAAATCCAGGATGTTGTCCAATGCCCCCCTGCTGCCCTGGACAAATACGTTACTGTATGATGAACCAGTGGTCTGTAAAGTCCCAGAGCTGCACAGACATTTACTGAATGTGCTGTAATAGGACACGGAACTCTTTGAGGCGCCTTTAATAAAAGCTAATCAAACCTGTTTCGCAGAGAGCGTCAGGATAGCCTCATAAACTCCCTATAGTGCTGCCGAGTACTCTGTAGGCTTTTGGACTCAGAAATTATAACTTGAATTCTGGTTTCTGATAGAGACAGAATTTATTATTTTAAGTGCATGTGATTAATATATAAAGGCATGTGACATGTGAGAGGCAAAGGGAAAGATTTCCCAAATACACATTTATGTAGAATTACTTGACACCTCTATATGCAGATTCCCTAGTATATGAAAAGGCAGAAGAGCCCCCTTTGGATGAAGAGGGAAGACGAGGCCCCTGTGCACAGCTATGGAACATGTAGCCCCACTCTTTTGCATAACACTGTTGGAGGGCAGCAGCCACGATACGGACGTAGGATAGAAACCAGCAGATGGATCATAGCCCAACGACAGGACCTAATCTCCGAGACATCCCTATGGTAATTTGAGACAAAACGAATCTGCCAGTTTTGTAGCAGACATGTCATTTCCATTTTCAAAAGGTCTGAGTTTAAGAATTGACCTTGTTTTTATGGTCCGCTCATATACTTGGCATGCCAGCTAACTCGGCTGAGACTGGAATTGAACGAACAGGTATAAAATCCTTGACCTGTTTGCAGCTCTGCATGGGATTTCTGCCAGTTGGTCAAAGAGTTTACAGCTTGCTTTATAGAGTGGGGAGGTCTTGGTGAAGAAATGGAAACATAAAGAAATAAGATGTTATATTTAGAGAACCTGTACATTTGTAACATAGCATGATTTCTAAGAAGATTTTTCTCAAAGCTACCCTGAAGACACCCAGCCCTTTATTATTCATTTTAAATGAACGAACAGGAGATCTAGCTTCCTTAAGGAGAACTGCTTCCTTAATTTAGTCAGAGTTAACCAACAGCATAAGGCAAGCTGAAAAGCCTATATTTTGGAAACAGAGTTATCTAGGTTGGTTGACCACAGACCAATCAACCAGACAATTTTCAAATGCTGTGTATACCAGCTGGCAATAGGAATTTGTTGTCATATAGTTGATCAGATTTTTATGAAAACCATATCCAGGTGTTCTCGCTCCCCCCGAAATCCCTGTCCCTCATGTCCATGCCTCTAAGTCCTATCCACCTGGAAAGACCCAACCAAATGGAATACCTGTCAATGATCTGAACAAGGAATTAAAACTTACACCTCATTGTGTTTACTTTTCCTGTCTAACTTGTTGGTTCCCTGAGAACAGAACTAATATCTGACTTTTAAAAATCTCCCCTAACAAATGGCTTTAAGTTTACACATTTTTTATTAGCTCTAAGAATTTCTGCAACTCTTTATGCCTCCTCTTTCCAAAAATTTTAATCTTTCACAAATTTTTAAAGCTCAAAGGTTTTTTTGTATCTTTATATACTGTCCCTTTCTCCTATGAATTAGAAAAAGTTATATAGAAGATGATGTAATGATGTATAATTCTAAGTAGAAAAATAAAAATAGAAATAGAAATAAAATAGAAACAGAAATTAAAATAATTTAAATACACTGAAAAAAAAAAAGATCCACTGACTTTATGTATTAGCCCCATTTTACAGATGGTATAATGAATTCAAGGTCTCTCAGCTAGGAGTTGACAGAATTAGGATAAGTCAGAACTTTCTGTATGTTCTATAATGTTTGGCTACAATATATACAAACATATGTAGTTTTGCTAATGATAAATGACATGTCTCCAAACTGCTGGCTGGAGGTCAAAAAACCAGAAGGCATTCTTCCAGTAGGAGTTTTTTGGGTTTTTATGTGTTTTGTTTTGTTTTTAAAGATTTTATTTATTTATTTATTTGACAGAGAGAGAGAGAGATCACAAGTAGGCAGAGGCAGGCAGAGAGAGTGGGGGAAGCAGGCTCCCCACTGAGCAGAGAGCCCGATGCGGGGCTCAATCCCTGGACCCTGAGATCATGACCTGAGCTGAAGGCAGTGGCTTCACCCACTGAGCCATCCAGGCGCCCCTTTCCAGTAGGAGTTTTAAGAGAATTGGCACTATTTTGTCCTGCTCTTCATTCACTATCACACTCCTGACAAAATGGTGGTATATGATTTGATTCCATATTGGCCAGAGAAAAGAGCCATCTAATACAATAAAAACATGACCGGATTGTGTAGGAAATCAGATGGTAAAAATATACATCAAGAAACTAAGGAAGTGAGGAAGGTTTTCTGAGTTTCTGTCCTTCCTTCTACATCACTTGCCTACCTCCCTTCTGCTAAGCTACCTCCGAGATATTTTCTCATAAAGAACAGAAAACTTAATTTGTCTACCAAATATTAAAATTAAAGTCATAAGAACATTAGTCTTGCTTATGCAGTAAACACTATAAGGAAAGGGAAATGGAATTAAAATGTAAGTTATAGAATATGTCCTCCTTAATAATTCTTTGTTGTCTTTTTCTTTAAAGAAAGGTACTGTATCCTTATTTATCGTGGTCCCTTTGGTATGAATTAATTTGCTGCAACAATATTAAATGAGGTAACTAACATGTGCAAACTACCATGTGTCACACTGGTCCCTTGGTAGGTTTTTGAATTTTTTTTTTTTACTTTTCTACCTCAGTTTGGTGCTAAGTATCACTTTAAGAAAACGTGTCTCCTGTGGACTCTGAGAAACAAACTGAGGATTTTGGAGGGGAGGGGATGGGAGGTTGGGTGAGTCTGGTGGCGGGTATTAAGGAGGGCACGGATTGCATGGAGCACGGGGTGTGGTGCATAAACAATGAGTTTTGGAACTCTGAAAAAATTAAATTTTAAAAAATCTTAAAAAAAAAAAGAAAGAAAACATGTCTCTGGTTGTTTTACATCATTGGTTCCCAATTGTGGACACATTTTAAAATATATGTGCCTAGACCCTATTTCAAACTTATAAAATTAGAGCTACTAAGAGTAGGGACTTAGTGGAAGCATTAAAAAACAAGAATTTTTGGTTAAGAACACTGTCTTAGTTGGTCACAAAGGTCTGCTTTTCCACTGCTATGAGACCATCATTTCCATCACTCAGGGACTTTGACTCTCTTTTTCATCACTACCTAGGGCCTAGAATAAAATTTGATAAAGACAGGTACTTAATAAATTACTGAAGGTTGAGTCAGGCACTCAACTTGTCTCTGAGCTGAATTAATTCTACTCGTATTTGTGCTATTCTCTTCTTCAGGTTTGCGACATGAAATCCGACATTCTGGACTTACCCCAGTCTTTTTTGATGTCCAAGAGGATGCAAAACAATGTCTTATCTGAGAAGCATCAAATCCTAACGCTCCTTCCCCTCAGAACACCATACTCGTTGGTCACCAGTATTTATTTCCTCTCCATTTTTTTCCTTTCCTGCACGAAGTCATTCCTACTTTTTTCCCATCAGGTAATGAACTAGAAGTCTTTTCCTTTTTAATGAATTATTATATTTCTGTAGAAAACTTTTTAAAACTATCTTATGTAGAGGAAAACAACTTTTTCCTTAACCCCATATCAATCAAATTGAGGGTAGTGGTTAAAGAGAAAACCAGGTGGAAGACTTACGTTTTGTCCAAGAAGTCCATGAGGGGTCTTAATACAATTTCTGCATTCATTGCTGCACTGTTCTTATTTGAGGCAGCATTTCCATTTGTTCTCATTTGGTTTAGTTCAAAACTCATCTGTTTTATACACTCTTCAATGATAAGCTGGAAACTAAAAATAAGGAATATAAATTCTGAAATCAAGGCAAGCTATTACTTCTTTGTCTGTGTCAGTTTAATTCAACTCTGAGGAGTCTGATTGGCTCCAAATGGTGTGAATTCCCTTGCTGCTTAGTCTTCAGACTTCTGGTCTGAAGGAGGAAATCTTACTTGGGATCCATATATATAAAGCAGATAAAAGGAATGCTCTTTGGGTTGAATTAATTTGAGTGGGGGTTCATGCGGCCCCCATCTCTCACAGTAATAGTTGAGATGTTCCTCTGAGCACTGTTTGGGAAAATGACTGGTCTTGAAAGATTCTCGGCATGTAGGTACACATTCTTCACTTGGTATCTGGGACTCCATACCCTCTTGGCTTTCCTCTAACCTCATTGGCTATGCTTCTTTCTCTATTACTTGACCTCTAACAACTGGACTTGGTGGCCTGACTTAGCAAATGAAAAGTCAGGATACCCAGGTAATTTGAATTTCAGATAATGAATTATTCTTTAGTACAGGTATTTCCCAAGCAATGTTTCAGACATATGTATACTAAATATGTCCACCGTTTATCTGATATTCAGATTTAATTGTGTATATCCTGTATTTCATCTGGCAACCCTACACTATAACCCTCTATGCTGGATAATTGGATTACTCCATTTCTCCATCAAATAGAGGTTTTTTTTTTTTTTTGTTTTTTGTTTTTTTTTTTTTTGCAATTGTATCTAGTTTCATGGCTTTCACACCATCAATATACTGGTAATTCCAAAATACATCAGCAGACCTGACTTCTAATGTGAGCTCCATGCCTACAAAAGCTTTCCACTTAGAAGTTTAATGAATTTCTCTCATACCCAGTATCCACTAGCAAATCATTATAAAGTATCCTAAATCTTAGTGTTCTTAGAAATCTCTGAGGACATTCTTACTTCATGGCCACTATTATGTCCCCTCCTCCATGAAATTTCTTATGGGTCTCTTGACCTCAATTATTTCAGGCATATGACCAATGTGAGGTCCTTAGAGAGGTCTTTTTGAACTCAGTCTGAAATGACATTTCTATCATTCACCATTCCCTTGCAGTTCTTTTTTTTTTTTCTTAATTGCATACATACATGTGTGTGTGTGTGTGTGTGTGTGTGTGTGTATAGTAATTATTTGACACATTGCATATTCTTTATTCTTTATTTGTTCATTGCCTGTTGCCCAAATAGAATGTAAACTTCATGAGGGCAGGGACTTTTTTTTTTTTTTTTTACTTCTTTTAGTGCTGTATAGCCACACCATGGAACAAGATGAACAAAGAGGTTGCTCAAGAAAAAAATGGCTGAATGTATGAAGGACTCTCCTCCTTCCACCCACTTTTATTACCTCACCACTCTGAGAATCTAAATAATTCTGTGAAGAGTAATCTTTAGTGTTCTTTTTCAGCCTTTATATCCCTTGCAAAAGTAACTGGCACAAAGTAAGCAATTTAAATAATGGAGACTCGGGGTGCCTGGTTGATTCAGTGGGTTAAATAATGGAGACTCATCATTGCCACCATTCCTCTATTTTGTCTGTCACCTTCATATTTCCAACAAGAGGAGTAATTATAACAGATATACAGGCAGGCAGGGAAAAAAAAAAAAAAACATTTAGGAGAATGGGGATAAATGAAAGCCTGGGAAACAGTTCTGTCACTAGAATGTTGATAATTAGAAGGGAAGAGTCCATCTTATGAAGTACTGCAATCAAGTCTGTCCTTTCTCCACACACAAAGGTTATAGAGTTCATATTATTTGACAAGTATCCAACTGTACAAATTTCTAAAATTTTATATAGAAGTTTAGGAATTTTCACTATATAGTGTTTCCATTATTAAATAGAAAGAATATAAATATTTATCAATGCATGCATGCCTTCTACAAATATTTAAAAATACTATGTGTCTCTTTCAGATTCAGGTCCAAAGGAATCCAAATGTGTGAACATTTGGCTTTGATCTGGCTAGGCCTGCCTTTGGATTTTTGTCAGGCAGTGGTTATGGAGGAAGGTAGTGTTGGGCATGGTGGAGAAGGTGAGAAATTTAAGCGGTAGTGTGTGTATTTATTGAGGACTGAGGTGGTAACTACTTGGGACAATAGAAAAGAAAGGTACATAATGTTGGAAAATCTATACTAGTTTGATTCCCACTGGGTCATCAATGATCCTGCTGACTATAGTAATAATAACCTTTGAAATAGCTACTTTCTTTTGCACTGATTGTCAAATCAGTGTATTAGGGTGGAGGATAGACTGAGCAGAAGGTATGACAGTCATGTTACAAGGATGTTTAAATGAGTTCTCCTCCAACAGGTGAACTCCCACTGGAAGCCAGCTCTGTGTGTGTGAGATCATGTATGTAGAGGAAGGGTTATCAGTGTATCAGAGATAATGACATTTTATCTTAGCATTAATTCAGGGTGAATCAATTTTTGGTAAATTTGTCCAAAATACTTTTTTTCTATCCACTTCTTAGTTGGAGAGGTCTTTAGTAATCAGCTTGAATAAAAGTGGTACCAGTAAATATTGATGGATTTTGTGAGCACTCATGAAACCAAATACTAAAGGGAATATTCCTAGGAAATGTTCCTGAATTATATAACCCAGCTAGCCCCTGGTACCAAAGGCATCATTAAAAGAAATGTAGTAAACCAAAAGCCAAAGTCCAAAGTGTAAGCAAAAACTGAAGTGGCACCAGTTTTGAAAAATGTACAAACATCTTTAAGATATCACTGAAATGACATCACTTAGTTTCAGTCACAAGTGGGTACTCCGTGGTGTGTCAAGAACCCAGAAACCCAGGTTTCAGATGTGTGGTTTGGGTCTGCGCTGGCTGTCCTGTGATGTGCAATTATCCTCCCAGCAACACACGCTAGGATTATTTAATTGTGGGTTTTAAGAACACCAGATAAAATAGGTTTGGGACAATTAATTATGCACTTAATTTTAAAGCTCTAAGCTGCTAATTAAGACTCTAAAGAGGGTAGATTCAGACTAAAATGATCCGGTTTGATTTCACAGCATGGTCACCCTGAGCATTACAGACTTGCTCCCCACCCTGTGTGTGTGTGATGTAGATCTGGGTAGTTGTGGGAGAAATAAATTGATACCAACAGATATATAATAATCATTCTTTTTATAAGAAAAGCAGGACATGTCAGTTGTTTATTCCAATAATCCTAGCCCTAATTTCACAAAATATTAAATTTGTTCCTATATTTTAAAAAATAATGAAGCCATAGTACAGGGTAATGAGGAGTTTCATATCTAGGTTAAAACGGCTGGCTTCACAGGAGCAAAATACCTCCAGTGCCCTTCTAAGAGCACCATTCCTTATTTCATAACTGAAGTTTGCGTAAATTTTTTAAATCATAATTCCTATTTCAGCCTTTATAACCTGAACTCCCTTTCATTAAACAAAACAGAACAAAACAAAATCTTTTTAAAAAAACGATTTTTTCCTAAGGATGACTTGACTATTTACAGAAAGTAATTTGAATATGCTTTTTCTATTTCTATTCTGATTACTATTCTGTTTAGTCATCTTATTTCCCAGGAGGTTCTGAACACCCCTTGCTCTCCCCGACACCTTTTTATTTTCCCTGACTTTGCTAAATAACCTCTATTTTTGCCTTTCCAGCTGAAGGCAACAGTCTTTTGCTAACCACATATTAATTCACAACTACAATAAAGAGAGGTAAGGCTGAACTGGCGGACCAAACGCCTCATCAACTAAGTGTCACTTGAGTCAGAGCCAAAGAGCTCCCATGTCTCTGGGACAATGTCTACATTTCCACCTCCAGGTAAACAGAACCTTCAAATTGCTTATTAACATCTAGGCCAAGTAAGCAGACTCATCCAGTTCAGCTAAAAACATGAAACAGAAGGCAGAGCAGTCACCCTGAACTCAATGCATAAGGCTATCTCTGGCTCGTCACCTATGAAGGTGGGCTGTATAAAGACAATGAACATCCCCCTGATAATAAAGAAAAGGCCAGTATGGGATTTTTTTTTTTTACTTTGCATCATTGCTATATTTGAAAAAATCTACATGAGGCTTTTAGTGTCTTTTTCTTTTCAGTCTTTCTGATATAAATGTAGCGTATCTAATCAATAAATGTTTATTACGCATGTATCTTTCCAAAATTCATTAATAAATGATGAGTGGTGTTCAAAGAGATAGCTAGCCTTCACCATTAGAGCAATTTTTCTAGTGTCACTTGAGAACTGAACACAATAAGTCAACATTTATTGAACTAATATTTAAAGCAAATTCTATATGAAATAAACCTCTCCAAAGATGTATTTGCTTTTCTGTCTATTCTAACATTTGATGATGATATAATGACCTTTTCATATAGGACCAAAGTGAAGTTTATCTCAGATGATGAATTGTTCCTTCCTTAGAGCCACACTATAGACAAACAAAGTTAATTTTTTAAAAAAATGAAAAAAGAATTTGCCAGTACTCTCCCATGAGGTAATTACATTAAGATTCCTAAGCCCTAAAACCTAGAACCCTGACTTAATTAGGTTATGGGGTTGGATTCAGTTATTTGGAAGTTCAACTACATTGATATAAATGGCTTAAAGGCAGGTCAGTCTTCTTTTGTATGTAAAGGTTTTCTCTGTGCCTTTTTCCCTCCCTCCCTTTCTTTCAACAGCCAATTGCTAAGCTCTAAATACTAGAATTTCATGTAGGAATGAGGCTCATGGTTTTTGCCCTTAAGAAGTATACCAGTAAAGTCAGGGAGACAGGCAAGTAAACCAGAATTTGAAGCATAGTGTTGTATGTGCTACCCAACTGAAGGATTACACCGAGTTCTGGGGAACATGTAGCAAGACATCAGGTTATTGTGCAGTTGTGAAAGATTGGTCAGATGAGCTAATGCCTGGATAGATTCTTGAAGTTAAATGGATTTACCCGCCAAAGGAGAGAAACAGCATTGAAAGCATGATTACTATTAGCTGTAACCGAACACAGTTGGTTAGTAACTACTCAGGTCAACTTACCTTTCACCATAAGTGATGCTTAGCTCATCCAGAACCCCACTGAGTTTAACCTGAAGTTCTTTCAGAATAGTACTAGCTTCAGGATCTAGCTGCAGAGAGACCATAAACAGTATTAATCTGGAGTTCTGAGAAAGCATGCTTTTGTTTCTCCTACAAGTGTTTTGCTTGTTACAAGGCAAACTTCAAACAACAGAACATATATACCTTCTTTCCGTTCCTTTTTCGATCTTTGAATTCAAGTGAAAAAATTAGGAAATTCTTGATATATATGAAAAAAAATTGATCGAATGCATGGCATGCTTAGAAATAAGAACTACATAACAAAGCCTTTGTTGGTTACAGCAATGGGATGCAAGGCATGGCAAGATAATCTCTGGAACACAGTGATTTCATAACTTTGAAAATATATCATATAATACATTAGTCAAATACACATGTTGCTTCAAAATGTATTTCAATCCTTAATATCCCTGTAAATACACAGGCCCATTACAAATTTAAAAAACAGTAAGAAAAAATAATTTTTGAGTATTCCATTGTAGCTTATTTTAAGGCATTTTTATATATGCCTTCAACTATGAAGACAACTTCATAGTTGTCTAATTATCCTGTGTAACTATGAAATTAAAAGAATAGAAAAAATAAATAATCCAAGTCCTCTAATGTTTCTCTGAGGTGATAGGCCTGACTTTTCTTCCTCAATGCCAATTTGCAGTTCAGAATTCAAGATCCAGTGTTTCTCATTTTGTTTTCATTTTTCTTTAAGAATTCAAATATTTATAGTTTGAAGTTAAACTTTTGAGCAAATTTAGGGTCAAAAGAAAAAAATAATGAAATCAAGATAACATATCTGAAGCTTATTTTTCCAATGCAAATTTTTAAAAGGCACCTATTCTTTTTACTTGGTTTTAGTTCTTAAAATAATGTTAATGATTACAAAAAAAACCTGTACTATGCATAAACATAAACAAATACATCAGTCTATTAACTGACAGAATTTTTTTTGTAATTAAAGTTCAGGATCAACCAAAACTCTACTAGTACTTTAGAAACTTATTCCGTTCATTAAGTGTGTTTTTGCAAACTAGTTGTCAAAAAAAAGAATGACTTGTAAGAGACGCATTGTCTCAAGTTGATAGGAATTTATGTAAAACAATCTAGAATATTCTTTGAAATTTAAGTCATCCTTCCTTTGAATCTTTAGAAATTATTTTCCTGCTAAGGAAAATATATATAATTCTTATATAAGCTGATCTACTATTGAAAAGTAGGGATAGGATAAAGCCAATTTTTGGGAGTAGAACAAATTAAAGGAGGACTTAGTATAAACAGGAGAACCTAAGAAGGACAGTAAAAATGCAGGACCCAATAGCAATTTAAACTCCTGGGAGCAAGCCTAGGACCAATTAATGTCCCAGTATACACTGGTCATTAAGTACTGTAATCCTCCAGGAGTGTTTTCTAGTACTAAGAAAATGTTAGGAAGAAGTAATATTTATATATCTCAACAAGCTTGTATTAACACAAGTAAAAACACTTGAATGGAAATAAAAAACTCCATTTGGCATCTAACTGTTGATTATATCAGACCAATCCTTGATGTCAGCTTTGACTCAAAATCAGGTGGTTTCCACATTGGTTAGTTTCTCTGCCCTTATAGAGCTGATGTGATTCTTCTGGACTTTATCTTTTTCTGTCCCTGTCAATAGACAGGGTCTCAGCACTTACCAATGCACACAAGCCAGTATAACAAATATTAATTTCTCTAGGAGTTGGAAAATTGGAATATCCTTGAGTCTCATACTTTCTGAGAGTTCCATTAAGCTATAACTGGTTGTAAGGCAGTGATTCAGGAAGACAATTAGAAGGTATGTACTTTAAAAAGACATTTACAGGCATTTAAAACACAAATAGCCTAATAAAACTTAACTCCTCGAACTTCAACCAGGAAGACATTTGTGGATTTCCTCTCCTAATCCTAGGGAACCATGCAGCCTGGGTTTTTATTTTTATTTTATTTTATTGTCTTGCCATTGACCTAATAGCAATTTTAACCTGATTTCATTTGGGTAAGATTGTGAGGGAATAAGAATGAGAGAGAAGTCCTTCCATCATTTTCTTTAGGCTCCCCACTCTTTGGTAAGCCACTTGGGGTGACAGATGGTAGTTCCCCACTAACACATCTGCCGTCTCCAAGGAAATGGCTATGAGAGTAGAGTTTTCTTTAGGAAATGGGGTTACTTCTTATTTAAAAATGTGTGCTTAGTTTTCCTATTAGTTTGATATATATTGATGGTTTTTTCACTTGTTAAGATAATGACTTTAAAGTCATAAACACAAAAAAGAGGTAGGTCAGTTGGATGAGATTATGCTATTTTCCCATAAATTATTTTAGTCCACTTTGGTATTTTGTGAATGGAAATTTCTTATCAAATAATTGGCCGTTGCTTGAAAATCTGAAACTGTCAAATCTATAGCAATTTCAATATTGGATGACAGTTTCCATTTCCTAAGAGAAGCTTAAGTTTCTAAGTGGGTGGAGACAAACACCTCTGTCATGTAACCCAGTCCAAAAAAAAAAGGAAAGTTTTAGTTAAGTACTTGATGTTTATCTGATCCAAATCATACCATTAAACCACTGAAACAGTATTCAGTATTATGAAGCTAAATTGAAGGTCTTTTGTAATAATAACTGTTATAAATAACATACTCATCTAGTTATAAAATAATCTCTTTAGGCAGAAAAGTAACCAATTTTTGAATTCTGCATTTCTTTATGTACCTGTATTGGAAAAATTTTCCTTGCTACTACAAACTTCCTAAAGTTTGTGAAGAATAATAACTTGGGCTGTCAGGCTTTATTACCTAAATTACCCACAGCTTGTTTTAGAAATTATTGGCTACTTTGAAAAGGTAAAAGACTACCTGATTTTTATTTCCTCCAAGATTTAAAACTTAGCTAGGTTCTAACTGTAATATGGTATCAAATAACAAAATTAACTTGCATTTTTGTAGTGTTGTTTAGTTATTAAAAGCACACACACACACACACACACACACACAAACATGAAAACAACAACAACAACAACAAAGAAACCAAGCATTCAAAGTAACAGTTATTTACTGTCCACAGAAACCTGGCAAGACAGAAAGGGCGGCAAAACATATTCAGGACACTAAATGAGAAGAACATGCAGCAAAGAATACTTTATCCTGCAAGGCTGACATTCAAAATGGATGGAGAAATAAAGATCTCCAAGACCAGCCAGGCTTAAAAGAGAATGTGACCACCAAACTGTCACTACAAGAAATATTAAGGGGGGGAGTTGGTTTATAAAAGAAGAAAGAAGGCAAGAGTGACATAGAACAGTAATCTATGGAGACAAACTATAGAAACAAGGGCTTCACAGGCAACATGATGTCAATAAAAACATATTTTCCAATAGTCACTCTCAATGTGAATGGCCTAAATGCTCCCATAAAATGATACAGGATTGCATACTGAATGAAAAGATAGGACCCATCCATATGCTGTCTACAAAAGAACTATTTGGAACCTAAAGATACATCCAGACTGAAAGTAAAGAATGAAGTATCTTTCATGCCAACAGGCCTCAAAAGAAAGCTGGGGTAGTGATTCTCATATCAGATAAATTAAATTTCAAATTAAAGACTATAGTCAGAAATAAGGAAGGACACTACATCATTCTTAAAGAGTCTATCCACCAAGAAGATCTAACAATTATAAATATTTATGCTCCCAATATGGGAGCAGCCAACTGCATAAGCCAACTGTTAATCAAGATAAGGAGTCTGATTGATATGAATACATTAATAGTAGGGGATTTTAACACACCACTATCAGTAATAGATCATCCAAGCAGAAAATCAATAATTAAAATGGAACATTGAATGACACATTGGACCAGATGGACCTTATAGATATATACAGAACATTCCATCCTAAAACAGCAGAATACTCATTCTTCTTGAGCATACATGGAACTTTCTCCTGAATAGACCACATACTGGGTCACAAACCACAGCTCCAATACCAAAAGATTGAGATTATTCCCTGCATATTCTCAGACCAGAATGCTTTGAAACTGGAACTCAGCCACAATAAAAAGTTTGGAAGTAATTCAAACACTTGGAAGCTAAAGAACACCCCGCTTAAGAATGTTTGGGTCAACCAAGAAATCAAAGAAGAACTTAAACAATTCATGGAAACCAATGAGAATGAAGACTCATCAGTCCAAAACCTATGGGATATGGCAAAGGCAGTCCTAAGGGGAAAATACATAGCCATCCAAGCCTCCCTCAAAAAAATTGAAAAGTCCAAAATACACCAGCTCTCTTTACACCTTAAAGAACTAGAAAGTCAATAACAAATTAAGCCAACCCCACACACAAGAAGGGGGATACTCAAGATTAGAGCAGAGATCCATGAGTTAGAAACTAGAGATATAGTAGAACACATCAATGAAACTAGAAGTTGGTTTTTGAAAGAATCAATCAGATTGATAAACCACTGGCCAAACTAATCCAAAAGAAAAGAGAGAGGATCCAAATTAATAAAATTATGAATGAAAAGGGAGAGATTATGACTAATGCTAAGGAAATAGAAACAATCATCAGAAATTATTATCAACAGTTATATGTCAATAAGTTAAGCAACCTCAAAAAAAAAAAAATGGATGCATTTCTGGAAACCTATAAACTTCCAAAATTGAATCAGGAAGAAACTGACAATCTGAATGGACAAATATCTAGTAATGAGATTGAAGTAGTCATCAAAAGCATGCATTAAACATGATTAATGCTTCCCAGAAAGGGAAATTAGAGAATCAATTCCATTTAATATAGCACCAAGAACCATAAGATACCCGGGAAAAAACCTAACCAAAGAGGTAAAAGATCTGTACTCAAGGAACTACAGAACACTCATGAAAGAAATTGAAGAAGACCCAAAAAAGATGGAAGAGCATTCCATGCTTATGAATTGGAAGAATAAACATTGTTAAAATGTCTACACTGCCTAGAACAATCTATACTTTCAATGCCATCCCGATTAAAATTTCACCAATATTTTTCAAAGAGCTGGAACAAACAATCCTAAAATCTGTATGGAACTAAAAGAGACCCCCCAATTGCTAAGGAAATGTTGAGAAAGAAAAACAAAACTGGAGGCACCGTGTTGCCTGATTTCAAGCTTTACTACAAAGCTGTGATCACCAAGACAGCATGGTACTGACACAAAAACAGACACGTAGACCAGTGGAACAGAGTAGAGAGCCCAGATATGGACTGACAACTTTATGGTCAACTAATCCTCGACAAAGCAGGAAAAAATATACAGTGGGAAAAAAGAGAGTCTCTTCAATAAAGAGAAAATTGGACAGCTACATATAGAAGAACAAAACTCGACCATTCTCTTACACCATACGTAAAGATAAGCTCAAAATGGATAAAAGATCTCAACATGAGGCAGGAATCTATCAAAATCTTAGAGGAGAACATAGGCAGTAATCTCTTTGACTTTGGCTGCAGCAACTTCTTTCAAGACACATCTCTCCAAAGGCAAAGGAAACAAAAGTGAAAATGAACTTTTGGAACTTCATCAAGATCAAAAGCTTTTGCACAGCAAAGGAAACAAAGAGGCAACCCATGGAATGGGAGATGATATTTGCAAATGACAGTACAGAAAAAGGGCTGATAACACTCCACAGATTATCACATCAAAAAATGGGCAGAAGACATGAACAGACACTTCTGCAAAGAAGACATACAAGTGGCTAACAGACACATGAAAAAATGTTCATCATCATTAGCCATCAGGGAGATTCAAATTAAAACCACATTGAGGTACCACATTACACCAGTCAGAATTGCCAAAATCAAAAGACAGTAAACAACAAGTGTTGGAGAGGATGTGAAGAAAGGGGAACCCTCTTACACTGTTGGTGGGAATGCAAGTTGGTGCAGCTACTTTGGAAAATAGTGTGGAGATTCCTTAAGAAATTAAAAATAGAGCTACCATATGACCCTGCCATTGACTACAGAGTATTTACCCCAAAGATACAGATGTAGTGAAAATAAAGGCCATTTGTACCCCAATGTTCATGGCAGCAAAGGCCACAGTCACCAAACTATGGAAAGAGCCAAAATGGTCTTCAACAGACAAATGGATAAAGAAGATATGGTCCATGTTTACAATGGAGTAGTATGTATTATATATGTATATATATCAGAGTGTGGTGATAGAGATCAGAAAGGATGAATACCCAAATTTTTTATCAACCTGGATGGGACTGGAGGAGATTATGCTGAGTGAAATAAGCAGAGAGAGTCAATTATCATATGGTTTCACTTACTTGTGGAGTATAAAGAATAACACGGAGGGCATGGGGAGATGGAGAGGAGAAGTGAGTCAGGGGAAATCGGAGGGGGAGATGAAACATGAGAGACTGTGAACTCTGAGAAAAACTGAGGGTTTTGGAAGGGGGGGTGGGGGTTGGGTGAGCCTGGTGGTGGGTATTAAGGAGGGCACATATTGCATGGAGCACTGGGTGTGGTGCATAAACAATTTTTAAAAAGTAAAAACAAAACAAAAGTAACAGTTATTAAATTTATTCTAATGAGAAACTGAATTACCATGTGTACCTAAACAACTTCCCTGGCAAAAAATAAACAATAAATGGCTCCACATTGAAAATTTAAGAATACGAAGTTAAAATGTGAATTTACAGTAAAGCTTTCAAAACAGATCTTAACCACTTTCCATGAAGGGTTTTAGAATCCCAAAATCAAGGCTGGTAACATGCAGGTAACACCACTGAGCTGTGATAATAAAAATTACTTGTCTGGAAGAGATAGCCAGCATGCAAGTTATCTTTTAAGTTCTTTTTCCTTAAGACCTACTTTTTTTCCTTTAAAAGACAATTTACCTATCACCTCAATTCTCCCTCCTCCCCGTGTTTCTGGCCCCACGCAGTTAGGAGCTCTAACTTCTGCACCAACTGTGCTGTCGACTACAATGTTTTATACGACTCTCTTTTAATTGTTCTCTGATTAATCTCTTCCACTGAAATCTATCTTCCTTAACTGTCCATCCTGGGTGTCCGTCCCAGGATGCCCAGGCATTCACCAAATATTTGAGGAAGTAGGTGAGGGCCGAAAGAAGCATGAAAATTTTCCCTCAACGGAAATCCTGATATCCAGAGTGCTCCTTCTTGGAGTCATAATTTGCATTGACTATTAATAGAATACTTTTGTGTTTGAAATGTTTCATTCCTTAGCAACCATATATTCTGGAGTTACAAACTCAGTCCTGATATCAAATTTTTGTCTCATTGTCAGACCAAGTCAGATTATGTCTTGATACTCAGCTGGTTCTAAAAATATTATTATCATATCCACTCTGCATGTTTTGTTTGTTCATTTTTTACCAGCATGAAGTCTCTCCCTAAGGGACGTAAAGGGAGTAAATGTTTCACCCTCTTAAAATAGCAACTGTATATCCAACCATCAAACTCTTGCTAGAGATGTAACTAGTCAGTTGGAAAGAGGCATTTAAACTCTTTTGAAAGCTCAACACAAACTCTTGAAAAATAAAATCTTTGTGGGAAGGAAGATATTTTGTGTGAATTTGATTCCTTTTCTCCATTTTTCATTGCTATCTCATTTCCTTTCTGTTGTTTACAGTTTACTAGGTTATTTTCCCTCCTGTTCAGCTCATCAGTGTTGGAGTTACCTTATTTGCTTCCCGAAACCAGTACAGAGCAGGGAGACTAATTACTCCCTGAGCCTCATCTACACAGGGTCTAAAATTGGATCATCAGACTGATGGATTTTCCACTCTGAAGATTTTTGCAGAAAAATCCTTTAATAAATGCAAATTTCATAACTCTTTCTATGAAAAAGAAAGTCTCATTTCCAAGGAAAACACTGTTCAACTTGAGCTCTTGGTTCTTCCTGTTGGATTTTATCCCATCAAATATCCCCTTCTATTTTCCATCCCTCTATCTTTACCTCTATGACCACAACCTGTTAAGTGTGCTCAAACAGTATTTTGTTAAAGTAAAAAAAAAAAAAAAAGAACAATTTAAAAAATAAAACCCCAACTTATTTTGTACTCTCTTCTCATCAACATCTTATTAGTAATTTTTTTCTTCTCTTGACCAAATTGTTCAGTCTCCTTATTTCTTAAATATTTAACTATGCTAGTATAGTTTCTACTGAGTACAACACTGAAATTTTCACATATAGATCACCAGTGATCTCTTAATTGTGATTTCCAGTGACTTTATTCAGCCCATTCGTGCTGCATTCACTTTTGCTTTCTCAAGCTTTGTATTCCTTGTTTCTGTAGAGACTACCTTCTCCTAGCTCTATTTTCTGCCTATCATTTGTCTCTGACTTTCATTCTTCTCTGTACTCCTTAGATATCAATATTTTCCCTTCCTCACTTACTCTTTTTTTTTTACTCTATGCTCTCTTCTTGAGCAATCATACCCATGCCTATGTCTTTTAACTCCCACCCCTGTGTTAGCACCCCCTGAATCTATATCTACAGCTTTAACAGGGGTCTGAGCATCATGTCTATATTCTCCCATGCCTATCCACCTTTTCTACATGGATGACCTAAATGTCAACATATCAAAAAGTGAACTTATTACCTGTCCATCCTTAACTTATGTCTCTGACTTGATCGATAGCATACAGTTATTTAAGGCAGAAATCTGAAAATCATCTTTGATTCCTCTTTGCCTTCTACCTTCCACATTCATTTGGATACCAAATATGATGATATCTATGAAATACTTTATCTGTCCTCTCCTCTTCAATTTCTGATGCAGAATTTTTTTCTCATCTAGATTATAATGCAATTATCTCAAAATTGTGTTCTTGTTTCCTTTTTTATTCTATCCTCCTAACTATACCTAGAGTTGTTTTAATGAAGGGTAACCCTGCTACCTCACCAGTTGGCTTTCAACAAAGGAAGTGCTTCAAACAATTTATTATAATCTTATCTGGGGTGTGCTTTTTTTTTTTTTTAATATAACTTCTCTCCAACACTTCTATGTGATCAGACTTTATCCATCCTAAAATGGTCAGCTCAACTTACAATATATGATTGAGGAATCACTGAACATTCCCTAGTGAATCCAGCAGGAAATTGCTCTCCTTGGAATGTCCTAAATCACTTTGTAGAGGTATGGCATTCAGCATGGGGCCTATGGTACATTGTCTGAAATTTAAAAACGTACGTGGTCTTCTGTATTAAAAAAAAAAAAAAAAAAAAAAAAATGTGTCCTAGCTCCACCCATGCTACCCTGGGGTCTTTTTTTCTTTTCTTTTTTTTTTTTTTCCTTTTTGATTCCTCCTAGAAGAGACTCTCCCCCAACAACTTACAAAATAAGACCATTTTAAGAAACAGACTCTGACATTTTCTTTATGCCATTCAGGTTTGCATGAACTGTTGTGGTAGAGTATCAGTTATATAAATTAATGCTTCTAACTTCTGGTTTCAAAAGTTGAATGTCAGTAGCTGTCTCTCATCCTAATTAAAGCGAGTATGCGGTAAATCCAACTGTCACAGAGCTTCAAATCAACTAAATGCCTTTGAGATATGTTAAGGTAGGTTCTTCAGCCTAGACAATTGAAGGGGGAAAAAATGCCTTTCCTTTTTCTCTGTACATGGGAAAAAATGATACCTTCAAACCTTGTGTGAGTAACATGACATTAGTTTCTCTTAACTGGAAGTTTTTTTTTTTTTTTCTGTCTTACCTATAGACTATGCCTCAACTCTTTGGATTGCTAACAAGATTGTCCTTACAACCGCAGAATTTTAGAATTAGAATGAATTTCAGAAACCATACAGTACCACCCCAGCTCGTTTTTACAAGCGGGAAAACTGAGGCAACGTGCCATGCTCTCTGACGTATCTGGGGACACATGAGGATTGAGAAGCAGAAGACTAAGAAGCCATTTTTTTTTTTTTTTAAAGGCAGTCTCTCCTGAAAACCCTCATTTTAAAAAAATAAGTATAATAACTGGACGGAGAAGGAACTTTGGGCTTTTTAGCTCCATCTATTGGCTGACTAACCATGAAACCAGACAGAGTAGGATTCAGTCAGGGGTAGAAGAAACAAGACACAGAACTGATGTTCAGGAATTATTCTGTTAAAAGCCGCCTTTATACCCTGTCGCTCTGGCTTCCCTGTTCTGCTGTCCGGATTACTGTGTCCATCTGCTGTTAGGTGATGTGAATGTGGTCTGTTCAGTGAACTGGACTGAGTACCTGTTGAGCATTAATCAGTAGGGGCACAATTCCCTCAGCCATTTGCATGAGGTGCCAGAGGGTCCCCCAAGCAACCACGAGAAGAGAACGGGAACTGGCTGGGTTAGGGAGGTGAGCTTGTCTCGTTTGCATGGATCAATGGTTTGTGAAGGCAGACAATCACAGTAGAAGAGCATCACAAGACAATAAAATAGGCCTATTATAGAAAATGGCAGTTAAAATTTTTTTTTTCCTTCCCTCCTGCCTGTGGCTTGAATTCTCTTTCAAATTTTATTAAGGTTCAGAGACAGGCGAGTTTCAAAAGAGGCCCGATGGCACAAGAGTGACCCTGTGCTCTCCCGGGAATGCTCTGGGGAATGAGGGTGACCAGAAGCACCTGCTTCAATCTGTACTTCATCGTGACCTGGGTCACTCGCCCAGAAACTCTTCCAGAAACGTCCTAGATAGCGCCTTGCCTTAATTTCACAAGCGTAGCACCTAGCTGAACTTTCCATGGTAGAGGCACTACATTCTTAATCATATTTATTAATCACCTCTATGTGATTTGCCCTTCTGGCCCTCATTATTCTTTTAATTTTCTATTAAGTCCGATTTGTTAACCATAATTGTAGAGATGACTCTGAGGAGAGAGAAACCCCGCAAGAGCTGAATGCTGCTGGAATGAAAGGCCACAGCCTCAAACGCTCACTTCTCCTTGTTATCTGCCATCATAAATCTAAAAATAGCTGCTCGCTCTT
Organism: Mustela putorius furo; assembly: GCF_011764305.1. Taxonomy (NCBI): domain Eukaryota; kingdom Metazoa; phylum Chordata; class Mammalia; order Carnivora; family Mustelidae; genus Mustela; species Mustela putorius. Next base: position 1,909,926 of record NW_025422382.1, on the reverse strand, counting down.
ACTGAATTCAGCCAGAGGACAGCCCACCTTTGCACTCTGTGTACACATTAAGAGGTTAGAGGTTTCAGTTTAGTTTTCGAATTGTTGCAGGGCGAGATATAACAGTTACAACTTTCATTTAAAAGGTATTTTTAAATTTAGAAAGTGTTGGGCTGGGGGGCGGTGGGGGGAGGTGAGGGGGTCTCCAACTCCCAAACTTTATTACTTTAATTGTTCTGACTCCATTAATAAACTCCCATCTCAACTCCTGCTGCCCTATAGATTCGGTAAATATAACTGGCAACAACAGATTCTTCTATAAAATAGGAAAAAAAAAAACTTTGCAAACTGTTTTAGGAAACAATTTGAGATCTAAAAGGGAGCTACAACTAGTTTACATTGTCTATTTTCTTATCTAAGACATCTGATGCATATGTTGTAATTTGCTTTGTAATTGCTGGAAAAGATGAAAATAGTAGATTCTCATTAATGTATTAACTAGTGAGTCATATCACTATTTACATTAAGAAGAAAAGGTGAGACAGATCAGAAACTTGAACATAAAGCTTAGCCTCCATACAATGTCACCACCTTTTGATAAGATTATGTGTGAAATGTAAGCATAAAGTCTAAAATGTTAAAGAAAAATTCTGAATATTAATTTATCACTACTAATTGGTCACCTATACTTATGGATTACTGCATGCCCTAATACAACAGGATATTTGCCTGTATGACTGCATGCTGTCTCAAGGCCAATTCAAACATATGGTATCATTTGTGTCCTCAAGATTCAAAGCATTAAGTAGATCAGTCAAATATGTTGCTCATATTAGGCAAAGGGGCACTCAGAGCCATTTCCTAATTATTGGATAGCTGTTCTGAAAACAAAGAGAAGTAATTCTCTGAGCAGTAGAACAGCATCAGCTGGGAATTTGTTAGGAAAGTACATAATCAGGCCCCGCCCAACCTACAGAATCAAAAAGTCCAGGGATGGAACTCAGCAATGTGTGTTTTAATCAGTAACCCAGGCAGTTCTGATGTATACTGAAGTTCAAGAACTATCAGCGTAAAGTATTATTTCCTTTAAAACAGTGCTCTTTCAACCCCCCTGTTGCCAGCAAGTATAAAGTTAAAAGGATAATGCTCAGAAAAATATGATGGGTGTTCATTTCTGTCCTCTCCAGTGGGGATTTGCTTAGCTGAAGACGAAGTCCTTACAGCTAACAGGTTTTACAGTGAATTTCAATCAGCTACATGCATACACTTTTCCGTCAGATGCAGTTTCTAACTCTTCAAATTCAACATTAAAAAAATGAAAAAGCATATAGACAATGCTTTTTTGAAACAAAAGTGTAGTTAAATTGCTCATGAAAATATACACATGTTTAGGATAGGTGGTGTTATGTTCCAGATTCCATGGCACTGTTCAGCAAAGTCTACCATGGTGAAATGCATCAAGAAATTCATTATGTTTTTGAGACACAGCAATGAAAATAATATTGCCACTGTGCCTAATTAGTTTGCTTTGTGGCCAACAGAATTAAGAGAATTTAGGTAAGTGAACAAATGCCCTTATTACCCCTAAATGTCTTAATGATGACTAACTTCTAGCATTTGAAATACTGTCAGGAAGTTAGCAGGGTTATGGACAATTATGAATTCTATCGTTCAGATGATTGTGCCAATACAATATTGTGAAGGAGTAATGCCTCTTCCGCTTACAGAGCGTGGTCATAATTCTTCTAAGTCAATTACTACGAGTTCTCCAGAGCTCCATAACAAATACCTACGACTTCCTGAAATGAAATTAAATTTTGGATTATCTGATTTTCTTTCTCATGTACTTATACAAATTAGATTGCAGATCAAGGAAATGCAAAAAAGTCCTTTTCATAGGCTGTAGCTATATTATTTTTAAGAAAAAATGAATACAAGTTGTATATTTATTTGCAGTTGCTCTACACTCAATTATACTAAGTTATACTGAGTTTAATAAGCTATTAAAATAATGTAAACCAAAGTACATCCATTTTACTTTTGAGGTATTTGAGCTATGTGAGAATGATAAAACGATCATTCACTAGTAATGAAAATTACTACCTGGCATCCCAACAATATTTTTGCCATTACTATGTCTTAAAAAGACTGATAATGAAGCAGGGCGATTGTGGGGCACATAATTTAACTTCCAGCACAATACCGGGGCTTGGCTACTTCATCTGGTTTAGTTAATGTGTCCCAAAACAATATACACATGAAAAATCACATGAGATGCTTTATTAAAGAAACGCACGCGCGCACACACACACACACACACACACACACGACTCCAGGCCTCATTTCTAAGATTATACTCGCTTCATGGCCCATGTGACTTATTATGTTTTTTTATATTCTTTACAGTGATCAGAGTTGTCATGTCAAAACATGCTCCTCGTTTTTACACAAGAAAGCGTGTGGGAAAGTCAAAATAGAGGAAAAGAAATTTAGCGGTTTGTTTTACTCTTTTAAGTAGGGCGCTAGATAAAAAAAAAAAAAAAAAAGAAAAGAAAAAAGTGTGCCCACATGACGTCCAGGATATCATGCATGCAGGTGTTAATAGAATCTGGTTAGGATTGCCTGGAAGCCTCCGACAGGAAACAGCCTCACCCAGAAAAAGAGAGTTTTGTTTTATTTGTTTGGTTTTTTCCCGCCTTAAGGGAAAAAAAAAAAAAAAAAAAGTTTTCAACATATTTGTTTCCAGAGGGAAGAGAGGCTGATCCTATTAGGAGAGAAGAGCTACCCCAACAGTGGAGGTTCAAGCAGCAGAGAGCGATGGCATCAAGCAACTGGGGCTGCGAGGGGTGAGCACTTGGCAGGGGTGGGACAGGCGAGCCATGCTGCTGTTAGGGGCCAGCGGAGACACACGTGGCATCCAAAACGATACTGAGCAAGTACGTAAGCAATTCATCATTTGTTAATTAGACTTCTGCAGCAAGAAGTGCACATCCTAGCACAAGTGGTAGGGGACAAAAGCTAAGAAACTCCTAAAAGGAAAAGGAGGAGGCAGGGAAGCTTCCCCCAACACCACCAGTCAAGGTTTTATAAGGAGTTCCAGGGTGAGAGGAGAACCGGCGTCAGGACACGCTGCGCTCCCTCTCAAGGCCACCGAGCAGAGCATGCCCGCAATAAGTTCCATATAAACCTCTCATATCAAAGGGTCAGTTGTGTCATTCTCCATAAAATCCTTTTCCATCCTTATAAAAGCCCCCAGTTAAGCAACCCAAGTCCATCCTGCCATCTACAGGTAACTGATTGTTATTTTGAGATTCTGGTGCCCTGAGGAGGTCGAGTGTAGCACAGAGCAACTCTAACATAAATCTGTGTCAATCACAGTTCTTTCTCGTGGGAGGTTCAATGTGACACCCAGACTTGAGTTCAGGTCTTGCTTCCTCCTGACATTCCATCAGTCCCCATGCCAGTGCTGACTGGGAGTGCTGAAAGCTTTTTCCAGTAACAGATGATGAGGTGAAAGTAGAAAACACAAGATAAAAGAAACTGTGTGTAGAAAGGAGACAGAACATCAAAAGATGATGGAGAGAGGAAGGGAAGGAATGTATAAGATTTAAATGCAGGAAAAGAAAGGAGCTAGGGTCCTTGCTGCCTCCTAACAAATTACAGTGTTAGAAACTGGACAATTATTTCATTCACTGAATTGCATTTTCCCTTTAAATTATGTATGAGGAATTTAGCCACTGACCTTGCAAGAGTCATGAGGGTAGAAGGCATGAACCCCAGGATTTCTTTCTTCATTATTTTCTCCAATAAGAAGAGTCCTATGATTTAGCTATAGAGTTGTATCTAAATTTTTCATGTGAAACCCACATAACTGCCAACTGGCCATTTTATGCTAGGTAAAGTAGCCATTCGTGTTTGGTGAATAAGCTAAACTGCCCCACAACATTTTTGGTTAGTGAGCAGCGTGGCCCACACAGCTTCCTGTAAGGACAGGTTTGCTTTGTCTTATTAATCCTCAGCTCAGCTGGGTATTAGTCACATTAGAGTCCAACAATGGAAGAGAGTAAGGAAGCAGAAGTAGCATTAGGAGAAATTTCTGGAAGTGTGGCATTTTAAATATAACTTTATCCTTCCACAGTTTATGGTCTTTAAAATTCAGTAAGAGGCAGAATTTCCCACAAGAAATCACTGATCTCTTCATGGCTCTTCAAACAGAAAATGGACTTAAAGTCTGAATATAAAACATCACTCCAATTAAAAAGGGGCTCTCCAACTATGATCCCCAGTTGTTTGTGCTCACCTAAGTCAGCAAAAGAATTTAAAAATGAGGCTCATGCCCTCACACTGCAGAAACCACTAACACACTGTGAGGAAATGGAGCCGTAATAAACAGACACTGAAGCAGAAGCATAACCCATGAAAGTTCATTTTTGAAGTTCTGTACCTTCTTCACACACAGATCCTAGTGCTTCTCGTTTGTAGCACCCTAAATAGCAAGTTCAGTTTCAAAGGACTGAGGCTCTAAGAGAGGGAAATGGACAAATGGGTCCTTGGGATTAACGGCAACATCACACGTGAAGAAGCCCGCTCTTAAAAGAAGCATTTTCAGCCTTGTAAATTTAGAAGGAAAAGGGATCTTTGCTTCGAAATCCAACCTCGCTTCACATACGTGTTGTACACTTAGCACAATAAGGAACACGGTAATTGAAATCTGAAACAGAAATATTTCTACATTCTAGCTGCCCTTGGGGTTGTTTTAGGGAGGGGGTGGGGTGGGACAATGCCAACCCCATGACCTTCCCTCTTGGCACCAACTCCAGTCCCCAAGTCCCTGGACGCTCGTGGTGGTTCGTGAAAAACTGTGGCAACAGCAGGAGGCAGGTGCACAGCTAACATTTCACTGTCTGCCTGATCCAAACAAGCAAATGAGAACAAATCAGAAGTGCAATGGTCTTTAGGTTTAGGGGAAACAGCCAGGTAAAGGATAAGATGCTTACTATCACAAACCTCATAAAAGAATCTTTCTCCTTCCTTCTTCTGCTCAGGGAATGGCAAGTCAAAGATGTTGGACAAAGACACGACACATTACAGACACAGCACACAGCACATTTTGACAGACTTTTAGATGTGAACAATAAACCACTGATACATCAAAAATTGCTAGCACCACAAAACGCATCTCAGAACATAAAGTCTGATACCAACTTGACATTGCGCAACACGGTGAAAAAAAAATCTGTAGTTTGTAGAACTGTACCCATCATTAGCATATATGTCCATATTTGTGTACATACAACTACATCTACACATACACACTACAGAAGGCTACAGGCCATCTTCCTCCTGCCATTCACACTTCTAAAGCATTTACGTTCCGTATTCTGTTGTGGTTAATGATCACTTCAGTTGTTAATGGTGTTTTAGAGTATTATCATATCCTGTCTTTAGTTAACTCATGTAAAAAACTTGACTGACACTTTCCATAGCAAAGAGATACGCTGCTGATGATCTCTAAGTAGATATCTGGCAAATACAGGCATAAAAATATACCCACCTCTTTCCCTCCCATGGATTCAAACATTTTTTCCAGCTGGACCCGCAGTTGCTGAATATTGTTCATCAATATACAGGGCTATAAATAAAGCAAAAAAAAAAAAAGTGGTGTGAGAATCCTTCATACAATTATTGAATTGAATTATTGAATAAGTTTACCTTAAATGTGATTTAAGTATACAACTATCACTGATGTCCTATTATATTTGGCAATAATCCTTCTATTTTCATTTTACTTTTTAAAAGTTAAGAATGGAAGGGGGAAATGTTACCATTTTGGGGAATGCAATTCAATAATACACCCCAGACAATAAACCATAGGGGACTTACTACTACTATTTCTTTTATTATTAACATTGAGCCGAATTCTGTTTTTAGAGATTTACTTACTTTAAGAAAAAGGTAATAGTTTAATTTTGCCAGTATTTCACATTTAAAAAACCAAAACACCATCTGAATTTTAAAAATCTAGGAGAGGGGGAAAAAAAAGACACATTTAATAGACTCTCTTTGGCTATAGATAAAGCCTGCACATTAGTACTCAAGGCCCTTAATTATCTGGCTCCAAACTAGTTTTTCCTTCCCAACTCTGTCTACTGAAATATGAATAACTTTCACCTTTCAGCAGCTTATTCCCCCCAAAACACCTGTGCTTTCTAGACTCTGACCTGGCTTGGCAGTGGCCTCTTCACCTGAACCTCACTGCCTATCTGAATCACATCCATCATTCCAGGTTTGAGCTTTCTCTTTCCCAGACTATATCCCTTTGTCACTCACTTGACATTTGTTTTATTTGACTTTACATTTATATTGCTTTTCACTGTCTCACCCACTGACCTTAAATGCACCATGCATGCTGCTATGTCTTCTGCTTTTTCTTGATCCCAGAGTCCTCACAGAGCTTTCCACAGAATACATGTTTAAAAATGTTGTTTGATGCTGTGTTTCCAAAAAGGTGGAAACAGAACAATAACATGCAGGTGGAAAGCTTTGGGACAGGACTACATACGGACTTAGAATAATGGGAATTAATTTATCACCGGAAAATGGAATTGAGAATAGTTACAGAATAATTTCTATTTCTTGCATTCTGATTCAAAAAGCCAGTTGATTTGGGGGAGGAAAAGAATGAAAGAAAAGAAAATGGATATATCTTCCAAGTTTCTGGGAAATGAGCCAATAAGGAATTAGAGAGGCATAGAAAGGACTTAAAGGACAACAGGGAGGTGTTAGCACACATCAGTGGAAAGATTTTATTATTGCTTCAACCACATTACTGACCTTTGAAAAACTTTCTACTTGATTCTTAAAGTGACCACATCCTAACTTCGATTTATGAAAACAATTTTAAACTTTGATTCTGTTCCTTTGATTCCGGTCATATAAATATTTTATTTCTCTAACACAGATATCTAAGATTTATCTGCCATAGATTCTGTTCAGTAAGCTGAACCACAATATTCCACAAATAACTCTGGTCCCCAGCTGTGACTGAGAGCCACTTGCTCTAGGCTTAAACTTTCTGCAGTATGCATGGCCAGAACTTTCAGGGATTCAGCATCCTGACCCAAAGGCAAAGTGAACCCCCACTAGGGGATGGGGTCATTAGGATTTTCTTTCTTTCTTTCTTTCTTTCTTTCTTTCTTTCTTTCTCTCTCTCTCTCTCTCTCTCTTTCTTCCCTTTCATTGCAGAAGAGGAAGATTTGGCTTGAATTTGACGAGGAGGAAATGAAGCTCAAAGAAAGACCAGGACTCTTAATGAGAACCAGGAAGAGTGCATGGGTAAATGTTGTATCACTCTGCCCCCCATGGATCTAAGTTAGCTAGGAAGACTCTTCTATGATTATTAGATATTAAGTTTATCTTTTTTTGGCACATGTAACAGTACGTTAGTACCCAAAACAGTACTTTAGTACTTTAGTGCCCTGGTTGTATAAATAAAAACCAACCTCCAAGTCTTTTTAATATGACTATTTCCAATGGAAAAGAACAACCAAGAAGCAAAATGAACTATAGGCTCACTTAATATGACAATTTCCAATGGAAAAGAGCAACCAAGAAACATAATAAATAATATGCATGGATTGCTACTGACCCCAGGTAAGGCTACATATAGAAAAAAGATGCAGTCATCTAGAGAGAGAAAAAATAAATATGAGACTCTTCTCTTTCATTAAGATTTCTCTGACTTTGAAATGTTGAAATATCAATTTTATGGAATCAATTTATCAAATCACTACTGAGGACTGAATTACACAAATCTACCTTAAACCTAATCTGGAAACCGCTTTTATTTTAAGCACCTCTGTAGGTACTGAAAACAAAACAGAAAACATCACACAGTAAAGAGAATAGTAACTTAATTCAGAAGCATCATTTGTTGATGAGTTTAATTAGATAAAATAACCTATGTTGAAGTTGTCATCTTTTTATTTGTATACAGTTTGGCTTTTCCCATAAAAATATCATAATGCATTTCATCTGATCTAAATCTGTAACAAAGTTAGGAACCTAAACTATAATGAATATGAAATTTGTGTTGGGACTAGGGCCATTTCTCTATGACCAAAGTATGTTTGTGAGTTAAAAAAGGTTTTTTTAAAATATTCAAAATCAAATAATTCTGATTTATATGTGTTGCAGCGCTACTTTTGGAGTATGAGAAAATGGATTAAAAAACTTGTGATCCATTTTCAAGGTGAAACATCACAGCTAGAGAAAATATATATTCTGTTACAGAGATTCTGTCATCTTTAATTCTGAACCCTGGGAAAGCAAATGTTAAGGGGGATATCTCTCTTTAAAAGTTTTTAGGTCAAGGGACGCCTGGGTGGCTCAGTTGGTTGGACGACTGCCTTCGGCTCAGGTCATGATCCCGGAGTCCCGGGATCAAGTCCCGCATCGGGCTCCCAGCTCTATGGGGAGTCTGCTTCTCTCCTCTGACCTTCTCCTCGCTCATGCTCTCTCTCACTGTCTCTCTCTCAAGTAAATTAAAAAAAAAATCTTTAAAAAAAAAAGCTTCTAGATCAATTTGCAGATGTTATAGGCATATGCCCATAAATATACTGAGAAAAAAATAATTTTAATGTTCTTGATACTGAAAGAAATAGTTATATGTACATGCACGAATCTACAAGAGAATTTCTTCAATTTATCTCAGCTGAAAGCATACACTAAGCTATTGCTATTCTTTCATGGAGATACTGAAATGATGCTTGGTATTTGAATGAGAGTCTAGGACTCATTAACGTATCAGGAACTAGGAAAGAAAAGCACTGAGGAAAAGTTCCTGTGTTGTAATATTTGCAAGGGTGTTTTCTTTCTTTATAAATACTTGATTTTAAAAGCATAAAACATACAGAAAAATACAAAGAATAATAAACATTGATATATGATTCTTCTCCCATGTTTTAAAAAATAAACTACAGAATGTTAACTCATAATACAGCGAAAAGTCTGCTGTCTTTAAGGTTGTTTTTCTTTTCTGAATGACAAGAACTATCCCTGGTAATTCATAGCTACCTTTTAAAATTTTCAAGTTGGCTATCCTGATATAATCAGAATTTTTCCTGAAATTATCTGGCACTGTTTCAATTTTCAACATATTACTTTTCAAATGTATTATGAATTTAATTGCAAATATACAGTTTCAGTAAATAAATATCCTGTCTTATCTCTTAGAGTATAAACCAATAGGCAGTTAGAAATCACTGCTGAGATATCTGTGAGTTTTAATAAAATTTCTGGGCAGCATATTAATTTTAGAGAAAGAAGCATCTTCTGGGACCCTCGAGAACCATTAAGACTGACTTATATTAATGAGCTGTCAGCCAGAGGTCAATGAAGTTTCACCAAGAATTCTCTTTTAGACTTGCCTGATAGTGGGAACTAATTTTTTGAGGAGGAAAAAACTGATATTCCTCCCTTAAAATCCTGTTTTAAAAAACAAAACAAAACAAAACAAAACTGATTTTCCTCTTTAAAAATCCTCTTTAAAATTTTTTTTGTGTTTTAAAAAAATTTACTATAATGTTACCAATATAATTCTCCTAAAATGACATTTGGTGAATAGGAAAGATTTCACTTTCTACCACAGACTACCACTGATTATACTCTATATCACTTAAGTTTATCTTGCTTTAGTTTATCTCTTGGTGCCTTTTATTAAGTTGCAGTGCTGGTTTCAATTTTATAAAGATTTTCTTTCATTTTGTTAATTTAATTTTTTTCCAGTGTTCCAAGATTTTCTTAATCATCTAGAAAAGAAAAGGCTAAGTTAATGATTTAGAGGAGAAACCAGCATTACTTCTTACACGAACTATCTTTCTCAATTTATTTGAAAGCTGAAAGAAAAATTGTACTCAATTAAATTGTACCAGTGTCCAAACTATGTGACTGGTATCAACATAAACAAGTTTTTAATTCCTAGTTCTCTGCTTCATTGTTTCATGATTATGTGGGTTTTTAATTGTTTATGTGAGTCTTCTCCCTATTGCCATGGAAAACCACAAGTTGGCTTGGCATTGAGATGCTCTCAACCTTCCCCTGATTGCTATACTGTAGCCAGATCAGGCAGGACTCCCAGAGAAGTATTCAAACAATTTCTTGAGATCCCTATTCCCTATCACCCTTGAAAACAGAAAGAAAGAAAAAAAAATCTCTTGATTACTCATTTGTTTTTTAAAAAAATGGATTTGTTTTTTAAAAAATGTCTCAAAGCAGACACAGGTTTACTTACCACATTTTCCTTATCACAATATGAACTGAAGTCACTTGATAGGATTGCAGCATACTGAAGCAGTACTTTATTGATAGTCTAGAGGAAAAGCAGGAAATGTACCTGGTTAAATGTATCCAGTTATACACGCACTAGCCAGCTTAATGCTATCCACGCAAACTTTTCACGTCTTTTTCAGCTAAGAGAGGGGACAGATGCAGTGATTAAATGTATACCCTTGCCAAAAAAAGGATCTCAAACTACCATGCTTAGATAACAATTTGTAATATTTCTGAGTACATGTGAAAGGTATTCTACATGAGCTTATTAATTCATTCCATTTTAACATAATCTGCTCCATCCTGAAATTCTTTATTTCTAACTTTACTAAGTAGGCAGAAGAGACATGATTTTATGCTTGGATGCTTACTACCTAGTGACCCGAATGCTCTTTTTGTCCCCTCCTTAATAACTGAACTTTTCTTTGACTCCTTCCTCTTGGTTTCCAGTTCCTATACCCCTCTCTCATCCCTACCACACATACATTTAGCATGCCAAAACTGTTGTGGTAATTTTCGCAACTGTCTACAATGTTCCTAAATACCTTATACAATTATAAGTGTTGTCAGAGCATTCCTGTACATGCCCCTTAGTAATGAATATTTTCAGTAATTTCCTATGATAAGGAACCTTATTAATATCAAAGACCACCTCTGAAGACTTTTGTTGTATCACACTATTTCAATACATTTACCTTTAATTTACTCAATTAGTTATTGGTGCATTATTTCCTAAAAATGTTGCCTAATTTTTGCCTTTGTTCTGTCCTCTTCATCCTAATTTTGCATTTACCTTCTCCATTTAATAACTATTTGTGAGCTGAAGGATGCCCTCTGTTCCACTAGTTATGCAAAATAAGGAAAAAACAAATACATGTGTTAGTTAAATTCTATTTCAATTACTTCAAGATACATTGATGAATTTGTATCCTACCAGTTTTACTTATATAGCTTGAATGATCACAAACCAAATGCGGACATGGTTTTCTTAGAAGAGAGAAAGCAACACTAACTATAGATAAAGATTATCTCTTTTCACAGAAAACCAAGGACAAAAAACTTGTTTCCTTTTTTGTATGACGTATTCATCTGAATTTTCTTTGTGGCTCAGGTCAATTCAGGAGACACTCTAAACATCTCTCCTTTAGCTTAATCTCTTACTCGACAAGCCTGAATTCACCAAACAGAACTATGAACTTGTTTTATGGGCATTTAAGATCATGGTGAACACCTGGAAATAGGGATAAAATGGAGAAAGAAAATTGATATTTTGTGGAAGTACAAAGTATCATGGTAATATGCATCAGTTTAAATAGAAAGTTGGCATGGAAAATATAAAATCTTATCAAGCAGTAAGTCTAGAAAAACAGATGGCTGATCAGACTGAAGTATCGTCCAAATGCAGCTGTTCAAATCCCTTCAGATACAATACTGAAATTCACTTTGGAACTTACCTGTGAAGTACCAATTCACTCATACATAGAAGTACTGCTTTCAACGTACAGGTTCTAATGACAGTGTAAACTCTTTAGAAACATTTCATTATGTGGTAGAAACAAAAAGGAAGACAAATCAGACTCGAGGAGCGTGTTGTGACTCAGAGATTCTAACTAGCTCCAGAGAAAGTGTGGAGAGCAGAATCCAGACACTCATTTCTGATTATTGTCAAGGTATCTCCCACAGCCCAGCACCTGACTCTGCAAGAAAATCCTGGTCTGCTCAGTTCCCTCGTGGGGACAAGGAAATGATCCTAGGATCTCACATCCACTAGCCTACAAACACCGATGGTTGTTAGCAATCCGGGATGAGTTGTGGGCTGAGGAGGAGAGCTCAGCCATGTAGGATATAGTGTAAAGTCTTGTGCCTGTGAGAGTTGTGGATACACTGGCAACGAGAACATCCATTTCTTTACTAATGTACAAAGTACACTTGATAAAAGTGCTCACACACACATTTTAGGGGCAACTCCAATTTCACTCTAATTTATTCAATGAAGTAAAACCATTTCAGACGTTATTTCTTTAATGTCAGTAAGAAGTTACTTGAGACATACTGACCTAAGACACATCTCTTGCTGCCTCATAAGCATCACTTAGGAACTTGTGGAAGTTCCAGATCTCTGGTCCTCTCCTGGGTTACTGAGTCAGCAATTCTGGTGTGCGTTAAGAAGCCCCCAAGATGATTCTGATGCAAGCTAAAGTTTGAAAATCTCAGTCCTACTGAATGCATAGCAAGGTGGAGGATAACTCTTCAGAGAGAATCTGTTGATGGAAGGGGTACCTAGCAAAGCCTGGAAGACAGAACTTCTTCCAGAGTACGTGGACTTGACTAATAATGACTTCTCTCTGTGGGACTTTTGGGCTTCAGAAATAGGGCAGCATAGAGCGAGAGGCAAGAGCCTAACAGAAGCTGTTTGCATCATGTTCTGAAAGAAAGTAGAGTTTACATGGAGAGAGAGTCATGAAGTATGGATGATTCTTTTATGGGTGCACAAAGGAACTGTCATTCAAAGAACTCCAGATTAAATAGTGACATTCTAACAGGATTACGGTGAAGCCAGGGATGCTCTGCTTTTACAGATCAAGCAGGAGGACTAAAATATCTCCATCCTCACTCTGCTCCCATTAGATGGCAGCTAGTTCTGTCACTGAGGGGGTAGCTGTCAGTCAGTTAGTAGGATCTCCTGAACTAATGGCATGTGTTAGAAGTGGGCTAAATATCTTGTCAACACCACCAGTCGGTCCCTCTAGGGTATGACTCTTGCAATTAAGAACCCTCGTTCAAAATCCATCTTTTCAGGGGGCGTTTAGTATTAGAGCAACGCAGGGAAGACAAGAGATGTAGTATCTGTTCAGTGACATTAGAAAGTCACATCGGTGCTTTCTAGCACTGCATTTTAACACACGCAGCATAACGCAGAATCCGCCCCCCCGACTGCCTAGGCTTGGCCCAGAGCATAAAAAGAAATGTTGAGATTCTGCTCTCCAACTCACCAGTTGATTCGTGATGACACCAGACTGGGAAGGTAGTATGGCTTAGTGGTTAAAAGCATTTCACGAACCCTGCCATTTCTGGTTGGGTGCTTGTTTGAGTTACTTAAATTTCTAAACTTATTTCATCATTTGAATAATTAGGAAAAATCACAGTACTATGGTCACGGGGTTGTAGTGAAGAATAATTAAGAGATTATTAGCACATAGCAATGTTCAATTAATTATCATCATTACTTTAGAAAATTAGGATTGCGCTCCCAAAGAACAAGAAAGACATGCATCTCATTCAGCATTGTATCTCCAGTGTCCCTGAGCACTCAAAAAATAAATAAATAAATGAATGAATGAATAAATAAATAAATAAATAAATAAGAGAGAGAGAGAAGCAGTAAAGCCATAGAAATATCCATGGCCTGTGCACATTCTTCGCCTCTCGTCACAGCTATGAAATGTGAAGCACTTGATTGGTTTATTGAGTCTTATATATGCTTTAGTAAGGACAAATTATCCTTTCAAGCACCATTTTACAATGCCAAATCTTCCTAACTGTTTGCAGATATCATTAATTATGTCTTTTCTCTGAGAGATAGTTTAAATCAATATAAGTCCTAGGAAGAGAATGTGATTTCAATATTCTGATACAAGGATCCCAATTCCAAAAAGGATAGGGTTTTCAAGACCAAAGGTCCCAAATGATGAAACAAAACGCATTCTAACAGTCTGAAGCTACTGTGAAATAGCTAATTATATTAACCACAAAGTCCTATCTTCATTTTTATGATTTTTAAAAATCATTCCAATAGAATTTATCTTTCAATGAAAATTACCAATTTCTGCTTTCCCAGTAAATGGGGCTTTTTTCCTTACATGATTTCCATGGAATGATAATTGGTAGTATTGAATTTACATGGATTAAGAATATTTTAGGTGTTTAAAAAAATTTTTTTAAGATTTTTATTTATTTATCTGACAGACAGAGATCACAAGTAGGCAGAGAGGCAGGCAGAGAGAGAGAGGAGGAAGCAGACTCCCCGCTGAGCAGAGAGCCCCATGTGGGACTCGATCCCAGGACCCTGAGATCATGACCTGAGCCAAAGGCAGAGGCTTTAACCCACTGAGCCACCCAGGCGCCCCTAAAAAAATTTTTTATGGTGCCAATAAAAATTCACATTTAGTCAGTGACACAAGGAGCCTAGTTCTTTTCTCCTCGCTTCAAAGAAGGCATTTCCCCGTGTGGATTCTAACATAACCCTCTTTGTGACCTCCTACTGCTTTACACTTTCGTGTAGCCCACTTGTTTACACGTGGCTGCGAGCAACCTCACAGCTACAGAAAGGTCAAAGGTACGAAGGAGGGGAGGGTGGTCTGGAGCCCAGCAGCGTGAGCCCGCGAGCCCTCTTCCTCCTGCTCTCTCTCCCCGCTTCCACACCTCCACCTTACATAACCTGCTTCCTGACTACTCTGAGGGTGAATTCTAGTTACTTTTCTAATATTGTGCACCACTTAATAGTATGTCACTAAATATATTAACTCTGAGATTATTAAATGCTCCATACGACTCTGCTTCCATGAGTCCCACAGAGTTCCAAGAATAGTATGTGACATACTTTTTTCAACAGTATCCCTAATGACCCCATTTCATTCTTCTCTTGGCAGTCACCCAAAATGCGGCTGCTTGTCAAGAAAAGACAGTGATTTTTTTTTTTTTTTTCCCCAGAATAATTCTCCTGCAGAGCTTACCTGCAGGTTTTACCACACTGGGAAACTGAAATCAGTGGCTACCAAGAAAGGCCCCTCTGGAAAGGATCAAAAAGTAAAGGATTTTTACCTGTTATCTTTAAAAGCAGGAGGTTACTTTTGTCTATCTAATTAACTTATAAAGACTAGAGTTCAAATGTTAACAATACTTGATGGTTACTTGATGGTAAATAAATAATATAATATGGTTTAGGCTGATAGCTTACTTACCTAAAGGCCTTCATAGGCTTCTCATTTTCTTTTCAGACTTTTGATTTTTTTAAATTATGTGATTTCAATATTCTGATACAAGGATCCCAGTTTTCTACTAAAGATGTTTCCACTTTGCCTGTTCTTCCAGACTCCTTATAAAGAGGACCTAAATGTCCAATGGTACAATTCCATCAGCTCTGTACTAATCCTACGCTTTCTTTTCTTTGAGATCTCTCATACTTGTCAGGGAAGAACCTGAGTCACAGAATGGAGGAGGGTGACAAAGACTCTCTCCTTGACCAAACTCTGGCCAGGCTACCTCCAGGTGTCTCTCAGTCAGGCCTCAACCTTAGCCTATCAAGACTTGAACAAAACTGGGCCACCTGGGTGGCTCAGTTGGTTAAGCCTGTGGCTTAAGCTCAGATCATGATCCGAGAGTCCTGGGAACAGAACCCTGCATTGGGCTCCCTGCTCAGCCCGTGGTCTGCTTCTCCCTCTCCCCTGCTTGTGCTCTCTCTCTCTCTCACAGAAAGACTTGATCAAAACAGTTAACAGCTTCTAACAGTTCAGGGCTTCCTCCCCGGAATGATCCCAGATCCCCTTGAAGTGCCTACCTGAGGAAACTAACTAGTGTCTTTATAAGAAAAGTAAATTTGGGCATGCAGAGAAATACCAGGGGAGCGTACACACAAGAGGAAGAACCATGTGAAAATCCAGTAGGAAGGTTGCCATCCCTAAGCCAAGGTGGGAAGCCTG
This sequence comes from Mustela putorius furo, assembly GCF_011764305.1. NCBI lineage: Eukaryota > Metazoa > Chordata > Mammalia > Carnivora > Mustelidae > Mustela > Mustela putorius. The sequence goes on along the minus strand of NW_025422382.1, from coordinate 1,893,919 downwards.
AGGAGAAACCAAATCTGCTAAAACCTGGGTCTCAAACCTCTCCCAAGCTGTCAAAAAGTACTTTTCCAAGAAGAGTAATACACTTTAAATATTTTACAAGTTAACTGAGTTTTGGTATTTTCTTATTTTTTAACATGTCAAAGGTATATATTTATAAATATTTAAATATAAATGTATATACATATATATTTTATTTTATATATTTATATATAAATATTTATATATTTATATATCTTTTATAATATTTATATATAAAATTTATATTTATATATAGTTATAGTATTTATATATAATATATAATTTTAAATGTATTATAATATTTATATATTATATATAAATATATTAAAATAAAATATATATAAAAGAAAACATATGTTTTATAAATATAAATAAATATTTATTTTATATTTATAAATATTTATAAATATTTTTTATATTTATATATATTTAATACATATTATATTTATTATTATTATGAATATTTTATTATAAATAAAATATATATAAAAGAAAACATATATACATATATATTTTATGTATTTATATGTATATAAATACATATATATTTATATATAAAATATAAATACAATATATATACATATACACATATATACGTATATATAAGAAAGCATACATACACACACACACACACATATGGTCTTTTAACCTCTGAGATGCCCTGACTATAGCATTTGACTTTACCATAGATTTGGCACTCACATTATAAGATTTTTTTGTGGCCAGAGATATTGCTTATTCATGGCTTCGTCTCTCAAAGTGACTCGTAAAGTGCTCAAGTGAGGTAACAAGTAAACGCTTGTTGGATGAACAGTGGAGACCTCTGTCTATCATCCAAACTGAAGGGCAGTCAGACATAGCACCACGTAGGTCATTCCCCTACATCACTCTCTGTCATGTCACTACCCTGCTTAAAATTCCCCACATGGCAGTGTTACTTGGGTTGTTCAGTTAAGATTAACTTTAAACTTCATAATCTGGACAGCAACATTCTGCAAGATTTAGACCCATCTTCACTTTCCCACTTAGTCTGTCATCTAAGAAAACTACATTTTATAAAAATGAAGTGTGGAACTAGAGGGTATCATGCTTAGTGAAATAAGTCAATCGGAGAAAGACAACTATCATACTATCTCCCTGATATGAGGAAGTGGAGATGCAACATGGGGGGTTAAGGGGGTAGGAGAAGAATAAATGAAACAAGATGGGATCGGGAGGGAGACAAACCATAAGTGACTCTTAATCTCACAAAACAAACTGAGGGTTGCTGGGGGGAGGGGGGTTGGGAGAGAGGGGTGGGGTTATGGACATTGGGGAGGGTATGTGCTTTGGTGAGTGCTGTGAAGTGTGTAAACCTGGCGATTCATAGACCTGTACCCCTGGGGATAAAAATACATTATATGTTTATAAAAAATAAAAAAATAATAAAAAATGAAATGAACTGGGGGGCACCAGGATGGCTCAGTAGGTTGGGCTCTGCCTTCAGCTCAGGTCATGATCCCGGGGTCCTGGGACTTAATCCCACATTGGGCTCCCTGCTCACTGGGGAGCCTGCTTCTCCCTCTGTCTGCCACTTCCCTTGCTTGTATTTTCTGCCTTTCTCTGACAAATAAATAATAATAAAAAAATCTTTAAAAAAATGAAACAAACTATTCAGACTCATACTGTAGTTAATGGCTGATTTGAAATCATTTTCATGATTCCAAGTCTAATATACTTTTCACTGTAGTACACTGTGTGTTAAGAATACTTGCAACTTAAATATGAAATGCCAAGGCGTACTTTCAGCTAAGAAGCACTATAACTAAAATAAATAATTTTGCCATTCCTCACAGTCTCTTCAGTTACAAATGACTGAGTCACTAATGTGAATGACAAATAGATTTTTAAAGAATAATAAATCCATTTTAAGAAACAAGAAGGACAGGAACGCCTGGGTGGCTCAGTCGGTTAAGCAGCTGCCTTCAGCTCAGGTCGTGATCCCAGGGTCCTGGGATCCAGTCCCACATCGGGCTCTCTGCTCAGTAGGGAGCCTGCTTCTCCCTCTGTCTCACCCTGCCACTCTGCTTGCCTGTGCTCTCTCTGTCTCTTTGTCAAATAAACAAATCAAATCTTAAAAAGAGAGAGAGAGAGAGAAAAAAAAAAAAAAAAGAAACAAGAAGGGACAGAAAGAAAGTCAGATGACAAACCTGGAAACCAAACCAATAGGTACTAGAATTAGAAATGAAATCGGGGTACTAGAGCCAGAGAAGACTACAAACTGCAACATCCTTCAGGTTCTGTGCAAGAAAATAACATCCCACAGTCTCAGAAAAGAAAGCATTCGTTCTCTTTAACCAACCTTCGCAAATCTTCTCATTAAGTGAGATAATGCTTCAGGATTAGGGCATTCCAGTTTCTTAATAATCTCGAAGCTCTGATTAAGCTGGGTGAAGACATCAACCACAGAACAAGAGAAGAGGGCATGATCCGATGTCTGCTGGAACTGAGGGGAGAGAAGAAGAAACCAGATGAGACCATCCCAATAAGCACATTAGAGGGAGTGTGGCCAGAGGCGAATCACTTTACATAAATAACTTGGTCTCCTGTATCATGTGCCTTCATTTCACACGCCTTCTTTTCCTATTTAATAAGATACTTACCCATTTCAAAATCATTCATGTCCTTTTCTGGAAAATGTATTAGAACTCGTATCACGGGGCAGGCTGCTATTAATTGGTTTCTCCATTGCGATACTGAGGGACTGGTTCTTTTTATTTCTCGTTCCCCATAGATATGAGAATGGTTTAGAAAGATATTGTGGCTCAACACTTAAGTTGTTCCAGAGGGGTTTGGAGGGTGTCTGCTCCCAATCTTAAAATCCTGGAAAGGTTTCAGGACAAGGAAGTTTGTATAACCCTACTGAAATTTTAAACTGCAATTTAGGAGGTAAAAGAATCGTGGAGCAAAAGGGGGATTGATTTTCTTTTTTTAATTTAAACAATTCCCTAAGGTTCCTACCAGCCTTTTATAGTTGTGTTTTACACTTATTTTGATCATTAGAGGATTAAAATAAACCTTAAATAATAACAACGAGCCTAACAATTCCCATTATCTTAAAAATGAGTCACGTGAATGAATCTTGACAATAAGCAGTCTTAAAGTAATTTAAACTCACTCCGTCTTTTTTGTCTCTTCCTAGTGCTCCATGAAGAAACTCCATTGACACATCTTCATTTTCATCCAGCCACTGCATGACAAAAGGCTCAAACCACCTAGAGAAATTAATAATGTCACATACCATAAAAGATATCACTTGCACATAATTAACACTGAATATTGCTCTTTTCTTAAATGAGAGTAATTCAGGACCAAAAATTTCTTTTTATGCCCTGTTTTGCACTTCTGTTTTCTCAGAGACTGTTAGCTTTTACTTCATCAAACACATCCCTGTTTATTTACTTTCAATGTCTATCTCTTTCTTGGCTCCTCCCGTGGTACTTTAAATATACTTAGTTCCTAATTCCTACACACAGTGTCCTTCACAATTCAAAGTCATATACAATGTACATCTTGTGTGCTGTCCCCTATCGTGCCATTCTCTCACCTTTTAGTACTTTACTGATGGGCTTCCTTTCATCCATACCTACTTGTTTCCTGTAACTGATCCTGGGTGCCCATCTCTGGCTTGTTATGATGTACAATCCACCTGCAGTTGTGTTTTGTGAACAGTCAAAGGTTCAGAGTTCTTTTTTTTTTTTCATGTGGAGGTATAATTGCATAACACCTCTTATTCAGAAAACCATTCTTTTCCCCATTGCCTTGAATTGCCATCTTGGGTATAAATTAGGCAATGGCATATATGGGTTTGTCTCCAGACGAGTTTGTCCTATCGGTCTCTTTGTCATGAACTAACACCACACCCTTTTAATAAGTCTTGATAACTGATAACAGCTCTCTAGGGTTTTTTTTCCTTCCTCTTCCACACTGCCTTCGTGATTCTTAGTCTTCTGTATTTCTTTATACATTTTTTGAGTGAATCTGTCAATTTGCACAAAAATACCTGCTGAAATTTTTACGGGATTGCATTAAATCTCTAAGTCGATGGGGGAAGCATTACTCTCATTACAATAATGCATCTTTTTAGGAACACTTTTATTTCAGTTCATCTTAAATTTCTCTTAGTAACATTTTATAGTTGTCAGAGTAGAGGGCTTGCACATCTTTCATCACCATTTGTTTCTCGTGGTTTTAATGCTATTTAAATGGTATTGTTTAATATGTAATTTTCTAACAGGTTGTGGCTACTATATAGAAATTTAATTAGATTTTATATAGACTTATTATAATCACTTTTTTTTTTGAGAGAGAAAGAGTGTATGAGCATGAGGGGAGGGGCAAAGAGAGAATCTTAAGCAGGCTTCAAGCTCATCATGGAGCTCTACCCAGGGCTTGATGTCACTACCCTGAGATCATGACCTGAGCCAAAATCAAGAGTCAGACACTTAACCTACAAACCCACCCAGGAGCCACTTTTTATATTCTATTAGTTATCCTATAGTTTCTTTTGGGTTTTCTAGATGTACTATTATGTCATAGACAAATATTAACAACATCAACATATACTTTTATAATCATTATACTTTTCTACAAATTGTACCCATAGGCCTTCTTTTTAAATAAAGGTGATGTCTCAGATAGTCTCATCCTGATTTCAGGCAGTTTCTTTTTTTTTTTTTTTTTTTTTTTTAAAGATGTACTATTATGTCATAGACAAATATTAACAACATCAACATATACTTTTATAATCATTATACTCTTGCTACCAAGGAGCCTGATGTGGGATTGCATAGGCCCCTGGGATCATGACCTGTTAAAGGTGATGTCATCAGATGTCAGTCTCATTCCTGATTTCAGGCAGAAGCTTTCAAAGTTTTATTCATAAGCATAATGTTTAGAGAGGAGATAAGATGGCAGAGTAGGAAGATCCTGAGCTTCTATCCTCACACCAACACACCAAAATCTACAATTGCATATAGAACCATCTCAGAGAATGAAGTAAAGATTAATAGAACACATTTTTTACAACTAAAGATATAAATAAAATGTCACATGGAGACAGTTAAGACAAGGAGAGGTGGTCCGGTCAGGACCAGTACCTACAGTGAGATCCACTGGTATAGAGGCCTTTCCTGAAGAATAAGGAAGTCTAAGGCTCCAAAGCTCAGAGAACCTGCACCGGGAAGATGAACACCCATATCCAGGAGAGCCAGAAAGCAGCAGAAAACAGAAACTCCACTCAATCACAGTCATCCACTAGTTGACCTTTGCAACTAGTCACACCAGGGCCAACACTGCACACTTGCACCCCTAAAGCAGTTATAGTCTGGTCCCTCAGCCATATAGGTCAGGGTCAAGCTCCACTTACCAGCATGCCCATAGCAGTTGTAGTGGGGCCTAGCAGACATTTGTGCCAGGGGACAGGCCCCCACACAAGCAATTATGCACTAAAAACCCAACAACAACAACCTCCAGCCATAACAGGAGGGTGCATATGAACCACACAGAAGACACCCCTGGGACAGATGGCAGGAGACCAGGGAAATTTATGATACTGGGTCCCATAGCACACCTTCCACATTAAAGCTCCTCCTTGAAGACCAGGAGAATTAGCTGATCTAAACACAAAGAAGCATAACGAGAAGACAGAACAATATGTCAAAAAATATGACAGAAAGAACAAGATAACCCCCCCCCACAAAAGAACTAAGTGAAATGAAGTGACTTACCAGATAAATAGTTCAAAGTAATGGTTGTAAAGATGTCTACTAAACCCAGGAGAAGAATGAATAAATGCCATGAGAAGTTCAACAAGGACAGAAAATATTAAAAAGAACCAATCATAACTGAAGACTACAATAACTGAAATGAAAACTGTACTACAGAAAATCAATAGAACATTAGATAATGCAGCAGAATGGATCAGCAATCTGGAAGACAAGCTAGTGGAAATCACCCAAACTGGACAGCAAAAATAAAAAGGAATTAAAAAATGAGGATAGTTGGGGCACTTGGGTGGCTCAGTTGAGTAAGCATCTGATACTTGGTTTCGACTCAGATCATGATCTCAGGGTTGTGAGATCAAGCCCCATATCAGGCTCTGTGCTCAGTTTGTAGTCTACTTGAGGTTCTCTCCCGCCCTCTCTCTCTACTCCTCCCCCTGCTCATGCTCTCTCTTTCTCTCTCTTAAATAAATAAATAAATCTATCTATCTTTAAAAATAAGTAAAAAATAAGGATAATTTAAGGGCCCTCTAGGACCTCAAGCATACTAACATTCATTGTGTAGTGGTCCCAGAAATAGAAGATAGAAAATGGGACAGAAAACCAATTTGCAGAAATAATGGCTAAAAATATCCCTAAACTGGTGAAGGAAGCAGACATCCAAGTCCAGGAATCACACAGAATCTCCAAAAAGATGAATCTAAAGAGACCCACACCAAGACACATTATAATCCAAGTGTCCACAGTTAAAGATAAAGAGAGATTCTTAAAGGAGCAAGAGAAAACAATTATTTATGTACAAGTAAACCTCAATAAGACTATTAGCTGATTTTTCAGCAGAAGATTTACAGGCCAGAAATAGTGGCACAATATATTCAAAATGCTGAAAGAAAAACAAGGACAACCAATAATAATCTCCCTGGCAAAATTATCACTCAGAATTGAAGGAAGCATAAAGAATTTTCCAGGAAAGCAAGAGTGAAAGGAGTTCATCAACAACAAACTGGCCTTCCAAGAAATGTGAAAGGAACTTCTTTAAACATAAAAGAAAAGGCCATAGCTAAAAAACAAAACAAAAAATAATAATAAAAAAATCTCAGTGGTAGAGGTGAATACATAGTAAAGGTAGTGCTTCAACCATCAACACAGCTAGTATGAAGGTTGAAAGACAACAGTAAAATCATCTAGAACTACAATAATTGGTCAAAGGACACACAAAATACTTACATGTAAAATATGACAGCAAAAACAAAAAAATAGGGGAAGAGTAAAAATTTAGTGCTTTTGGAACATGCCGAACCAAAACAACTTAAGGTAGAATGGACATTCAGGATAATACATATGAACTTTGTGATAACCACAGCCCAAATACTTATAACAGATACACAAAAATTAAAGAGAAAGAAATACAAACATAACACTAAGGAATGTCACCAAATCCCATGAGAAGAGAGTAAGAGAGAAAGAAACAGAAAAACAAAAAACAACAACAAAAAAACTACAAAAGCAACCATAAAATGGTTGAAAAAGAAAATAATCATAAAATGGTAAGAAGTACATATCTATCAAGGGTTACCTTAAATGTAAATAGATTAAATCAAAAGATATAGGGTGGCTAAGCAGACAAAAAACAAAAACAAAAACAAGACTTCTATATATGCTATGATAGATTCACTTCAGACCTAAAGACAGACAAACTAAAAGTGAAGGGATGGAAAAATCTATTCCTTGCAAATAGAAACAAAAAGAAGGCTGTCGTAGCAATACTTATATCAGACAAAATAGACTTTAAAAGAAAGGATGTAACAAGAGACAGAATGGGGCATTACATTATGATAAAGGGTTCAATCCAACAAAGGGATATAACACTTGTAAATATCTATGTGCCCAACATAGGAACTCCTAAATACATAAAAGAAATGTTACTAGACAAGGGAGAAATTCATGGTAATACAGCAATAGTAGGGGACTTTAACACTCTAAACAATAGAATGATCATATAGGGAGAAAATCAGTAAGGAAACATTGGCCTTGAACAACACAGTAGACCAAATGGACTTAATGTGTACACAACACTCCATCCGAAAGCAGAAGAATACCCATTCTTTTTAAGAACACATAGAACATTTTTCAGTATACACCACATGTTGGGCTACAAAACAAGTCTCGGTAAGTTAAAAAAGACTAAAATCACATCAAGCATCTTTTCTGACCACAATGGCATGAAACTAGAAACCAATTACAAAAAGAAAAGTGGACAAAACACAAACATGTGAAAACTGAACGACACCATTATAAACCAGTAAGTCAGTGAAGTAATCAAAGAAACAAAGAAAAATCCTTGAGATAAATGAAAATGGAAACAAAGAGTCCAAAATCTATGGGATGCAGAAAACACAGTTTTAGAAGAGAGGTGAATAGTGATACAGGCCTACCTCAAGAAACAAGAAAAAAAAAATCTAATCTTATACTAAAAGAAAAGAAAAAAGAACAAAGATCAGGGTTAGTAGAAGAAAGGGAATAATAAAGAGCAAAAATAAATAAGATAGAGACCACAAAAACAATAGAAATAATGAAACTAAGAGTAGTTCTTTGCAAACATAAACGAAATTGGTAAATCTTTAGCTATGAAGAAAAAAAAAAAAGAGGCCCAAATAAATAAAATCAGAAATGAAAAAAAAAAGTTACAACTTGTGCCACAGAAGTACAAAGGATCATTTAAAAACTAATTATGTACCAACAAATGGGAAGAAATGGATAAATTCCCAGAAATACATGATCTTCTAAGACTGACTCAAGAGAAAATTGGAAATATGAGTAGACCAATTATTAGCAATAAAATTCAATCAATAATAATAATAAATTTAAAAAACTCCCCAAAGAAGAAAAGCCCAGGACCAGATGGCTTCACTGCCAAATTCTACCAAAAAAAAAAAAAAAATTTTTTTTTTAAAGATCTTATTTATTTAACAAAGAAAGAGACCCCGAGAGAGGGAACACAAGTAGGGGGAATGGGAGAGGGAGAAGCAGGCTTCCTGCCGAGCAGGAAGCCCGATGTGGGGATCAATCCCAGTACCTGAGCCAAAGGCAGATGCTAAAGGACTGAGCCACCCAGGCGCCCCTGTACAAATATTTAAAGAGGAGTTAATACCTATTCTCAAACTATACCAAAAATTAAAGAAGGAATGCTCCAAACTCATTCTATATTCTCAGTGTTACTCTGATGCCAAAATTAGACAAAGATAAAATAATACAGTTACAGGTCAATATCCCAAATGAACATAGAGGCAAAAGTCCTCAACAGAGTATTAGCAAACTGAATTTAAAAATACATTAAAAGGATCATATGTTGTGATCAAGTAGGATTTATTCCAGGGATGAAAGGATGGTTCATTATCTACAAATAAATCAATGTAGTACCACATTAGCAACAGCCAAAAAAGAAAGAAAAAAATCAAATAATCATATCAATAGATGCATAAAAAACATTTGATAAAATTCCACATCTACTTATGATAACAACTCTCAAAAAATAAGTATACAGAGAATATGTGTCAACGTAATAAAGGCCATATATAACAAACCCATGGCTAATATCATACTTAATGGTGAAAAATTGAGGGTTTTTTCCTTTCAGACTAGGAACTACACAAGGATGCCCAGTCTTGGCACTTGTTTTCTATTCACTATTGGAAATCCTAGCCACAGCAATCAGATGAGAAAAAGAAATCAAAGATATCCAAATTGGAAAAGAAGTAAAACTGTCATTATTTGCAGATGATGTACTTTCTCTAGAAAAAAACATTATAGACACACACAAAAATAAACTGAAAATATATTAGACTTAAATGTAAGACTTGAAACCATAAAATTCCTAGAAGAAATCATATACATGAGCTCTTGGGCATCTTAGCTATACGTGTGTGTGTATACATATATACATATGTGTGTGTATATATGTTATATATATTTATATGTATGTGTGTATATATATTTATATATATATTTTTATATATATTATATTATATATATTATATATATTTTATATATATATATATATGTATTTTTGTGTGTGTGGATTCATCTCCTCAAGCAAGGGCAACAAAAGCAAAAATAAACACCTGGGACTACACCATACTAAAAACATTTTGCACAACAAAGAAAACCATCAACAAAACAAAAGGTAACATACTGAATGGAAAAAATATTTACAAATGATATGACCCATAAGCAGTCAATGCCTGAAACATAAAAAAATTCAGCAAACTCTATGTAAACATATCCATTTAAAAATTAGGCAGAAGACCTTAATAGATACTGCTGTAAAGAAGACATACAAATGGCCAACAGACACACCAAAAGATGCTCAAGTTCACTTATCATCAGTGATATGCAAACCAAAAGCACAAGATATTGCTTCACAGTTGAAAGAATGACTATATAAAAAACAAAACAAGAAATAACAAGTATTGTTGAGGATGTGAAGAAGGGAATCCTCATGAACTGTTGGTGGAAATTCAAAATTGTGCAGCCATTATGGAAAAATTTATGGTGGTTCCTCAAAAAATTAAAAACAGAAATATCATATGATCCAGTAATTCCACTTCTGGGAATTCACCTAAGAAAATGAAAACAGTAATTCAAAAAGACATATATAGCATTATATATTCATTACACCATTGGTTATAGTAGCCAAGATATGGAAACAATCTAAGTGTCCATCTTACAATAGATGAAAGGATAAAGCTGTGGTACAGATATACAATGGAATATTACTCAACCATAAAAAAATGCATTCTTGCCATTTGTGACAACCTGAGTAGAGCTAGAGGATATTACACTAAGTGAAATAAGTCAGTGAAAGATGCATATGATTTCACTTACGTATGGAATCTAAAACAAACAAACAAAAAAAACAAAACAAAACAAAACAAAAACCCATGCAAAACATAAACAGATTCACTGATACAGAGAGAAAACAGGTGGTTGCTAGGGGCTAGGAGAGCAAAGGGATGGGTAAAATAGAGTAAGGGGAATTAAAGATACAAACTTTCAGTTATGAAATAAATAAGGCATGGAGATACAATGGATAGTATAGGAAATTGATATTATAATAATTTTGTATGGTGACAGATAGTAGCTAGATGTATGGTGGTGATCAGTTTATAATGTTTGTAAATGCTGAATGATTATGTTGTACTCCTGAAACTAAAATAATATTTTATGCTAACTACATTTCAATTTAAAAAGAGGCATACTGGTTTTATTGTTGTTTCTTTTTTGAAAGAGTGTGTCTTTGGGGCACCTGGGTGGTTCACTGGGTTAAAGCCTCTGCCTTCAGCTCAGGTCATGATCCCAGGCTCCTGGGATCAAACCCTGCATCAGGTTCTCTGCTCAGCGGGGAGCCTGCTTCCCCTCCTCTCTCTCTGCCTGCCTCTCTGCCTACTTGTGATCTCTGTCTGTCAAATAAATAAATAAAATCTTAAAAAAAGAAAAAAAGAAAGAATTGTCTTTTATTAGATTAAGATAGTTCCATTCTATTCTTAACTTCTAAGAGATTGTTATAATAAATTGATATTGTATTTTATTAAATTATTGTTCTGTGCCTAGTGTAATGACTGTAGGGATTTTCTCTTCCATTCCTTGAATGTGGTGAATTGTATTCATTGCTTTTAAAATGTTAAACTAGTTTTATATTTCAGAAATAAATACCCTTTGGTCATGTTATATTATTCTTCTTATAAACGGCTGGATTCTATTGGCTAATATTTTATTTTATTTTACTTTTAAAATATATTTTCAGAGAGAAATTGTTCTTTAATTGTATGTCATATTCTCAATAGGTTTGAGTAGTTGAGGATAATTGGTACATTTTTGCCTAACTTTTAAATGTACTGACAAAAATAATGTCTTGCTATGTTTTATATTTTTGGATCTTTAGTGATGTCCTTTTCTGGCAATGGTAATTTGTGATATCTGCTTTTCCTTTTTTCCTCCATTTTTTATTTTTATCATGTTTTTCAAAAACAAACTTTTGGCTGTGTAATTTTTTCTATTTTAAAATTTATTTTGTTCCAGGTCTTATTGATCATTTTTTCCTTTTATTTTCTTTTGACTGAATTTGTTTTTTAAATTAGTCTTACACTATTGATTTTATACCTTTCTCCCTTTTTGTCTCTATAGAATTAGAAGATACACACTTTCTTCTATTTCCTATTTTGGCTGTAATCCACAAGTTTCAACATGCCATATTTCACTATCACCTAGTTCAAAATATTTCATAATTTACACTAATTTCTTTTGTACTCAGGTTTTAGAGAGTTCTGCTTAATTTGGGTATCTGGTCATTTTCTAGTTACCTTCTTGGAGTTGATATCTGGCTTAATTCCACAGTGGTCCAACACTATACAGTATATATTTCATTCTTTTAAAATACATTAGACCTGCGAAGAGTCTGTTTTGGTAAATGCACCATGTGCATGTGATAATAACCTGTGTTTTGTCACTGGTGGTCATCAGTTGTAGATAGAGATGTGTGTGTGTGTGTAAATAATTCCCATGGAAAACTGTGAAACCTGTATGTGACCAGATACAGATAGATAAATATCTTTAAGTGTATTATTCATGTTTTAAAACTTCTATTTTTTTTTTAAAGATTTTATGTATTTATTTAACACAGAGAGAGAGATCACAAGTAGGCAGAGCAGCTGACTGAGAGACGGGGGGAAGCAGGCTCCTCGCGGTGCAAAGACTCCCGATGCAGGGCTCGATCCCAGCACCCTGAGACCATGACCTGAGCTGATAGGCAGAGCCAAAGGCAGAGGCCTAACCCACTGAGCCATCTAGGTGCCCTGAAACTTCTATATTTTAACTGACTTTGTCTGTTTCTTGAGTTGCTGTAATCTCCAAGTAGAATTGCTGAGTTGATGATTTTTCCTTTTCTGACAATTTTTGCTTTATATATTTTGTTTACATGTTATGACATACATTTATAACTGATGTTTTTTGAATTGCTCCTTCAATCATGAAATATTTCTCTCTCAAAATTGTTTTGTTATATTTCTTATTTTGAATTCTATTTTTTTAATATTAGTATAGCCATGAAAATTTGATCTCAATTATTGTTTTCATTCTTTTACTTAACCTGTCTAGATGCTTACGTTTTAGGTGAATCAATTATAAGTGATAGTTTGGGATTTACTATTTTATCTGTAGGATGATATTTGTCGACTAGAACCTTAATCTGTTTATGTTTAATGATTACACTTAATTTTCTGATAAATAACAATTTTTAAAATGTCATCTTGCTTCCCCATCCCTCCTAAATTTCCTGCCCTCTCTTTATTTTTTGCAATCTCCTTTCCTTTCTCCTTTCCTTAGATATGTTCGTTGTACTCTCCCTTCACCCTATTGTTTTATGGGTGCATAGTACTTACGGGGTTACACTGTAAATTATAACACCCACCCATTACATATTAGAGGATTTTTAAATTGAGTATTTTACACTTTCTAAACAATTCAAGGATCTTATACCATATTAACTCCATTTACTGCTCTTCTACCTTTTTATGCTACTGTTGTCTTGTATTTTAAATCTATGTATATTTTCTTCTATAGATTTTTTATTTTAAATAGTTGATGTATTTTTAAGTGTCCTTTTTTGCTTATCTATTCTAATGCTTTTTATGATCTAATGCATTCCTGCATTTTTATCTTCAGTCATTTTCCTTCTACCTTAAGCCTGGTTTATATATTTTGGTGAAGGTCTATTGGAAATGGGTTCTTTTAGCTTCTCAGTTATATAAATATACTTATTGCACCTTGTTTTAGAAGGATATTTTTGATGCTTATAGAATTCGAAGTTGTTAGCTGTTTTCTTTCAGCGCTTAAAACATATTGTAGTGTACTCTGGTTTCAGTCCCTCCAACTGAACAATCATCCATGAGTATTATTACAGCTCCTTTGAAGGTAAAGTATCTTACCTTCCTTGACTCCAATAAATGGGAAGATTTTTTTATGCTTTTCTGGTTTTAAGCAACTTTGTATGATGTAATGACCAGTAGTTTTCCTTGCATTTGAATATCCTGCCTAGGATTTATAGAAATTCCTCAGCTATAGCTCCATGTTTTCCAACCATTTTGCAAAATACACATCTACTATCTTATTAAACATTGCTCTTGTACTACTCCTTCTCTCTTTTCCTTCTCTGGGACTCAATTCTTTGCATATTAGACCTTTACAATTTATCCCATATGTCCCTTGTGTGTTTCTCTCTTCTATATTTCTTTCTTCCATTTCTTTTATCCACTCTTCTGCTATGTATAATCTGCTATTAAGCCCATTTATTACTAATTTGTATAGTAATAATTTATATAGACCATTTAATACTAATTTATTCTTAATTTCATCCCTTTTCATTTCTGTAGTTTTTATTTTATTCTTCTTATAGATCCTATTTTTCTGTGGAAGTTTTCTCACATTTTGAAGTTTAGATCAAAGTCTATATCTGGTAAGTTAATATCTATTTTCTCTTGAATCTTATTCATTTGGTCCTGTTGCCTAGCAGTCTTTAATTTTTTTTGTTGAATATTATACATGGTCTATGGAAAAAATATGGAAACTTTGGTCATTTCCTCCAGAGAAAAATCTAAATTTTTCCTTATATTTGCAGGGAGAGAGTCATAAAGTAGACAAGGCTGAGTTTTAGGCTGGGCTATTTCTAGCTCTTATTTCTAGGGCAGAGCGCTCGGGGATCTTACCTGAAAGTCTGGGAAGTCTTGTTTCTTAGGAAATCTTCACTAACTTTTATCTCCCTAGCATTGTGAGGATGCTCAAGTCTCTACTTAAATTTTAATTTCTCAGTGCCTTCTTTCTATACCTGCTGATTTCTGCCTCAGTCCCAATACCTGAGCAGATAAAGAATGAGAAAATACCTCAGGGAGAAAACTGTGTGCAAGGAACAATGCTTACTTTTCTGTGGTTTGCATTTCTCTGGGAGTTTGGTCCTACAGGTCCAAACAACCTTCCTAGTCCTAAACACCAACGTTTAATTCTCTACCCCATGGACATTGCTATAAGCTGGGTTACTATTCTCTGTTCGGTCACAATGACATTGTAAAAATGTCATTGCAAATTAGCAAATTCATAGGAGCAGGGAGGACAGGACAGAGGGGGAAAAAAAACCGGCAGCAAATACAGGATTCACTTCAATGCACTTCTCTTTTCTCAGGGACAGTAGTTTCTCACTTCCTGGTTGCCTTGATTGCTCTCTGATGCTGTTTAATTTTATTCAGCTTTTATGCCGGTGTTCAGTGGTCATGTCAGTCTGATTTTAGTAGTGTAGTTAGTTTAGACAGAGTCAAAGCAGAGGTCTCTGGCTAATGGCATCGTCTTTTTACTTCCCTATTCCAAGTCAGTATCACCAGCTGCTTAGGCACATATAATTCATCTGCAATTCTTCCCTATTTCTTTCATCTTCATATGTCTTAGCTGACAAATGATGTAAACTCTATCTTTGAAATCTCTCTCCCACACATACTCATCCTATATGTTCTTACTACAATCACTCCAATGTATATAGATTTTAACTTGTCCCAGTAACCCACAGTATCTTATAAACTTCTACGGGAAAGTCATAAAGGGAAGTTCTAATCTCATCGTTACATTATTCACTATCTTCCAAATCTCTTTCCTGTTGCCCAGTCATTGCCTCTCCCGATGCCCACAAGGCCTCGTGATTACGGCACAAGCTTCAAAGCATTTACTTACAATAATCTAGTTCAAAACTACTTTTTCTACCTACTCATTTTGTAAACATATATAATGACATTTCCCATGGACAATAGCCCATATATTCCTACTCGCTTAATAATGCCCTTAATTTTCCTTTCAATCTAAATGCTTTTCTTGCCATCAACTGACCTACTTTTCAAAACCTACATCAATGTTACCCCATCCATAAAGATTATGTAGATTCCTCCAAATAGGGGTAATATCTCTATTCTTTGAGAACCCATTGCACTTTGCTTGTCCTCTTTGAATTAGTACTTATTTAATTGTGCCTTGGTTTATCGTGATTTTTATACTTATCAGTCTCTCATCAAGTACAAGCTTCTTTCAGGGTGAGGTCTTTATCTTATTCACTACTGTCCTACAGCACTTGGCTCAGTGCCTGGTGTGCAGAAGACCCTCCTCAACAGAGTTAAATAGAATTCTGGAAAGTATCAGATGCAGAGTATTACAAGTCTGTATACTTAGAAATGTATCTGATACAGGTATGTTTATGAAAAATGTTACCTGTTTATTTAGAACTTCTATTTTAGAAATACTAATACCTAAGGTATTTCTTTGAATTAAAGACAAAATCTGATTCTAAAGCTCAGCATACAAATACCCTCATTTTCCCAATAAAATCTGAGTTTGAACACTTTCACAGAAGATAACCTTATCGTGGAAGCCATATCCTGTTTTGCATTTCTTTTTCTTTGAGTTGAATATCTGAGGAAGGCGTAGTTGAAAAATGAAAACAATTCAATTAAATATGGTCCCAAAGAAACACAAATCATTTAATATTAATTTTATAATAGAAATGTCTGCATTCAAGCAAAGACTATGAAAAGAGATTTTTAAGACAGCATAATTCAGGTATAATTTTTACAGGACTATGAATTGAGAACTTGAGGGTGAAAATCACCACTTACAAAGAGTATTCAGGAACGGCATCCTTGAAGGCAGGAAGCTCCCGCACATACTCATTATAAAACCATTTCACTTTGAAATGCAAATTCATATAATCGGTGCTCTTGCATAACCGCTGCTTCTCATGTTCTGTAATAGATAAAATCGAACATTTAATGAAGTTTGGTTTGCCAACAATGCTGCTGTATTCCAATCTACTGTTAATAGTAGTATTTTAAAAAGGAAGAGAATCGTATATTTGAGGTAAAAGCAAAGGGAACTGTCAAAGACAGACTTGAAATTTTACAAAATCCAAAAGTACCACAGATGCCATGTAGAATAGATCAACTAGTAATGAGTAGTAACTTGAATGTTCTAATGCGCCTTCATGAAAAAGGTAAGAATTCTGATGTCTAGAGTGGTAACACACCAAAAATTTTCTGTTTGTTTGCAAGCTTTCATATTTTGACTACTTTAAGCTTATTGCAAACAAAATTCCAGAAAGAATTAAAACTCTAAGCATGGATAAAACATGAATCAAACTAAGATTATTTTGTACCCTGTGGCTTTTTTTGACATTTCTTTAGCAGGATTTCCTAAAATGTGACATTTTCTTCTCTCTAGCTTAGAAAGTGTAGCTTAAAACCGTTTTTTTGTTTGTTTTTTGTTTTGTTTTGTTTTGTTTTGTTTTAATCTAATCTGGATATATAGTACTGGGAAACAGAGACAAGTAATAATACTACTGAACATGTTTATCTCTGCTCCTCGCCTACCCCCAATATTAATATCTTTGCCAATTCCAGCCATAAGTATAGACATAAGCAAAGCCCAAATATCCCAGACTATATTGACATTTAAGTGTCCTCATTTAAGTTCTGGTTGAGGTCTATGGATCTTTTTTTAAGCCAAGGGCTTTGATTTATGGTAGAAACATCCTTTACTTTACATTCCAGACTGAAAATACCAATTGAAGCAATTGAATTGTTACAAACAAATTGAGGACATCCTTGCTTTCCAAAACCTCACTATAGAGGGACTTCAATCCCAATGATAAACACAAGAGGGAACACAGCCCCAAATCAAACATTTTCAAAATATCTAAACAATGATTAACTTAAGACAACTTGTAGAAAAGAGAGAAACACACATATATACACAGAAACAAGAATAAATAATACTTGTAGACTAAACTCAGGAACAAAATTATAAGCGAGGTGATACTTTGCTTCAGCTCCCTCCAAATTTATTCCCTTCATTCTTTCTTTTAACGTGAGTTCTCTCCTATCCCTCTCCTCACATGAATAGTATCCCTCTACATCTTAAGGGTAAGACATTTATTTGATATACTCGTAGGTAAGGATTTAATTCAATACTACCTTGAAACCTAGACAGGAGAAGAACCTTGCCCTAAGACCCATACACCAAAAGGGCTCTACTCATCACAAATAGAAACTCAAAAATTAAATAGATTGTGGATTCCTCTGTCACTTGGGATCTCACACTTGGTGTGGGCAGAGTAAGCCAGAACCCAAAACATCTGCTCTTGTGACTAACACCACCTGTTCTTATAATTAACACCTTGTAAACCCCACAGAAACACCTTTGGACCATCTTTTGTTTTATATCCTGAAAAAAAAAAAAAAAGGTGACTGACTATGTCCAGTTTACAGACTGCCATTGCTGATGACAGAAATAGATACTGCTTTGGAGTACAGGGAGGAATTCAAGCTATGGATGCATTCAAGTAAGAGAAAGGGTGACCTAACTCACCAGATTCTTTCCCTGGATGGCATAAATGTAATAGGTCATTTCACAACAAAATATTATTTTAAAGTTTTAATAAGCACCCATTTTCATTGGTTTCAATTTATGCATTGGAGGGCACTCATGAATCAATGCAACAGGCAAAACAGGTGCACTTGCTGGCTGGGGAATATTTTGAATACTAAATGATTCATATTACTCTCAAAGTTATGTGTAGTTCTAGATGTAATATACATGAAGCCTCAAACTCCTTGCCAACCAGTTATCTACTGAATTCCAGACTTATCAATAGTTTTATTTTTGAAATTTAGATTTATGAGTTCTAATGCAATGATTTTTGTTTATTCAAATGATTTACCTAAAAATGTATATGAGATGATAATTGCATTTTGTCCTCATCTTAATAAATATTTTTAAATATCTTAGAAGAAAGTAACTTTCTGCCAACCATATGTGAACCATATTGGAAAACACACATGGAAATAATTTTAAAATTTTGTATTTATAGTTTAAATTACATCTGTATTCAAATCATGTGAATTTTGAATACATTTTTTAATCCTTTAACTATTAAGAATGTGCATAAACTATAAGTGGACCTCAGAAAAGAAAAAAACTGGCTGAAAAGAAATAGAAAAGAGTTCAATGGCAAGGTATATTTAAATTTTTTAAGTCAGGTAAAAATTAAAGACGGCAGACATCATGTGACCTGATTCTGCAAGTGTTAGGGTGAGTCTGATGTAATGTGCTACCTGTTCCAAGAGTGTTTGTACATTAACAGAAACCTGGAGGTAAGGGTAACCCAGTTCCAGCTAATACCAAAAATGTTTATTGAGCATTTATCTTGCACTAAGTTATGTGGGAGGCACTGCAGATATAAAGATTGAGTATGCAAAGCTCAGGGAGGTTGACATAAAACAGTACATTTAATACAACATGGCTAGTGTCATGATTTGCACAGGAGGATGCTTGTTTCTTGGAGGAAATGAATTTAGCCCAAATTTTGTGTGTTAGATGAACAAGACAGAAATTATTTGTGAGCAGTGGTTCACTGCACAAAGATGAATTTTAGTCAAAGGACACATATTATATAAAATAAGACTTTTTACTTTAAGAAATACTATTTAAAATATGTGTCGCATTCATGACAATGTAAAACTATGTCTCCAGTGAAGACTCTGGGCTTTTCAACAGAATACACATTCTTCTCCAGTGCACATGGAACTTCCTCCAGACTAAATCACATACTAGGTCACAAATCGATTCTCAACCAAAACCCAAAGACTGGGATTATTCCCTACATATATTCAGACCACAATGCTTTGAAACTTGAACTCAATCACAAGAGGAAATTTGGAAGGAACTCAAACACATGGAGTTTGTTAAAGAGCATCCTACTAATGAATGAATGGGTTAATCAGGAAATTAAAGAATTTAAAAAATTCACGGAAACTAATGAAAATGCAACTGTTCAAAATCTTTGGAACACAGCAAAGTCAGTCCTGAAGGAAATAAATTGCAATACAAGCCTCTCTCAAAAAATGAAAAAAAATCTCAAATACACAAGCTAACCTTACCCGTAAAGGAGCTAGAGAAAGAACAGCAAATAAAGCCTAAATCCAGCAGAAGAGAAACAATAAACATCAGAGCAGAAATCAATGAAGTAGAAACCAAAAGAACAGTAGAACAAATCAATGAAACTAAGAGCTGGTTCTTTGAAAGAATTAATAAGATTGATTAATCCCCTGGCCAGAACTTATCAAAAAGAAAAAAGAAAGGACCCTTGGGGCACCTGGGTGATTCCATCATTAAGCACCTGCCTTTGGCTCAGTTTATGATCCCAGGGTCCTGGGATCGAGCCCCACATTGGGCTCCCTGCTCAGCAGTAAGTCTGCTTCTCCCTTTCCCATTTCCCCCTGCTTGTGTTCTCTCTCTCACTGTGTCTCCCTCTGTCAATAAAATAATAAAAAGGAGAGAGAGAGAGAGAGGGATCCAAATTAATAAAATCATGAATGAAAGAAAAAAGATCATGACCAGCACCAAGGAAATAAAAACAATTTTAAGAGTATATTATAACAATATGCCAAAAAATAAGGCAATCTAGAAGGAATGAATGCATTCCTAGAAACTTATAAACTCCCAAAACTGAAACAGGAAGAAATAGTAAATCTGAATAGACCCATAACCAGCAAGGAAAGTGAAGCAATTATCAAAAACCTGCCAAAAAACAAGAGCTCAGTGCCAGATGGCTTCCCAGGGAGATTCTACCAAACATTTGAAGAAGAAATAATACCTATTCTAATGAAACTGTTTCAAAAAATAGAAATGGGAAGAAAACTTTCAAACTCTTTCTATGAGGCCAGCATTACCTTGATCCCAAAACCAGACAGAGAACCCAGCAAAAAGGAGAATTACAGACCAATATCCTTGGTGAACATGGATGTCAAAATACTCACCAAGATACCAGCCAATAGGATCCAACAGTACATTAAAAGAATGATTCATCATGATCAAGTGGGATTTATTCCTGGGATACAAGAGTGGCTTTGACATTACAAATCAAACATGAGAGGGGAAATTAATAAAAGAAAAGAACAACATCCATATGATCCTCTCAATTGATGCAGAAAAAGCATATGACAAAATACAGCATCAGTTCTTGATTAAAACTCTCCAAAGAGCAGGGGTAGAGAGAACATACCTCAATATCATAAAAGCCATATATTAAAAGCCTACAGTGAATATCATTCTCAATGGGGAAAATCTAAGAGCTTTCCCCTAAGGCCAGGAACATGACAGGGATGTCCACTCTCACCGCTGTTGCTCAACATAGTACTATCCCAAAAGTCCTAGCCTCAGCAATCAGACAATGAAAAGAAATAAATGGCATTCAAATTAGCAAAGAAGAAACCAAACTCTCATCCTTCACAGATGATATGATGCTTTCTGCATTTCTATATACTAACAAGGAGACAGAAGAAAGAGAAATTAAGGAATTGATCCCATTTATAATTGCACCAAAAAACACAAGATACCTAGGAATAAACCTAACCAAAGGTGTAAAGGATCTGTACTCTAAAAACTACAGAGCACTTATGAAAAAAAACTGAGGAAGACACAAAGAGATGGAATAACATTCAATGCTCATGGATGGAAGAATAAATTTTTTAAAATGTTTATGCTACCGAGAGCAATCTACACATTCAATGCAATCCCTATCAAAATGCCATCAACATTTTTCAAAGAGCTGTAACAAATAATTCTAAAATTCATATGGAATCACAAAAGACCCCAAATAGCCAGAGGGATGTTGAAAAAGAAAGCCAATGCACATGGTATCACAATGCCTGACTTCAAACTATATTACAAAGCTGTGATCATCAAGACAGCATGGTACGAACATACAAGCAGACACACAGATCAATGAATAGGATAGAGATCCTAGAAATGGACCCTCAACTCTATGCTCAACTCATCTTTCACAAAGCAGGAATGAATACCCAATGGAAAAAAGGCAGTCTCTCCAATTAATGGTGCTGGGAAAATTGGATAGCCACATGCAGAAGATTGAAACTCAACCATTCTCTTACATCACACACAAAGATAAACTCAAAATAGATGAAAGACCTAAATGTGAGAATCCATCAAAATCCCAGAGGAGAACATAGGCAGCAGACTCTTTGACCTCAGCTGCAATAACTTCTTTCAAGACATGTTTCCAAAGGCAAGGGAAACAAAAGCAAAAATGAACTACTCAGGGGGGGGCGCCTGGGTGGCTCAGTGGGTTAAGGCCTCTGCCTTCAGCTCAGGTCATGATCTCAGGGTCCTGGGATCGAGCCCAGCATCGGGCTCTCTGCTCAGTGGGGAGCCTCCTTCCTCCTCTCTGTCTCTGCCTGCCTCTCTGCCTACTTGTGATCTCTCTTTCTGTCAAATAAATGAATAAAATCTTAAAAAAAAAAATGAACTACTGGAACTCCATCAAGATACAAGCTTCTGTGCAAAGGAAAGAGTCAACAAAACTAAGAAAGCAACCTACAGAATTAGAGATGATATTTGCTAATGACATAATAGACAAAAGGCTAGTATCCAAGATCTATAAAGAACTTATCAAACTCAACACCCAAACATAAATAATCCAGTCAAGAAAGGGGCAGAAGACATGAACAGACATTTCTCCAAAGAAGACATACAGATGGCCAACAGACACATGAAAAAGGGCTCAACATCACTCAGCATCAGGGAAATACAAATCAAAACCACAATGAGATACCACCTTACACCAGTCAGAATAGCAAAAATTAACAAAGCAGGAAACAACGAATGCTGGCAAGGATGTGGAGAAAGAGGAACCCTCTTACACTGTTGGTGGGAATCCAAGCTTGTACAGCCACTCTGGAAAACAATATGGAGGTTCCTCAAGATGTTAAAAATAGAGATATTCTATGACTCAGCAATTGTACTATTAGGTATTTACCACAAAGATACAGATATAGTGAAATGAAGGAGCACCTGCACCCCAATGTTCATGGCAGCGATGTCCACAATAGCTAAACTGTGGAAGGAGCTGGAATGTCCTTTGACAGCTGAATGGCTAAAGAAGATGTGTTTTGTGTGTGTGTGTGTGTATAAGTGGAATATTAGCCATCCAAAATGATGAATACTTACCAATTACATCAACATGGATGGAACTGGAGGGTACTATGATAAGCAAAATAAATAAATGGGAGAAAGACAATTATCACATGGTTTCACTCATATGTGGAATATAAGAAACAGTGTAGAGAATCATAAGGGAAGAGAATAAAAACTGAATGGGAAGAAATGGGCAAACTGAATGGGAAGAAATCAGAGATGGAGACCAACCATGACTCTTAATTATCTAAAACAACCCAGGGCTACTGGATGTGAGTGGGGGGGAGGGATAACTGCATGATGTGTATTAAGGACTGCATAGGATGTGATGAGCTCTGGGAGTTATATGCAACTGGTGAGTTGCTGAACACTATATCTGAAACTGATGATGTACTAAGTGTTGGCTAATTGAATTAAAAAAAAAAGACTTTTAGCTTTTTTTTTTTTTTTTTCCCCTCTACTCCTGTTTTCTCATGTTTTGGTAGTGAGTTTGAGTGAACCTTAAGTTTATGTCGTACCACAAAGGGAAAAAGTTTACCAATCTTTGCTCCTTACAATGAAGTCATCTCTCTACTTCAGAAAGCAGGTAAAAGCCAGCTGTGGGCAGTGTCCCAGTCAGTGTTTCAGGTAAACCTTTCATTTTATTTGCAAAATCCATGTGCACGTCACTTCCCCATGATTACAAAAGTGTTTTCTCCCAAGTTAGATACTCTGCTCAGACACACGGATCACCTTAAACTCATTCTCTTTGACTCTGCAAGCTTCCTGCATGCCTACACCCCCTCATTCCTGGTGTTCCCACAGTGCAGAAAAGAATCACCTCTATGTCTAATTTTCTGTAGCCACACAGTAGCCAGACTCCTCCTTTTCCTTCTTCCCTGATGCCCAAGTCTTTCCATTGTGGATCAGTATGGGAGAGGAGACAGGAAAGATGCCCATTATCCTTTGGCAAAATGAAATCTGGTATTGCTCTAATCCAGAGACCTCTGATTCTAGTTTCTAAGAATACTCCTGATAGGAAAGCTCAAACTATCAGGGTTTTACCAGCTTCTTTGCAGAAAATAAACTTAGAAGATCACTATTCGTTTCATTGTGATAGAATTGCTTTCACACCCATTTGAATGTGTTTCCATCCCCTGAAGTTACATATTTCTCATGCACTATCTACTGATATTTACTGCTATGTGTGGACAAAAACAGGAGACCAGTCCCATCTGTTTTCATATTCTGCCAATTCAACAAGAATAATTGACATCTTTACATGCATTATGCACTTCAGCTGATACAGGAAGAGGTTTCCAGTTTATTGAGTTGGTTGGTGATGTAGGTTTGATCTTGAGGAAAATCCAAACAAAAGGCTATGCAACTATATAATAAAGCCCACCTGTGATGTTTGTTTTTAAGTTACAAATATTAATTATAATCTAAACTTTTTTTAGCAGTGATTTGTAATGATCATAAACCTCACTATTTGTGGTGGATTTAGCTAATTGGTTACCAAGCCATGCCCTTTTCATCCCAGGCACACAACCAGGTGCCACATGTCCCAACCTTTATTGCAATAGCCTCGCCTTATGACTAAATTTTGTACTAAAGCAATGTATGTCATTTCTAGTCTAGCCCTAAAATACCTACTGTGAAATAATTCTCTTTTCTTTCATTTGCTGGTCAGATGCAGAAGATCCAGTCAAGGATTTTAAGGCTCTAGGGGAATCATGGAGCCACTAAAGGGTAGAAGTCTGGGTTCCTGAGCCAATTCTCAGGAGAAAATTGCCCAATCAGAAACACCTGCTTTGATTTATGCAAGTAAGAAATAAAAAACTGATACTTTGTGAAATAGAGTTAAGCTACATGGATTATATTCAGTAGCATCACTAAAAGGTATTCAAAGATTGAGACCCACTTGCTAATTAACCTCCAAATTACTCTGCTTTCTAAATTCCTATTTCATTCATATACATATATATATATATATATATATATGTATATGAATATGTGTATTCAGGTTATCCCCTTGCTTTGTGGAACTATGTCAGCAAAACTACCTCTCACAGACCCCACACTATGAGTTGACCCACCATGACACAGCAAATCATATAATCATACTTGTAAAGTTTATGTTAAGAAAATGATAAATAGGTTCTGAGAGAGGAAAAATCATAGAAGTAAAATACATAGACTTTGTGGATAGACTAATACCACTTTTTATTTTTCTGTCAGCTTTATTTCATACTTGTGGGCTCTCAGCTATATTTTGAATAGTTATTATTACCACTTAAATGATTCTATAAAAAGTGAACTGTTACTGTTCCAAAATCTATGCCTGTTTTTCCTGTGTATTTATATATTCCTCCCATAATGTGTAATTATATATGAGACATTTCAAATAAACTACAATTACATCTTAACTACCACCTACCAAATATCAATGTTAAGAGATTATATCAAATTCAAAAACTATTCTTCAAATTATCTTTAATTCTACTCAAATTATCCTCGACTTAGTGGTAGACCACATTGACAAAGGTGCATTTATCTCATACAATATAAATGACTCTTAGAATTTATTTAGCCATCCGTCCTCCTACATTTTTAATTTTGGCAACAAAGATTTAACCAGCTCATTACATTTACAAAGTAAACATTTAATTAGTTTTCCAAACTGCAGTGCAATAATTTTGTACAAAATTTAATCTTTGAATTTCACTGATAAATATGAATATTTTACTACCAGTATAAAAATGCTTTGCTAAAATTGTACAAAGAAAAAGCTTGGCAGAGTGCCTGGGCAGCTCAGTCAGTGAAGCATCCGACTCTTGATCTCAGAGTCATGAGTTCAAGCCCCACACTGGGCTCCATACTGGGCTCCACACTGGGCCCCACACTGGGGCATGGAGCCTACTTTAAAAAAAAAAAAAAAAAAAAAAAAAAAACTTGGAAATTTGGAAGTATATGACTCTTCTCCTTTAGATGGTATTTACTAGCCCTTACTTGAAAAGAACATATTTTTTTTTCTGAAAGTTATTGTTTATGCATGAGATTTTATGTATAAGACAGAAATGTACAATTTGTATTAGTTCATAGGATGGGGCAGTATATGCTCAACCTATTCTAATGCCAAAAGCAAATGTGCTGCCATCAACCATCACAGTGTTATTTTCTAGTTCTTAATTTGAGACAAAATTTTATTGAATAAAAGCTGTGTTGTCCTGTAGTTGGTAGTGTGCATTTTTTTAGAACCATCCTAAACATCTCTCTGAATGTGTGACACTCTGCTTTAAGAGGGGATGATATCAGGGGCGCTTAGTCATTAAGCATCTGCCTTTGGCTCAGGTTAGGATCCAAGTGTCCTGGCGTTGAGCCCTGAATCAGGTTCCTTGCTCAGTGAGCAGCCTACTTCTCCCTCTCCCTCTGCCTGCTACTTCCCCTCCTTATGCTTGCTTTCTCTGTGTCAAATAAACAAATAAAATCTTTAAAAACAAAAAAGAGGTGATGATATGGAAACTATGGAAGTAATTTCAAATAATAAACCAGTGTTAGGGGCCCAATGACATGATGTTTTGTGATATACTGTGCTCAGAAATCTAACACCACACGTTCTAAAAATAAATATGTATCAAACTTCTATGTATCATAGATACATATAAACATCAAAGATCAGGACACCTGGGTGGCTCAGTTGGTTAAGCAGCTGCCTTCAGCTCAGGTCATGATCCCGGCATGCTGAGATCGAGTCCCACATCGCTTCTCCCTCTGTCTCTTCCTGCCATTCTGTTTACCTGTGCTTGCTCTCTCTCCCTCTCTCTCTGATAAATAAATAAAATCTTTTTTAAAAAAAAATCAAAGATCACCATAAGTTCACATTAATAACCAATGGATAAGGATAATGTCCTCCTTTTTATGCATGAGAATGCCAAGCCATGTAATTAGAAATTTAAAAAAAGAAAAAGAAAATACAAGTTATAGTTTTCTACTTTAAAGCAGCTCTGTAAAGGTCTTTTAGTATCAGCGCATCTTTGGGTTAAGAAATCATCTAGGGGCGCCTGGGTGGCTCAGTGGGTTAAAGCCTCTGCCTTCGGCTCAGGTCATGATCCCAGGGTTCTGGGATCGAGCCCCGCGTTGGGCTCTCTGTTCAGCAGGGAGCCTGCTTCCTCCTCTCTCTCTGCCTGCTTCTCTGCCTGCTTGTGATCTCTGTCTGTCAAATATATAAATAAAATCTTTAAAAAAAAAAAAAGAAATCATCTAAAATTCTGGCTACCAAAATAAGCTATGGTATTATGAAGCTATAAAGCTTGGACTAATAAAATAAAAATGAAAAAAATATATATAACATGTTAGCAAAAAAGTAATTTGGACCAATGTGAAGCTTCCAGGGAGGAAAATCAGCTAACAAAAGAAGAGAGATTATGCACAACAGTAAATTCTTGTAATCGACTTTCTTAGATTCAGTGACTATATCGGAACAAATATAAATTTTTGCAGGGTAAGAGAAAATACTGGTTTTTTTCATGACACATTTCTGATAACCCAGCCTTAGAAAACACTAGGAAAACAAAAAGCCAATAAAACTAGTAAAATGTTGCCTTACTCCATGAACTGCAATCAATACTAGGAGCAATCTTACCGTTGGGAGCAGAAGCTAACAGTCCTACCCATAAACGCAACCAATCTCTTGGCAGAATCCCAGAATGAATCTAGGCCCTCTGGGTTCATTAAACCAGGAATGATGTAGACTCAGACATACTTCATAAACACACTCTTTGCCACATCTGGTTAGAGTTTAGACATAGATCAACCCATGTACCTAGAATAGGACACGTTCTTTCTAATGGGACCCAAATCTCCTGAACTTGTATCAATGTCATCCAAATTTGAAATTCCTCTATTTCAGGATAAAACATTCATTCACAAATGAGCTGTGCAATTCGATCGCCTTCTTTTACTTTAAAATTTCTTTGCCAAATTTAAATAGCACAACCTTAACACTTCCTCTATAGTCTCCATCCATGACACCAATTTCTACATCTGTGAAGTGTTTTGTAACCAACTCAGAATGTGGAGCTACTCTTCCATAACACCTAGAAGGATGAACATACCATTTCATGACCTTGGAAAATCAGGAAGCAGTATGAAGGCAAGACCACATAATCTGATGGTAGTGAACTAGAGATGGGTAGTTGTAAGAAAAAAAAAAATGGAATGAGATGAGAAAAAGTATTCAAAATCAGAGATGGCCAAAAGGCTGGAACATAATGATAAAATTTTGGGGACCCCAAAAAGCTATTGGAGTTGAAAAGTCGTGGAGCAAGGGCATAAAAAAAGGAACAAAAACAAGCTTTATTTATATCATATTTTTACCTAGTCCCAGCAAGAAATTTAGTATAGCGTGTTTCCTTGAGAGTTAGAGCTGAGATCTGAAATGTAGTTTTCATTTATTTATGCAACATGTATTTATTAATTATCTACTATGAAGCAGCTACTATTCCACATACTGAGAGTATAGCAATGAAAACAGTGTTTCTGCCATCTTGAAATTTATAATATAGTGAGGAAAGGCAGACAATAAAAAATATTCCATATAATTTGAAGTATCATGGTCTGTAAAAAAAAATAATGCAAGGCAAGGGAGCACATGAGCTGAGAGTGCCTCTTTCAATAAGGTGCTCAGGGAAGACAGCTAATGAGGTGACATGCCAACAGACCTGAATGAAGTCAGAGAGCAAACCAGGAATCTATTTCCTGAAAGAACATTTCAGGCAGAAACACGCAACAAAGAGTGTGGTTGGCAGGTTCAATGAGAGGCAAGAAAGCTAGTGTGACTACAGCAGAGTGACTGAGTGAGAATGGTGAGAGCTGATTTTAGAGAAAAACCAAGGCCAGCTCACATAGGTTCTTATACTTGACGATAAGGACCTCTTCTCTGAATATTCTTTTATACTGATTGTTTCAACCATGTAAATGTATGGTTTAAAATATACAACTAGAGATAGTAAAGAGCAGAATAGAAAATTTAGGAAAACAAATCAGTACTTTGAAGAATAATTTAACAAAATCTTCCAGAATTCAGGGATAATTCTTCAAGTAGAAAATTAGGGAATGAATGATTGACATGGAAATCTAGACCACTGCTAATACTAGAGACCCAACATAATAGAAAAAAAGTCAAACAAATGGAACAGAATAATAAAAGTCACAGTTAAAGAAAACTATCTTGCAGTGGGAAAGGGAGAAAGGAAAGCGAGTAAAAGTTAAGGAATTTTCCACTACTGAAAAGATACTCACATCTAAGATTAGTGAATATTAGTGAATAGCCACCTTTGCCAAAATGTAAGAAGGACAACGTAAATTTGAAAAAACCTTACAGGCTTCTAAACAGAAAAACAAACATATACAATTAAACAGGCTGTCTCTTCCATTCAGTAGAAGCTATATGATAACAACATCTATAGAGTCATGAGAAGAAAACCTGTTAGGACTAAATATTCAATCTTATTTCTGACAGGGAGGCAAAGCACATACAGCTAAACTGTCTGGTTCCATCAATAAACATACATAGATGTGGAGGGACTGGTTCCTTCTTTCCCAACAACATGAGGATAAATACATTTTATCATGAATCATTATCTTCCGTTACAGAAATAAATCTCTTTATTGAACGCAAGGAGTTCCTATTTAAAGCCTCTCTCTCAGCTTAGACTTATACCAGATTCAGAAGTCTAATTAAATAGGAATTACAATTTTTATTAAAGGATGAAAAAGCTACCACCTCTCTTTGCCAAGGAAAATGTAGAATGGACAGATCCAAAAGGTTATTGTGGTTATCTCTGGATGATTCTCTTCCTGTAAATACTTGTTTGTATTATTTTTTTTTGTATTTTAATAAGAACAATTTTCATGTTTATTTTGGAAATAAAGATACATGTTCATTGAAAAAAAATTCAAACAAGGGCGCCTGGGTGGCTCAGTGTGTTAAAGTCGCTGCCTTCGGCTCAGGTCATGATCTCAGGGTCCTGGGATCGAGTCCTGCATCGGGCTCTCTGCTCAGCAGGGAGCCTGCTTCCTCTCTCTCTCTCTCTGCCTGCCTCTCTGCCTACTTGTGATCTCTCTCTGTCAAATAAATAAATAAATAATCTTAAAAAAAAAATCAAACAATATAGGGAAGTTCACAGAAGATATAAAGAGTAGCGGAAATACCATGATTCTCAGATTTGCCATTTAACCATGATTGAATACCCTTCCAGATAATGCTCTATGAATTATGTAGCTATAAATATATATTTTTAAATATATATTTATACATGTGTGTAACTATAAATATATATTTTTAAATATATATTTATACATTATACATACATAAGTATAAATACATAAAATATAATAGATCTACATAAATATACATATACACACATACAATTTGTATAAATACTTTGTTATATAACCCATGCCTTTCACTCAACATTTTCCATGCCAATAAAACTAGACTTGCATCATCATTTAAAATTATTTCTAAGAAACTATGCTTTGTCTATTCTTGGGCATGCACTTTACATATAACTGCTATTATTTTTTAGATCTATCTGACTTTAGGGTCTAAGCTCTTACCATTATGTCAAGGGTGGTTTTGTACTTAAACACACACACACACACACACACACACACACACACACAATGAGTTTCAGATGGACTGTAAATCTAAAATTTTAAGATAAAGCAATAAGCTTTTAGAAGAAAACATGGGAGATTATTTTTCACAATTTTAGGTAGAAAAGATGTTAATAAGACAAAAATAGCACTAGCAAGAAAGGGAGTTATCAATAACAATTGAGAATTTCTATTTATTTAAAGACATTAAAAGAGTAAAAAAGGGGGCACCTGGGTGGCTCAGTGGGTTAAAGCCTCTGCCTTTGGCTCAGGTCATGATCCCAGAGTCCTGGGATCAAGCCCCACATCGGGCTCTCTGCTCAGCAGGGAGCCTGCTTCCTCCTCTCTCTGCCTGCCTCTGCCTGCTTATGATATCTGTCTGTCAAATAAATAAATAAAATCTTTAAAAAAAAAAAAAGTAAAAAAGCCACAGACTGAGAGAAAATATTTGCAATCCAAATACCTAACAAAAGGCTAAATCCTACAATACATTAAAAAAAATTAAGTATTAAGAAAATGTCAGACAACTTAGTGAAAACATGGGGCAAAATACTGAAAACTTAGTTCATAAAAAATATCCAAATGGCCAATAAGCCTATAAAAAGATGATTCACTTTATTACTTCTCAGGAAAGTAGAAATTAAACCACAATTTTAATTAATTATGGTTTACTTTGGTTACTTAATTTTAATTAACTACCATTATAGACCTACTAAAATGTTTGGAAAGAAAAAGACAATACCAAGTTGGTAAAGATGTGGAATAATTAGAACTTTAATACACTAATTAATATAATTAGTAGTTAGCATAATCACTTTGGAAAACTATTTTGCAATATCTAATAAACTGAACATATGCATACCTATGACCTAGTAAGTTTACTCCTTGGTTAGAGCCATGACAGATATGCGCTGAAAGAAACATTCACAGTAGCACAATTATTAATAGCCTAAAATAAGAAGCTATACAAATATACCTTAGAAGTAAAATACATAAATCACTACATATTTGTTCATTGGAATAGAATAACAATAATGACCTATAATTGGATGAAATGATATGCATCATTTTATGTGTAAAATCTCCCCCCAAAATAATGCTTAATGCACAAAACAGAATGTGCCCTATGATTTGACCTAATGAAGTTTCAGAGCATGCCAACCTATTATATGGTGTTAGAAGTTGACGTAGTGAGTAACTGTATTCAAAGAATTAGGTTTTGACTAGAAAAGAAATGATAAGGCTTCTTTGGTTCTTGTGACAAGTAAATTCGGTGTGTGAAAATTTATCTAGCAGAACACCTATATTTTGTGTACTTTATGTATCTTATAGTTCAATAAAATGTTTACTTAATAAAAATATACTCCACCCTTTAGGCAATGGTCAGTAATTCAAAGTACTTCATGTAGTTGAAGCTTTATGAACATAGAGTTTGCATGATGTCAACTGCACTGTCTAGACAGTCAAACTGGACAGTGTGAAAGACATAAATGCCTTGGCATAGTTCCCCTATTTAGAACTTAACATCAACAGAATTACCACCTGAAAGTTAAAAATTCTAATATAGAGTGCTCGCATGACCCAGCATAATGGACACTCAGGACTCCAGGATGGCGTCCTCCGGACTGGACAAGGAGAAGCTTATGGCGTCAAACTAAGAAAGCTGCCAAGTTGGATGGTGATGTAGGATTTCACCCCTGAAGGCATGCCTGGAGCATTTCAAAGAGGTACTACTGGTATTACAAGTTTCAGTGTGGAGGAAGGGGATGTCCTGGGATCTGTACGGTGCTTGGATTTTTATGTGCTTTTCAACTACTTTCATTGTGTTTTTTTTTGGGGGGGGGAGCAATGAGGGAGGGATGGGCAGAGGGAGAGAGAGAGAATATCCAGGCTCCATGCTTAGCACTTAGCTCAAAGCAGAGACGGGACTCCATCTCCAGATTGCAAGATCATGACCTGAGCCAAAACCAAGAGTCTGAGGCTTAACCAACTGAGCTGCTCAGGCACCCCTCAACTACTGTCACAGTTACAAGGAACTCAAACAGGAGCTTCTATGCAAGTACCACTGAGGAGGGCCCAGTGTGGAGGCACATTCTGCATTCTTGACCATGACCTTTGCCTGGCACCCTTGAATCCTTTCAAATCCTTATTGAGAATTAACATCCAATAAAGGATGACCAATAAGGGGAAAAAAATACTGGTAAAATATTTTGTATCATTTTTTTAATTTTTTTTTGTAGAAAGGTATATTCTGTTTCTTTTAATTACATTTTATTTTATTTTTTTTAATTTTATTTATTTATTTGACAGAGAGAAATCACAAGTAGATGGAGAGGCAGGCAGAGAGAGAGAGAGGGAAGCAGGCTCCCTGCTGAGCAGAGAGCCCGATGCAGGACTCGATCCCAGGACCCTGAGATCATGACCT
Source organism: Mustela putorius furo (assembly GCF_011764305.1). Lineage (NCBI taxonomy): Eukaryota > Metazoa > Chordata > Mammalia > Carnivora > Mustelidae > Mustela > Mustela putorius. The sequence continues at coordinate 1,861,000 of NW_025422382.1, read as the reverse complement.
GAGCCGAAGGCAGCGGCTTAACCCAATGAGCCACCCAGGCGCCCCTTAATTACATTTTATTTTATTTTATTTTATTTTATTTTTTTTTAAAGATTTTATTTATTTATTTGACAGAGAGAGATCACAAGTAGGCAGAGAGGCAGGCAGAGAGAGAGGAAGGGAAGCAGGCTCCCCGCTGAGCAGAGAGCCCGATGCGGGACTCGATCCCAGCACCCTGAGATCATGACCTGAGCCGAAGGCAGCGGCTTAACCCACTGAGCCACCCAGGCGCACTACTTTTATAATTACTCTTCCACCTGTATTCATTTATCTAACTTTGTCATTGTGTCAGCCAACAAATTTTACTCCTTAGGTGAAAGTTCGAGTAAATAGAATTAATATATCAAGGGAAATAATGAAGCACAGGCTTTTCTTCTTCTTTTTCCTTCTATTTATTCATACTACATTGTAATTTAATTCAATTCAGCAAGTACTACTGATTCAAGTACTACTGATTCTTATGTGATAACTACTGTTCTACATGCTGTGTGGATACAAAGGAAGCCTTGAGCAGAGTCCCCACATTTAAACAAAAGGGTGTAGAACGACTACTCTGTCCTTTGGGTTGAATGGATACATTACAGGACAGACTACTGAGAGCAAGGGAGCCGGAAGACATGGATGTCAGTCTTGCCTGTATCAATTATTGGCTTTGTCAGTTTGGGCAAGCCATTTTGCCCCTAAAAGTCTCAGTTCCCTTTTACATAAAATAGGACCATAACTATAGCTTCCTTTCAGTTTTTGAAGTTTTTTGTTTCCTTGCTTGTTTTTTACGGGGAAGGGGAAAGAGGAAATCCAGTTATATAACATTATATAAATGCCAAAATTGAAATACACTCTATAAATGGCAGTACTAGTTGTAAAAACCACTGCCATGTGAGAAGGGTATTACATTAACTTGGTTAAAAGAGATCAAAAGCATGAACTAGATATAATGGTGGCAGGAAATGACATTGTTTAGTCCATTCTTCATCTCCATTATTCAGAAATAATGAAATTTATAATATATTACTTTGATATAATATAAAAATTACAGAAAGTTTATAAATAGTACAATAGACTCTCATATATTTTTTACTCAGACCCAACAGTGATTAATACTTTGCCAAATTTGCATTGTCTCTATTTCTCATTTATATCATATATTGCATATATTTCATATATGCACACATACATAGATATACAAACATATATAATTTTATGAAATATGCTCAGAAAATATCCATTAATTTCAATTTTTGTGAAAGTTTTTTCAACAATGTATAATGAATTTTGTCATATTCTGTTTTAGCATCTGTGGAGATTATCTTATGCTTTTACTTCCTATGCCTATTAATATGTTATATGATATTAATAGGTTTCCCAATATTAAACTAGCCCTTTGCTTTGGTCTACTCCGGCTTCTAGAACAAAATATCATAGATTAGGTGTCTGATGAACAACAAACATTTCTCACAGTTCTGGAGGCTAGAAACCCAAGATTAAGGCACCAACATGGTGATGTTCTGATGAAGTTTGCAGTTTGCAAACTGCTGATTTTTTGTATTTTTGAAGTTTTGAAGGAGGAGGTGGGTATCCTAAATGTTGTCGTTATTGTTGTTGTGTTTAATAAGGGTAATGATCACATTCACTAGGACTCCACCCTCATGACCTAATTATCACACCAAAGTCCCACCTCCAAATGCCATCACACTGGGCATGAGGTTTAAACATATGAAATTTGAGGGACACAAACATTCAGACCATAGCATCTTTCATCTTTGGACTGAAGTCATTTTTGCAATATGACTTTGGATTTTGTTTACTAGTATTTAATGTTTTTGCATCAATATATCGAATCTGATTCACTATTCCAGGAAATTATCAATTTCATTAAGTTTTTCAAATTTCTTTGTGTATAATTTTGTACAATAGTCTTTTCTAAATTTTTAAAATCTCTTTATACAGAAATTTTCAGTGGCTATTTTTCACTTATAATTTCTTATTTTATATATTTGTGCTTTTTTAGCTAAAAGCTATTCTAATTTAATTTTTCAAAAACTAGGATTTTTATTTATTACCTTTTTATTCTCTACCTCATATATTCCTATTTTTATCTTCATTATCTTCCTCCTTATTAATTCTTTTGGTTTACTTTGTTACTTTTCCTTCTAAATTTTCAAGTTGAGAATATAACTCTTATTTTCAATTTTATGTTTTTATTGCTATAAGTGGTTAGAACAAGGTATTTTCTTATGATCCATGCTGAAAATATAGCCTATAAATCCATGTAGTGTTTTTTATCATTATTTTTTTCTAAATTCTGTAATTTGAGTTTTTATTTCTTCTTTCATCCAAGGATAGAGAATTTTTGTTTAATTTTCAGTTAGGACCTTTCTTTGTTATTAATTTCTAGTTCTTGCATTTTGATCAGAATATTTTATCATATTTCTACCATATGAACTTTCTAATTGCTTTTTTTGTGATCTGTGATCACATATATATCAGTTGTATATTTTTCTCTGTCAGAATATATAATACTGGTATATTGTTTTTCCCCTTGGTGTTACTTTGCTCATCTTAGTTTCAGTCTTAGCTCTACAATTAAATCAATTAAGTGCTCCCCATAAATTCTTTAGTTGGAGTTTCTCCTATCATCTCTTGAGGGATAAAGCTCTTTTACTAACAGATTACTCAGAAAGGGCTCCTGGATATAAAATCCTTGGTTTTATAGTTTTTTCCCTTGAGATTCTTCAACACACTGCCTTATTAATGTTGCCATACTTATATATTTCTAGAGACATCAGATTTTTTTTTCCTTTCATTTATTCTTTGTGCATAGACACCCTCTGGATATTTTCTTTATTCTTAAAATAATTTTACCAGGAGCTGTTTCAGAGTTGACCACTGCAGGTTGATTTTTCTAGTTATCAAGTAGGCCTTGTCAATACATATCCGGAAGTCATTTTTTTGTTTCCGTAAAGTTTTTTTTTTTTTTTTTAATTAAAGTTTTAAATGTAAGTTCTATTTCTTTGTTTTATTGTCTCTTTTTCAGGGATGTCAATTATACATATTAGAGGTTATTGCTTGCTAGTACTATTTCGTAATGACCTCTTACTCATCTGGGGAATCATACTAATGGCTTCTTGTATTTTCTCATTAACTCTTACCATAAACAAGCTATAATGCTAAGAACCCTCTTTTGATCATGTCAACAATGTGTACAACAGTGTTTGAAAGAGTAGGAGTTCAAACAACTTTGAATAAATGAATCAGAATTCATCATTCAAGGACCAAAGGATATGTAAATCACAACAGAGACTGAATTATCTTCTGATGTAATCTTGGTGACAGAATATATGGGATAATTCAAAGATGAACGGAGTCATAAAATAGTAGAATTCCTTTGAAATGTGAGAATTTACCTTATTATCTTTATTATCTCATTAATTGTCTCCTTTTGGTTCATGTATTGCTCCTTTCAAGTTGAAGTACTTCACAAACAAATCACAAAAGCAGATAACAACAGCATCAATGCATATTGAAATTACATGATACTGAATGCTGCCACCAGAATATATTATCAATTTAATACACAGAAAACTTCTGTATGGCAAGTCAGCTTCCATTATTCTTGGAACCAGACAATAAATAAAAATTTTGTAAAGCATGTTATTGCAGATGTTCCAAAATAAGAGAAAATCAATGTGTGAATACCTCTGAAATTATTTATTTATAAAAAGAGCTCTATCTGTGAATCCTTAATATCTTTTCATCACTCAGGAAAATAGTCAATAAAGTTGTATTACTCTTAGCAATACACTGATTTACTTTTATTTTATACTGAAAAATCCAACAAGTTTATCTGAAGCAGTACTAACTTAATAATATGTTTATGTTTGCTATTGAGAACCTAAGCTAGTCAAATCAAATTTTGATTAAAAGGCCTTTAAACTTATGACATGTCCATTCCCTTGTGATGAATACACCCTATAGAGTTTTCAAAACTATGTTTTACTCATATACAATGAGTTTTCATCCTTTAGAAGGAAAAAAAATGAAATCCAAATAAATATCTCAACCTGATGCTTTATCTACCAGAAGTTAATTAGTAAATACATTAATTATAATATTTATTTTTGAGAATGAAAAAATTATTAATACTAAAATATCAATTTAAAAATAATTGGAAAACACTTGTAAGGCAGTTGATAACTCAGAGAGTTCCTCTGGTACAGAAAGATCTCTTTCAAATAGCTAAAAAAAATAATAATAATAGCTCAGAAGAATGGGCAAAGGTCACGGATGGAAAAGGAAATACAAATGACTATATGGAAAAAGATGATCAATTTTATTCATCATTAGACAAGGACAATCCAATTTCAAGACTGATTGATAAAGATTAAGGATATTTCTCATACTGGTGTTGACAAGAGATGGTGTTTACAAGCACTATTAAATACCATTAACGGGAACCTTTAACAATATAAAGTTATTGAAAATTACTATCAACATTGGACTTACATCCCTTAGCCCACCACTTCTTTCCCCCTCACTGTCACTCCTGCCATCATTTTTCATGATCTTAATAATGATTTAGATAAACTATTGAGTGCCCTGGATCTCAGCCTCTGAGCTCCACTTCTCTACTGGGCTTGTCCTCCCAATACCACAGCCATCCCTTTCCATGGTCTTTCCCTAGGTCATGTCATTACCAACAAGGACATTCCCTCCAAAATCTCAACTTCAAGCACTTTTCTCTTACAAAAGCATCCTACTCTGACTACTACCTCATCTTGCTCCATCTTAAATCCATTGAGCTCCACATTTCCTCTACAGATGACCTCCTTCATAACTTTACTTTCTCCTTATCTAATTGAGAATTGATGGTTCATGATTATAATTTCTCTTTTACACACATTCTCAACTACTTTCCTCTCCTTGTCTTTGTCATACTCCACTGGCAAAGGCCTAACTGGCATAGACACAACTATTTACCTATGTTGTACCTTTATCAGAAATTTCTATACACTAATAACAAAGTAGCAGAAAGAGAATTTAAGAAAACAATACCATTTACAGTTGCACCAAAAAAGAAGAAAATACCTACGAATACATTTAACCAAGGAGGTGAAAGAACTATACTCTCAAAAATACAAAACGCTGATGAACAAATTTGAAGACAACACAAACAAATGGAAAGATATACTGTGTGCATAGACTGGAATAATTAATATTATTAAAATGTCTATATTCCCCAAAGCAATTCACACCTTCAGTGCAATTCCTATTAAAACACCAATAGCATTTTTCACAGAACTACAACAAATAATACTAAAATTTTTAAGGAACAAAAAAACCCAAATAGCAAAAACAGTCTTGAGAATCAAGAATAGCAAAGCTGGGACGCCTGGGTGGCTCAGTTGGTTGGTTAAGCGGCTGCCTTCGGCTCAGGTCATGATCCCAGCGTCCTGGGGTCGAGTCCCACATCGGGCTCTTTGCTCAGCAGGGAGCCTGCTTCTCCCTCTGCCTCTGCCTGCCATTCTGTCTGCCTGTGCTCGCTCTGTCCCCCTCTCTCTCTCTGATAAATAAATAAAATCTTTAAAAAGAAAAAGAATAGCAAAGCTGAAGGTATCACAATGTGAGATTTTAAGATATACTGCACAAAGCTGGATTAATCAAAACAGCATGATACCGGCACAAAAACAGACACAAAGATAAATGTAACAGAGTAGAGAGTTTGGAAATAAACCTGTTCTTAGATGGTCAATTAATCTATGGCAAAGGAATAAGGAATATACAATCAGAAAAAGATAATCTCTTCAGTAAATGTGTTGGGATAAAATAATGAAACTAGACCTCTTTCTCATACCATACACAAAAATAAATCAAAGTAGAGTAAAGACCTAAACGTAAATGAAAAATAAACTATTAGAACCATACCAAAATAAAAAGGTTTTGCATAGCAAAGGTAATGATCAACAAAACAAAAAGGCAACCTACTTAATGGGAGAACGTATTTGCAAATGATATACCTGGTAAGGGGTTACTATCCAAAATATATAAAGAACTTAAATAACACACACACACACACACACACACACACACAATCTCATTAAAAAGTGGACAGAGAACCTACGTAGACATTTTTGCTATGTCAGATGGCTGACAGACATATGAAAATATGCTCAACGTTACTAATCATCATGGAAATACAAATCGAAACCATAATGACATATCACCTACAGCAGTCAGAGATGACTAGTAGCAAAAAGACAAGTAGTAGTAACTGCTGGTAAGGATGCAGAGAAAAGGGAACCCTCATGCAATGTTGGTGAAAATGTAAATTGGAACAGTCACTGTGGAAAACAGTATGGAGGTTCCTTAAAACTTAAAAATGGAAATACCACATGATCCAATAATTCTACTATTGGGTATTAAAGTAAGGAAACAACAAAACTAAAAGGCAGCCTATGAAATAGGAGAAGATATTTGCAAATGACATATTTGATAAAGGGTTACTATCCTAACTCTATAAAAAACCTTATCAACTGAACACCCTTAAAACCACAATGAGATACCACCTCACACCTGACAGAATGGCTAAATTAACAACATATAAAACAAGAGATGTTGGTGAGGATGTGGAGAAAGGGTAATCTTATTTTACTGTTGGTGGGAATGCAAACTGGGCAGCCACTCTGAGAAAAGTATGGAGGTTTCTCAAAAAGTTAAAAATAGGGGGAGCCTGGGTGGCTCAGGTCGTGATCCCAGCGTCCTGGGATCGAGCCCCATGTGGGGCTCTCTGCTCCGCAGGGCGCCTGCTTCCTCCCCTCTCTCTGCCTGCCTCTCTGCCTACTTGTGATTTCTCTCTCTCTCTGTCAAATAAATAAAATCTTAAAAAAAAAAAAAGTTAAAAATAGGACTACTCTATGACCTAGCAATTGCACTACTAGGTATTTGCTCAAAGGATATCAAATATTGATTTTGAAAGGATATGTGCACCCTAGCTTTATAGCAGATTATCAACAATAGCCAAATTATGGAAAGAGCACAAATGTCCAACAACTAATGAATGGATAAAGATGTGAGATACACATACACATACAATGGAATATCATTAACCATAAAAAAGAATGAAATCTTGCCATTTGCAGTGATGTGGATAGAGCTAGAAAGTATTATGCCAAGTGAAATAAGTCAGAGAAAGATAAATACCATATGACTTCACTCATATGTGGAATTTAAGGAAAAAAACTGATGGACACAGGGGGGGGGGGGGAAAGAAAGAGGGGAGCTAACCATAAGGAACTCTTAATTATAGAGAACAAACTGAGCGTTGCTGGATGGAAGATGGAAGGGGGATGGGCTAAATGTGTGATGTGTATTAAGAAGAGCACTTACTGTGTTAAGCACTGGATACTATATGTAAGTGATGAATCACTAAATTCTACTTGTAAAACCAGTATCACACTATATATTAACTAACTAGAATTTTAATAAACATTTTTAAAAAGTAAATGAAAGCACTAATTTGAAAAAAATATATGTATCCTTATATTGATTGCAGTATTATTTACACTAGCCACATTATGGAAGCAACTCAAGTGTCCATCAATAGATGGACAAGGAAAATGTGGTGTGTGCATACATATATATGCACACACACCCACACCCACCCACCCACACACACACAGAGGACCATCAGACAGCCATAAAAAAGGATATGACCATATCATTTGAGACAGCATTCATGAATATAAAGGGTACTGTGCCAAGTGAAATAAGTCAGAGAAAGACAAATGTCATATGATTTCATTTCTAAGTGGAATCTAAGCAGCAACAACAAATCAATAAACAACAACAACAAAAGTAGAATCAGACCTATAAATATCGAGAACAAGCTAATGGCTTCCAGAGGGAAGAGGGTTAGGAATTTGGGCAAAAATGGGTAAAGGAGAGAGAGAGATCCAGGCTTCTAGTTATAGAATGAATAAGTCAAGGTAATAAAAGATACAACATAAGGAATATAGTCAAAGATATTTTAATAGTAATGTAATGAGACAGATGATAGCTATATTTGTGGTGAGCAGAACATAATGTATAAACTTATTGAATCACTATGTTGTACACCGGAAACTAATATAACATTCTGTGTTAACTATACTCAGGCAAAAAATATATACATATATATATACATATATACATAAACATGTATAAAATGAGAAAGATCTCATGTAGCAAGAGAGAGGCGGTTTGAGACCCGAGTACCTTGAAAGAACTCTATGGGGAAAATGATGTTGTCCTGGACTAGTGCAGCTATTGGTGGGTGTGTGATGAAAGAGGGAAAGAAGACATTTACAGAGAGAGGTGACAAAGCTTTGACTATCCAAGGGTAGAGTAAGAGAGATGGAGAACCTAGTCTGACCTGAGGCTATGACTTGTGGTATTGGGCTCAGAAGGATCTTGTCAAGTACAATAGGGAATGCAGGAAGAACAATAGTGGAAAAAGGATAAATTCTTATTGTGCTTTGGGGATTTTAAAGATATTCCTTACCAGCAGCCCCCTAAAGAGTCTAATTGTAACTCAGAGATATATAGATCAAGACAGCTGAAAAGACAGAGATTGTACCTAGATATCAAATCTGAGATTGTGTGCCTTTATGGCAAGGGCATAAACATTTACATACATTTTCTTGATCACTTTAGAGTTGAGAAGATTCTGATTATATGAAACCAGGAACTTAGAAATACGACTCCTTATGCTGACTAGAGAGGTCAATCACGTTAAACTTAACATTTTAACAATGTTTATGCTTATAACTGAACACAAACCGTGGAAACCAAGGAACTGAAATTTCAAAATACAACTGCTTTGTAGATAGGACATTTTCTACTAGAAGAGAAGCAAAGGAATGAGTATCTTTTTACTGTCGTCCCCTTCCATTCATCTTTCAGTTTGAAGAACCATAAGCATTAAAAGACACACTTTGGGAAATCATTTGCATTTGTAAGGATTTAGTCACAAACTCTATATAGCTTCGAATTCAACTTTGAATTCACCTAGCTGCTGGCTGGGTGTTGTGACATGAAAAACTGACCTGGGCTGAGCCTGTAAAGTGGGCTTCCCGCCACCCCCACCCCCCACCAGAAATGTCTATAGGCCTTCCTTAAGACTAAACCCCATGAAGTATTTTGTTTGTGATTGCTTAAAATTTAGTATATGGTATTTCAACTTATGGACACACCTCTGCTAACTAGATCAATTTACATAATTTTAGATAGTCAACAAATATAAGAAATGTAAGGACACAGGAGTACTTACTTGCATCATATATAGCCAAAAATGTAGCAGTGCTTTGAGCTGCCTATAAGTAGCTTAGTCAAAAACTATTTTTAATTTCATGCATTTCAAAAGTTCATTTTAAACATTAGCCTACAGAATGTGTCATACAAACTATACTAGACAGATGCTGGAGAATGGAACTCGTAGCCCTCAGCTGTGTTCTAGCCACCTGTGTGACCTTGAGCAACCACTTGATGTTCCTTGTGACTAGTGTTCCTGTTTGTAAGAGAGCAGAGTTGCACTGACTGACCTCCCTCTGTGGTGTCTTAAATTCCAACTGGTATGATTCTCTTCATAAAAGCTTCCCTATCACTCAACTTCCCTCTTGGCCTGACTTCTGGGACGATGGCCTAATTCTGAAGAAAGAGAACACATGAGAGCCCAGAAAAGAAACAAACTGTCTAGATTCAGGAAAAGGAAGGGTTGTAATGTGAACAATCAGATCAATCATAGATAAGACTCAGACTTTATGATAGAAACACCAAATGTTTTGAAAATTACAAGTTTTTATAAATTTTGGACCATCTGTTGAGTTTCTTTGCAGCTTATGTAATAGATGCAACAACAATATTTAGATGCTTGCTGTTGAATATGTAAGCCGGGCTTGCCAGCTGGAAATTATTTCGTGACTAAAATACCATACACATAATCAAATAGCTAAAGATGGACATACATTTCCTCCTTGGGAGCTTTCTGGGGACTTGCCAGCACAAAAAAATAAATAAATAAAAAGTAGCTGAGGCTAAGTGGTAACCAATGAGAGCAATTACCCAAGGGGGGGCTAATTTTACAATGGGAAGAAGCAGATTTGTTACCAGACATGACAAATTGGTGAATGTATATGCGCATAAACCAAGTACTCCCGCTGCAGGCAGTCAACAGAGAAATGTAAATTTTAAATTTCAGAAGCTATCATCCACTTACAGGGTCAGTGATGGGATTTATAAACAGTATTTTGGAGGAAAATATTTTGCCATACATTTACTGGCTTAAAAGTTTTACATTACAACAGATCTTCCCATCCCTTTTCAGCCTGTTAACTCCTACTTGTTTTTGAGAATTCGGTGTGAAAATCACTTCCTTAGGGACCACGGTTCTGAATCACCTCATAAAATAAAGTGCCCTTCTCAGATGTTCTTATAGCACAATATACTTCTCCTTTAGAGAAGATATCACAGTTACTTTTAGTTAAAGAAGCATGAACATTTGATAAATACCTATCTTCTTGACAAGATTATGAGCTCCAGAAGGGCAGAGACTCTGTCTTTTCCATCCCAAATACCTAACACAGTGCCTGACATAGAAGAGATATTTAAATATTAGCTTATAAAGTGGTCAAGTAACTTTTTTTTTTTTTTGTGGATCATGGAATGGATTTAAATACAAATGATAGATCAACTCACACCTTAAGATATTTTTCAGTAGATTTTTTTTAAATGACCTTACAGAATGACTACTTGATACTCTCTGTATTATAGCTATGGAGATCAAATAGTCTGGGTCCTATGAGATTGTTCCAGTTCAAATATGTTGTTCTACATTGTATGAAAATACTCTCTTACTTGTCAGACCATGCGTCTTGTTATTTTGGCTAGAGGAAATAATCAACATAACTATAGGGTATTTTTCTGAATTCCACAAAATGCTAAGAAAGAAATCTGCATAAAGCCAACAGTCTTCAGCAAATACTTGCTCAGTTGCAATCAATTCATATTACAGAAGATTACAGCACATGTTTTAAGTAGATGTGTTTTACAGAATGTGAATCTTACAAGAATGGTGAAACAATCAAAATTCATTTCCTCCAACTTTCAAGTTTAAAATAAACAAAGCCAGATGGATGTGCATTTTAATATCATGGCATGTGCCTATGAGATGTGACATTGCATATTCGATGCTCTATTACACATTTGAAACAGACATGATGGAAAGAGGGGATAAGTTCTGAGACCACGATAAAGACAGAGGGAAAATATTCAATCCCTAGGTAGGACACAGTCTTGTGATTCAGAGAAGTTCAACTGGCAGAGGTGATTTCTCAGTATGAAGACATAACATCTGAGATTTCAGATTTTAAAATTTTAATTATCCCAGAAAATTCTCATATTGTAATCAGCTTTATACATTACTTTTCTTGAATATGTAATTTAGCAAAACCAAACATTCACCAACATAAATCCTCAAATCCAGTACTCTGATAGCAATAATTATTCTGAATGTTCCCCCTAGCAGTGAGTTAACAAATTATTTTGTTTGTAAGAGCAGTGGGAAAAAATAAAATGTTAATGTCACTGCTTTGGGTGTTATTATCTCCTGTCCAGGTTTTTTTCTAAGAGAATCTGCAACATGGTTCATGATCTCTGAAATTTCCCAGAGGAAGACAGTTCACAAAATAGGCAGAATCTGCCCAAGCCCACATACCAACTGTTCCCTTGGTTACATCAGTTTTTGAACATAGTTGCCAAATTCCAGACCTCTCAGAGGAATACATGAATGAAAGAACTCCATTACCCAGCAGGCTCATTCTGCTTCTTGAAATTTCCTGAGATAGTATGCAGTGCAGTTATCAGTATCTCTCGAGATCCCTCTTCCATGTAGTGGAGAAAAAATGGGATCCAAATTCCCATGCAAACAATCTTACTCAGTTAGTACAAAGGTTAAAAAGATAACACTCTTAAGAGTACATTTTAAAAGTGTTGAAACTTATAAATGAAATGCAGAATTCAATAGGAAAGAAGCATGCAAAGACTAATAATAATATAATTTTAAGATCACTTCATACTTTACCACAAATGGTAGCTGATGCCAGTTGGATTTGGTTATCAAGTAGCAACCAAAACATATAAATTACCATAATTTGAAGAGTCTAAAATTAAATGGAATAATGTTTTCTCACCGTAAGTTAAGTGGAATAAGAATTGAGAAATTGTAACTTAAGAGGGTAAATAGGTAGTTTATTTTTCCTTGCTCACAAGACATGTGAGTATGGAATCTGAGACTTCCACTTATCAAGTATTTCAAAATACCATGAGAGACTGTTTTATGGTTAAAGATATGCCTGAAAATGAACTACACTCTGAAAAGTAAAGTGGTAGTCAATTATATGTTTGTTCATAGGTTCATACTCTCAAATTGCCTTATTATAATAAAGTATTTTAGTGACAAGTATACATCTCAGTATATCTTTTGGTTTTAACTATAAAAGATAAAATGCCATTAAAATTCAATTTTTACTATCTAAATCAAATCTCATAAATTTTATTTAGAACTTAATTAGTCTCCATTTTCTGATCCTTACTTTTAAAGTCACATGACATATTTCTCCTCAGGCAAATAGAAATAAATTAAAGGAATAGCAAAAAGGCAACACTGTCAGTACACTGACTTCAAAGTTTCAATATCAGTTTTCCATAAAGTATAATACTTGGTAGATGATAAAATCTGAAATTAATGAGCTTGGGTAAAATCCAACTCGGGAAAAAAACTAATGAATTACAAGTGAATAAATATTCATAAATAATACTAATAACTATTAGCAAAGGAATTTATACCTCTATGTGAATGAATTTAAGAAAAAATAATGGAAAAATTACTAGTGAGAGTTACTAAGTCTAATAATTACTGTATGTTTCCAAACTTACTTACATAGAACCACTGATTAAGGTGAATAAGAAATAAGTGTTATCATTTGAGACAAATAATGGAAAATGTGTTAAAATTATACACCACTGATTTTTTTTTTTTTTAAGGGGAAAGGTTGGAATACATAGGAAGTTTGTAAAAGAATAATGCTTTAGCAAGTTACCCTCAGAGGCTTCCCTGTGCCTGTTTTCATCATCAGAATTGAAAATGTTTACCTAACACTCTTGTTTATAAATCACTTTTTTTTAATTTTATTTATTTATTTTTAATTTTTTATTTTTTATAAACATATATTTTTATCCCCAGGGGTACAGGTCTGTGAATCACCAGGTTTACACACTTCACAGCACTCACCAAAACACATACCCTCCCCAATGTCCATAATCCCGCCCCCTTCTCCCAAACCCCCTTCCCCCAGCAACCCTCAGTTTGTTTTGTGAGATTAAGAGTCACTTATGGTTTGTCTCCCTCCCAATCCCATCTTGTTTCATTTATTCTTCTCCTACCCACTTAAGCCCCCATGTTGCATCACCACTTCCTCATATCAGGAAGATCATATGATAGTTGTCTTTCTCTGCTTGACTTATTTCGCTAAGCATGATACGCTCTAGTTCCATCCATGTTGTCGCAAATGGCAAGATTTCATTTCTTTTCATGGCTGCATAGTATTCCATTGTGTATATATACCACATCTTCTTGATCCATTCATCTGTTGATGGACATCTAGGTTCTTTCCATAGTTTGGCTATTGTGGACATTGCTGCTATAAACATTCGGGTGCACGTGCCCCTTTGGATCACTACGTTTGTATCTTTAGGGTAAATACCCAATAGTGCAATTGCTGGGTCATAGGGCAGTTCTATTTTCAACATTTTGAGGAACCTCCATGCTGTTTTCCAGAGTGGCTGCACCAGCTTGCATTCCCACCAACAGTGTAGGAGGGTTCCCCTTTTTGTTGATTTTAGCCATTCTGACTGGTGTGAGGTGATATCTCATTGTGCTTTTGATTTGTATTTCCCTGATGCCGAGTGATATGGAGCACTTTTTCATGTGTCTGTTCGCCATCTGGATGTCTTCTTTGCAGAAATGTCTGTTCATGTCCTCTGCCCATTTCTTGATTGGATTATTTGTTCTTTGGGGGTTGAGTTTGCTAAGTTCTTTATAGATTCTGGACACTAGTCCTTTATCTGATATGTAGTTTGCAAATATCTTCTCCCATTCTGTCAGTTGTCTTTTGATTTTGTTAACTGTTTCCTTTGCTGTGCAAAAGCTTTTGATCTTGATGAAATCCCAATAGTTCATTTTTGCCCTTGCTTCCCTTGCCTTTGGCGTTGTTCCTAGGAAGATGTTGCCGTGGCTGAGGTCGAAGAGGTTGCTGCCTGTGTTCTCCTCAAGGATTTTGATGGATTCCTTTCGCACATTGAGGTCCTTCATCCATTTTGAGTCTATTTTTGTGTGTGGTGTAAGGAAATGATCCAATTTCATTTTTCTGCATGTGGCTGTCCAATTTTCCCAGCACCACTTATTGAAGAGGCTGTCTTTTTTCCATTGGACATTCTTTCCTGCTTTGTCGAAGATTAGTTGACCATAGAGTTGAGGGTCTATTTCTGGGCTCTCTATTCTATTCCATTGATCTATGTGTCTGTTTTTGTGCCAGTACCATGCAGTCTTGATGATGACAGCTTTGTAATAGAGCTTGAAGTCCAGAATTGTGATGCCACCAACGTTGGCTTTCTTTTTCAATATCCCTTTGGCTATTCGAGGTCTTTTCTGGTTCCATATAAATTTTAGAATTATTTGTTCCATTTCTTTGAAAAAGATGGATGGTACTTTGGTAGGAATTGCATTAAATGTGTAGATTGCTTTAGGTAACATAGACATTTTCACAATATTTATTCTTCCAATCCAGGAGCATGGAACACTGCTATTCAACATAGTACTAGAGGTCCTAGCCTCAGCAATCAGACAACAAAAGGAAATTAAAGGCATCCAAATCAGCAAAGAAGAAGTCAAATTATCACTCTTCGCAGATGATATGATACTATATGTGGAAAACCCAAAAGACTCCACTCCAAAACTGCTAGAACTTATACAGGAATCCAGTAAAGTGTCAGGATATAAAATCAATGCACAGAAATCAGTTGCATTTCTCTACACCAACAGCAAGACAGAAGAAAGAGAAATTAAGGAGTCAATCCCATTTACAGTTGCACCCAAAACCATAAGATACCTAGGAATAAACCTAACCAAAGAGGCACAAAATCTATACTCAGAAAACTATAAAGTACTCATGAAAGAAATTGAGGAAGACACAAAGAAATGGAAAAATGTAAATCACTTTTTAATGCAACTTTATTGAGATATAACTCCCATAGCACAAAGTTCATCTATTTAATGTGTACATTTCAAAGTGGGTGGGGGGAAAGTAAATCACTGCTAACAGCATAAGCTTTGTTTTTGCAATGATGAAAATGTTCTAAATTTAGTTTATGAGGATGTTTGCACACCACGGTAAATAAATACGAAACATTTTGAGCATTATTTCATTCCATGCCTTGGAAAGCCTCTAAGGGCCAAGACCCAGCAAAGGATGGTACTCGTGTGCCAGAAATCTTAAGAAATTATACAAGACTTGAGGAATATGGAACCAAGAGAAAGGAAGGAGGCATATGAGGAAAAAAATGTTAACAAAGAGGCAACAATCCATTAGTTTTTGATGAACCACACATCCCAGAGGAGCTGGGGCAGGAGGCAAGAGCCCCATGGAGTGTACTTGGAATCCATCAACCTTCTGGGAACCACAGAAAGAGTTAAATAGTACGCTGCCTGGGAAGCTGCAGCTTTGCTTGCTCATGGCCACTGTAGAGCTGGCATAGACAGAATGCCAGGAACCTAAATTGAGGAAGTCGTTCAAGAACATTCATTTGTTAAGCACCTAGCACCCAGGTGTCAAGTGTTTTGTAGATGCTGGATGTACAGAAGCAAACAAAACAGAAAAGCCCTTGCTCTCATGGAGCTTATATTCCACAGAGGAAGCCGTGATATACTGGAGGCAGTTCTGTTCTCCTGTTTTATAAGGTGGCAAGGACTTTCTTATCAGATACCTGAAGTGGATACCTAGGACAAAAGCACTGTAAGGCAGGGGGAACAGAT
Source organism: Mustela putorius furo (assembly GCF_011764305.1). Classification (NCBI taxonomy): domain Eukaryota; kingdom Metazoa; phylum Chordata; class Mammalia; order Carnivora; family Mustelidae; genus Mustela; species Mustela putorius. The sequence goes on along the minus strand of NW_025422382.1, from coordinate 1,844,841 downwards.
GTGTGGAGAACCTGCGGGAGAGATGTACTTCATATGATGGGGAAGAGCAAGGTAGTCCGAGTGGCTGAAGAGAAGAGACGAGCTGAATGGGGAAGGAGATGAATTCAAGGGAAGACACCAGCAAGTGAGCAGAGCCTTATGGTCCAGAGTAAAGACTTGGGATTTCATTCTGAGTGCGATGAGGGTTATGAGTCAAAGAGTGATGTGTTTTTGTCAGTTCAAAGCAAAGAAACAACACAAAGATATTTTCAGAATTGAAGAAATAACCAAGTAAAGAAATCTTCAGATCCCATTGACTACCAGGCAAAATTAACAAGGAAAGCAATCCTTTAATATTTTTTCAAACTTTGAAATAAATGTTTAAAATCCAATAAGTGGGGTGCCTGGGTGCCTCAGTGGGTTAAAGCCTCTGCTTTTGGCTCAGATCCTGATCTCAGGGTCCTGGGATCGAATCCCACATCGGGTTCTCTGCTCAGTGGGGAGCCTGCTTCCTCCTCTCTCTCTCTCTGCCTGCCTCTCTGCTTACTTGTGATCTCTGTCTGTCAAATAAATAAATAAATAAATAAATCTTAGAAAAAAAAAAATCCTAGGCTACAACGAAACAGATCTTTTGCAAGGAAAAAAAGAAAATTCTGGTCTCATATTCCTTTACTATAACCCGGAACACCATGAATTAATAGAGAAATGTCTACAGAATTCTGAAAGAAAACAAGTATGACCCAATAATTCACACTTCAGTGAAGTTATCATTCAAGCTCAACATAGAGATATTTTCAGACATGTAGGGGCTTATAAAATATAATCATGTACACTTTCTACTAAGACTTGCAGATATATGCTGGATAAATAACTAAATTAAGATCAAGGATGATATGTAAAAAAATTTTTTAAATAAAGCAATAGTAGGATATTTTCACATAAAAAGTATTTTGGGGGGCACCTGGGTGGCTCAGTGAGTTAAGTCTCTACCTTTGGCTCAGGTCATGATCCTGGATCGAGACCCACATCAGGCTCTGTGCTCAGCAGGGAGCCTGCTTCCCCTCTCTATCTGCCTGCCTCTCTGTCTACTTGTGATCTCTCTCTCTCTGTCAAATAATAAATAAAACCTTTTAAAAAAAAAGTATTTTGGTTAGTTGTAAAAATTAAAGGTATAAAAGTGTATGACAAATTTGTGAAAATATATACAAAATATGTATTTTATATATGTGTTTATATACATAATTTCTGAATAATAAGACTGGGTGATTTTAATGCTCTTTTCTGTGTTTTTTTATATCTTCCACATTTCCCATAATTGCTTTTTTCAGGCAAAAGTAATTGTATAATTTTTCAACAGAGAAAGAATAAATCATTTTGTAATACCCTCTGGTGTTAAATAAAGTGTTATGTTCCATATTTTCTATATATTTTAGTAGGAGAAAAAATGAGTTTTTATATCATTGATGAAATACAAAGATTCTTAATTTACCTAAGGCTTTAAAATATATCTAAACAACTCATCTTTTCACACTGAACCCTTCAATTAAATGAAGACTTAAATAATCATCACTAAAGCTAATATTCACCAAGAAATTATTTATAGATGCAAAGCAACTATCTATCCAGTTTGCTTATTTCATTTAAACTTCACACAATATAATTTCTCAGATAAAGAAGCTGAAGTATAGAGTTGACATGACAATTATTCAATGTCATATGGACAGTAAGTAGTGGTGACAGTTTTTGTATTCAGCCTGTCCAAGTAAATATAAAATAAAAGTAAAAATACTTAGAATACCCCAGTATTCTTTGTTATTAAGCACTCTGTGGAAGACATCTTCTAAAACAATCCCAAAATTATCCGCACTTTCTGGTCTTCATACCATTGGGTAATCACTTCCCCTCACTCTAGGCTGGACTTAGTGACTTCCTCAGTAAGTAGAATACAATGAAAGTTAGGAGATATCACTTTTGTGATTGGGTTAAAAGAGATTATAAATTCCAACTGCTAACAGACTCTCTCTATTGCTTTCCACACTTTGATGAAGAAAAAAGGTCATGTTGGAGAGACCCACCTGCCCAGGAATGAAGAATGGTCACTGGCCAACTGCCAAGAAAGAAGTTAGGCCATCAGCACAACAACTTTTGAAAAACTAAATTCTGTCAACTGCCACAAGAGAGAGCATGGAAGCAGAGTTGAGGCTTCCAATAAGACCACAGTCTTGGATGATACCTTGATATCAGCCTCCTAAGAGACCCTAAGCTAGAGGACCCAGTTGAGCAATGCCCCGATCACTGTGTTCGTCAAAATAATGCCACGTGCTCCCCAAGGGGGAAAATGTTCATATTCTAATCCTCAAAGCCTGTATTTTCTGTTAGATGGCAAACAAAAATTAAGTCTGTAGTTAGAATTCGATTTGTTAATAAGCTGACCTTAAGGTAGAGAAGTTATCTTGGATTTAAGATGGGCCTAATGTAATTGCCAGGTACTTAAATGTGGAAAAGAGAAGCAGAAGAGTCAGTGTCAGTGATTCAGTGTGAGACAGACTTGAATAAATATGGCTGACTCAGCATCAGGGAAATATAAATCAAAACCACAATGAGATATCACCTTCCACCAGTCAGAATGGCTAAAATTAACAAGTCAGGAAATGACAGATGCTGGTGAGGATGCAGAGAAAGGGGAACCCTCCTACACTGTTAGTGGGAATGTAAGCTGGTGCAACCACTCTGGAAAACAGCATAGAGATTCCCCAAAAAGTTAAAAATAGAGCCACCCTATGACCCAGCAATCGCACTACTGGGTATTTACCCTAAAGATACAAATGTAGTGACCCGAAGGGGCACATGCACCCGAATGTTTATAGCAGCAATGTCCACAATATGTCAAACCATGGAAAGAACCTAGACACCAATCAACATATGAATGGATAAAGAAGATGTGTGTATATATATATACACACACACACACACACACACACACACACACACACATACATATATACAATGGAATACTATGCAGCCATCAAAAGAAATTAAATCTTGCCATTTGTGATGATGTGGATGGAACTAGAAGGTATTATGCTTAGCAAAATAAGTCAATCAGAGAAAGATAATTATCATACAATCTCCCTGATAAGAGGAAGTTGAGAGGCAACGTGAGGGGTTTAGGGGATAGGAAAAGAATAAATGAAACAAGATGGGATCGGGAGGGAGACAAATCATAAGAGACTTAATCTCACAAAACAAACTGAGTGTTGCCAGAGGGAGGGGGATAGGGAGAGGGTGGTGGGATTATGGACATTGTGGGGGGGAGGTGTGCTGTGGTGAGTGCTGTGAAGTGTGTAAACCTGGCGATTCACAGACCTGTATCCCTGGGGCTAAAAATATGTTATTAAAAAAATTAAAAAATTATTAAAAATATATGGCTGGCTTGCAAGATGGAAGGTGGCCATTAGCCCAAAAATGTGGGAAGCTTCTAAAAGGCAAGGAAATGGATTCTTCCCTAGAGCCTTCAGAAAGAAAGGCAGTTCTGCCAATACTTTGATTTTGCCCAGAGACTTACATCAGACTTCTGACCTACGGAACGGCCTAATACAATAAACTGCATTGCTTTAAGCACTAACTCAGGGGATGATTTGATATAGAAACAGATAAATAATAAACATATTTTGTCACATAGAGGAAAAAAGTAGCTGCTTTGGAGTCTTTATAAACATTTCACATACCGCTAAAGTAGTCCCTGATATTTCAACCTAGTGTCCTATAGAGCAAATGTGAAGGCAACCGATCTACACTAACTTCCCAAGAGACGGAGAAACTCCTTTCAACAGTATCAGTAAGAGGGACTACAGTCACTGAATAAAGAATAACCAAGTATTCCAGGCCTTGTTTGCCTTTGGGTCTATCAATGCCAATCTCTCATGCCTGGTTGTACCTGCAAGTTTTTCCTCTGTGGAGCATGGGATGGTTCGTGAGGGTCATACTCGAATCACCATCCTCCTGTGCTGGGAGTTCTCCTGCTTGCAAACTGTTCACCACTGGTTGTCGTCTTTGTGTCTGCAGAGCCTTCACACATACCTCCTCCCTATCCCCTTGTGCTCAGCTTTCTTTTCTTTTCTTTTTCCTTTTCTTTCTTTTAACTTTCTGCCTTCGTATTCTTCTAAGCCAGAGCAGTGGATTTTGGCCACGGTGCTGTGGCGTCCCACCGTCTACACAATGAGTAATCAAGACGCCACAATGGAGCTTTTGTTCATTGCAGTGGTGGTAGATGGTACTGAAGCTTCTGTACTTTTTATTTTAAAAATCTGATTTTAAATATTATATTATTATCATACTGAAATAATGTATATGTTCATGTATAATAAAACTCACACTCTGTTGTATGCTAAAGTGGTCAACACTGGGATAGAAAAGGCTGCAGTTTCCTGTAGCACACGGCATTTATGTGTAGCTCATTAGACTCAGCTCTAGTCAAACCTATTCTGAAGTGAGGATTAGCATTTTGGAGAATTCCTCAAGAACCCTTCCAATGACAAGCAGTTTACAGCACGCTTTAGTCTCTAGGGAGAATTACCATACAACGCAACAGAATGCACACGTTCCTCATCAGGGATCCTCTCCAAACTGCCCACAAGCTCCAACCTGCTCTGTTTCTCCAGCATCAGACTGCCATCAGGTATAACCTCTGTCTTCCTCTGCTACTAAACTAAGCTTCTAAAAATGCCCTCTTTTTGCCCCCTAATTCATCTCTTTTGCCATCTTGAATATTGTTATGGGACTGAAATGCGTCTGAGTTTATACCACCATCAAGCCACCCACTGATAGAATCTTAATAGGGTAAAATATTTTACATGTTGTCTGACATGCTTGCAAAGCTCTGGTTTAAAGAACAAAAGGGTGTGGGCTTCCTGAGTGGCTCAGTCAGTTGAAGATCCAACTCTTGCTTCCCGCTTAGGTCATGATCTCATGGGTCGTAGGACGGAGTCCCAGGGGGGCTCTGTGCTCAGTGAGTCACTTGAGGATCCCTCTCCCTCTCTCTCTGCCCCTCCCCTCACTCACACGTGCATGCACATCCACATACTCTCTCAAAATAAATTTTAAAAACCTTAGAAAAAAAAAAGAATAAAAGGATTTTAGCCAGAGCCTTTCCTCTTCTCCTGGAGTTATAACCAGCTCACATCTCTACATACCATTTATAGTCTACATGATTGGCAATCACCCCCAAAATGCCCATGGGAGGTCATGTCTTCAGAGATTTCTCTGGAAGTTCTCTGAATAAAAACATGGCAAAAGCAGGGTTTTCAGGACTCCTTATTAGGAAAGTTTCTGGAACCCTGCTTTTATACCAATTATCATCTACTTTCCAGATTTTCTTCGTTGCCAAACATTTTCACTTACTGAGTATTGGCAGTCTCCAAACAAGACAGATTCCTGGCCAAAATATTACCAAAAAAGTCACGGATACTTGCATTCTTTGGTTCCATCTGTATATGTGCATGCATGGCTGCACTTGTGATTGATTTGATTTGATTTAATTAGAAGATTAAATTTACAATGTATACAGTTGAAGTCAAGCAGTTTAGATAATGTTCATTCACTCTTAAATCATTTTGTCTTCTTTAATAGCTACCAGGAGCAGCAAGGCAGAAATCGGTATCTAAGGCCATGCTGTTTAAATATTTATATTTCCTGTTTGAATTGGATTTTTCTAAATTTTAATTATTTCTTTTATTTCTCTAAACCTTTTTTATCAAATGCTACTAATAAGGAAGAAAAATTTAATCAAGATTTTATCACTTCTTTGCTTTTCTTTTTTCCCCCTCCCCCAGATGAGATAGAGCTGAAAGATTTATACTAGGAAGACAAAAATTAAGACTAAACATGGATTTTTCATAAAAGTAGGTAATTTATTATGTTATGATATTGACATATACAAACGCATTCCTTTGTTTTCAGCAAATGCCAGCTTTATTTTCCTGATTGTACCCTTACTACCTTTTCCTCCTGATAATTATAACCTACCACAGAGTTCCACATTCAAATATTCCATTCAAATAGTTTGCCCAAAAGATGTGATAATTGGTTAGGAATATTTTAATCAGTCTTTTTTTTTTAAAGATTTTTTTAAAATTTATTTTTCAGAGAGAGAGAGGGAGAGAGAGCGAGCACAGGCAGACAGAATGGCAAGCAGAGGCAGAGGGAGAAACAGGTTCCCCGCCGAGCAAGGAGCCCAATGTGGGACTCGATCCCAGGACACTGGGATCATGACCTGAGCTGAAGGCAGCTGCTTAACCAACTGAGCCACCCAGGCATCCCTATTTTAATTAGCCTTAAGGGGGAAAAAGAGTTTATGCCTAAATATATCATTCTCATTATAGATATTTATGAGAACTCAGTACACAAAAATCAGACCCAGGTTGTGTCATAGTCCCAAATGGTACAGGGGAGATAACATATATACTTTATTGGTAATTGAAAATTCATGAATTAGGAAATCTGTCTAATGTTCTTTTATGAGACTTAAGGTTTACTGTACAGGGTATTATTAAATGATTGAAATATTATTATTATTTGACTATCTACCATGGCCTAGGAATGAGGGTACACATGCAAATGGGATTAAAAAGTGACTCCTTGAAGCTTATTTTTAAATTTAAATACAGTGTTGTTAAACTGTTGTCCCCAACTCCTCAGTGGGTCATAAAATCAGTTTAGAGATTTATATCTAGAACTCAAATATATATATATAAATATTTATTAGTATATTAATAAAACATTTCATATCTTTGTTAATATAGTAATATATTTTATATAATATACATATAAACATAGATATATTTATATATTATATATTTATTTTATATATTATATAAAATATAGCCTATATTTATTTTATAGTTTTATATTTTTAATATTTTATATAATATATTATATATTATATATTATATATATTATATATATAAAATAAATATATGATTGAAATATATAAAATATATATGAGATATATAAATGGAATTGATAAAATAGAATGAGAAATTTTCAGAGTTTATCACCTCTATCCTTGTCAAGAATCTGTGTTTCACGAAATTTTTGTTTTGGTTTTGTGTGTATCTGTGTGTACTGTGTGTGTGTGTGTGTGTGTACTGTGTCATTGCAAAAATAGTTTTTACTTTGGATTGTGACCCAAACTCTTACAAACAGTGCTGTAAAACAAAAATTAGTAAACATGTGAATAAATAATAGGCTAAATGAGTTGGATACAGTACGTGTTGGAGGGGAAATGGGGTGGTTTGTGGAAGAGCAGTGAGAGATGGGATGGTCAGGACAGGTTATGGAAAGAGATGTTACAGAAAATGAGATCTGTAGGATAGGAAAGTGCCTGCCATCTAGAGAGTAAAGAAGAGCTTTATAGGTGGAAGAAGAAGTCTGAATGTCCTGGTGTGGGAACAGATTTGGGCCCCGTTGAAGTACAGGCCTGAGAAGAGCAGGGCTAGAGATAAGTGAGAGGAATGTGAATAAAGGAAGTTGAAGGGAAGGGTAGACCTCATAGCACATTAGAAGCCATAGTAAAAATAAAAAAATTTAAAAATTTAAAAAAAAATTTTAAAAAAGGACTTTGTTCTATTGAAAGGGGCAGATTTTGGAAGCTTTATATGCCAGAGAATGCCTTGATCTAATTTTAGTTTGTGCAGGTCAATCTTGTAGCTATGAGCATAATGAAAAGACTACAAATCATGGAGGGGGCTATTATGGCTATCAAAGCAAAGGAGGTGTGTGTGGCTGCAATTAGTTGGAGGTAGTAGAGATGAAGAAAACGGTGCAGAGGTGGATAGGTTTTAGAGGTAGTACAGCTATCATTTATTTATGGATTTGTGTGTGCTGTTTGTCTGGAGATGGTGGGAGAGTAAGAGAAATAAAGGTATCCAAGATGATGTCCAAACATTACCCAATGGTGGCATCTTCTACTGAAACAAGAAAGGCCAGGGTGGGAATAGGATTTGGGTAGGAAGGTTTTAGTTCTAGATGTTTATTTTTAACATGTATGTTCAAGATGCCTCATAGACACATTTTTCATTCATAGCACTGATCATATTTTCTAATTATATATTTATTTGGATAATCATTTTCTTACTGTAAAAGTTCCTTGAGGCAGTGCTCACAACTCCTGCTTATTTTGTGTGTTGCATCAAGCCATGCATGCCTGACACAAACAAGCATTCAGGGAATATCCACTGCATAAACTACAGATGCTTTGGTATTAATGAACCCCCGAATGAATATTAGTGATCAAGTTTCTTTTAGTGATTATTTTTCTTCACAGAAATTAAGTTTTAACAGAAGAGAATTTCTACTAACATAATGGTAAGGCAAGAACAATGAGATATCTACTCAGAACTATGACACTAGCATCAGTCTCTAGTTTGTCACATGCTTCTATGCAACAGCCTTCTAGAGTAGTGGGTCTCACACTTTAGCACATATTGGTTTCATTGTGAGAGATCTTGTTAAAAATGGGATTGCTGAACCCTATTCTTAGAGTTTCTGATTTAGTAGATCTAGGGTGGGGCCTGAGAGTTTCCATTTCTAACAACTTCCTGGTGAAGGCAGTGATGCTGATACAAGGAAAACCAGTGCTCTAGCAAAACAAATGTTCACGGGTTTCTGAAAGAAGTCTACAAATGGACTGTAAAGTACTCATATACACCATATACACTTTCCTGGAAGGAAGTATGCACATTTTTGAGGTATATGCTACGTGCATTTTTTTGGTAATAGTGCCTGCCTATTTCGTCAGATTCTCAAAGGGCTTCAAAATTTAATTTACATTAAGAGCAGTGGGATTCAATCATGGATATATATTAAAACTTTCTGGAGTCCTAGCTCTTCCAGTCCATTGATGTTTGACTTTAGGCAAAATATTTAACCTCTTTGTGTCTCAATTTCTCCATTCATAAAATGGGGACAATAATAGTACCTATCACATAGGTACTGTTATTGAAATTCAAGTAAATTAATAGTGCCCATCATTCAGAGATGTACCTAAAAAGTACTAAATAGGTGGTTGCTACATAAGATTAAAAGCCTGGAATTGTTTTTCAAAAGTTAGGTTCCAACTCCAGTGGTTCTAATGCTCATGAAGAGTTGAAAACCACTGCTGTGGAATGAGGAGAAAGCAAACAGGGAGATAAACAACCTTCTTTCTTCAGAGTGTGGGGTTAATTTCCTCTCCGTGAATTTAGCTCCCCTTCCCAAAGGAGCTGCTTAGCTAAGAAATGAGAGAGGGCGAACAAGAGCCCTAGCGTCTTGGAAATGAATTTAGCTTCGTAAAATTTGCTTACTGTAAAAAGACAGCATGCTGTCTTTCTTTCTTGTGGTAGTGAACGGGGCTGAAGGGAAGGAGAAGGAAGAACATTGGTTTTATCTATGTTGATTGTCAGTTTTGTTTAAGAGCAAACAAATCATAAAAGCATGTCCTACCCTACAACCCAGCACTACTGGGTATTTACCCCAAAGATACACATGTACTGATCTGAAGGGGGAATGCGCACCTTAATGTTTATAGCAGCAATGTCCACAGTAGCCAAACCAAGAAAAGAGCCTACATGTCCATCAACAGATGAATGGATAAAGAAGATGTGGTATATGTGTATATAAAACAGAATATCATGTAGCCATCAAAAAACCTGAAATCTTGCCATTTGCCACAACATGGATGGAACTAGAGGGTATTATGCCAAAGGAAATTAGTCAATCAGAGAGGGACAATTATCATAAGATTTCGCTGAATTTCAGAAATAAGACAGAAGATCACAAGGGAAGGGAGGGAAAAATGAAACAAGACGAAACCAGAGCGGGAGACAAACCTTAAGAAACCTTAAGTTTGTCTCAGGAAACAAACTGAGGGTTGCTGGAAGGGAGTGGGGTGGGAGGGATGGTTGGGTTATGGACATTGGGGAGGGTATGTGCTATGGTAAGTGCTGAGAATTGTGTAAGACTGATGAATCGCAGACCTATATCCCTGAAACAAATAATACATTACATGTTAATTAAAAATTTGTTTTCTATAATGTGCAAAAACTTGCCAAAATTCATTAAACAAAAATAGTTATAATAAAAAAGTGTCCTAGAAGAATCAATGAAACAAGATGGGATTGGGAGGGAGACAAACCATAAGTGACTCTTAATCTCACAAAACAAACTGAGGGTTGCTGGGGGGAGGGGGGTTGGGAGAAGGGGGTGGGGTTATGGACACTGGGGAGGGTATGTGCTTTGGTGAGTGCTGTGAAGTGTGTAAACCTAGCGATTCACAGACCTGTACCCCCGGGGATAAAAATACATGTTTATAAAAAAATAAAAAATTTAAAAAAAAAAAGTGTCCTAATAGAAGACCATACTAATATAAAGAAGTGATCAGAGAAGTACACACTGAATGTGCCTGCCAGGCTTCAAGAGGATACCAGTCATCCTTGCTTCTTGGAGTTTATGCCCTTGTCCACTTCCTCCCACACTAAGCTGAACTGTGTGACCAAGAAGTTGTGGTGCGAGGGACGGGAGCCTAACTTCCCAGGCTCAGTCAGAAAAGACACTGTAGTTTCTACCTCTTCACTTACGGCACTCACTCTGGAAGAAGTGAGCTGCTGCCAGTGAGGGCAGTCAAGCAGTTTGTGAAGAGCTCCACACTGAGAATAACTGAGGCCTTCCACTAAGAGCCTACAAGGACTTGGTAGTCATGTGAGTGAACCCCTGGCTAAACATTCTTCAGTCCAGCAAGCCTTCAGCCACTCTGCCCCAGTCAGCATCCTAACTGTAACCTCACAGGAAACCCAACCTAGAGCCTCCTCTCCCACAGAAACCACGAGAGATACTCTGTATTCATTTTTTGTTTAATACACAAGGGTTTTGGACAATTTGTTACACAGCAATAGATAACTGATGTACTAATCCCAAACTTTATATTTTTTGGACAATTGCCTGAGTTTCTCTTTTGTTATTTTGGTGCTACTGCAGGTGATGAGAACATTTTATTCTTTACTCCCACTTAGGATATAAAGAAATTATTAGCTAGTGAAGTGGGCACGTCATATGAAGGAGAGAAGGAGAACCCAGTCTCTTGCCTTATATTTTCCTGAGGACTCACATTCAGACAGGGAAAAAAAAAAAAAAAATCACAAGACTCTTGACCTGTACCAATCTCAAGAGTTAGAGGCCAGCTGTGCTCATGAAAACAGAGACACTGAATTGAGTCAACAAAATATTTAAATTAAAATACAGTGGTAAAAGAAAAATGTGACAAAGCTCGGTGTTTTTTAGGAGCTCAGACGGCCTGGTTGCTTATCTGACTCCTTGGATTGCTGGTGTACATGAGTGTTCTTTATTTAAACATCAAATAAATTACCAGATTACGTGAAATACTACAAGAATTTTCTTACAAGAGCCCAAGTCTGGGTAGACAGAAAGAGTTTTATTGCTACTTACATATGGCTATGTAAGAATTTAAAATACCTGAACTGGTGATGCGCCATCTCTTTGTTCTAAAAAAAAACCAGTCCCTGGGCTTTGGGGGGACTCATTTCTATTTCTCTGGGATTTTGCTAAAGTTAAAAGATAGAATTAAAAATCACTGGTGCTGTGAAGTGTGTGAACCTGGCGATTTACAGACCTGTACCCCTGGGGATAAAAATATATGTTTATAAAAAATTAAAAATTAAAAATAATATATAGAAAATAAAGTATAGATTCTAAATTATGAATATTAAAATTAAACTTTTTCAACCTAAAAAAAAAAATCACTGAACTTAATTTTAGGACACACACGGGGTGTGTCTGACAAACGGATCTCCTTGTGTGGCTAGTGAGGCCACATCCACAGTCTAAGTCAGTTTAGCCCTGTTTTTGCTGTGTGATTACGTTGTGAGTTGGAGATTGGGGACGGAAGACCATTTAATTAGGTTTTACTCTAATACACTCATTTCTATCAAAGGAACGCAGTATATTACTCAGGTGAACATATTTTAATTATCTTCTACTGAAATAGATTACAGGGTGAGTTAGTAGACAGTTAAAGGTTAAAATGAATAATGGTATTCCAACCACTCCTGAATGCCTATTTTTCTTTCCTTGTTATTTTGAAGCTAAGTGTTTAAGTCAGCATGTTCTAGATTAATTACAGACACAATTTATACTCTCAATCTTTTCTGGAAATACAAAACATGTAGTTTTAACTTAATTGTTGGTGTGGGGGGAGAGGGGTGCTACCAGAGAGGAGGAAACTGTGAAATTCGTTTACTGTAAGTGTGAAAGAGGCTCCTTGCCTCCCAGTTGAGGTCATGTGAACTAACACTGATGAGCGAGTTCCCCTAAATGTCTGAGAAATACTATGTTTAGAAAGTAAAAAGCAAAGTGTTCACAAGCTTCATTTCTAGTTCTCATTTGATGGCCATTCCCAGCTCACCTTGTAAGCAGGATTTATTTCCTATCCCCATCCCTCCCAATTTTTAATTTTAATATATTTCCTTTCTTATTTTGATTTCAGATCTTTTGGAAGGGTCATCGAAGATGTCCCAAACACCTTAGTCAAGTCAATCTGCTGGAAAGTCCTAAGTGTACCCCGAATGTATCAATATCTTCAAGAAGATGATAAAGAAGGGGCAGGGGCCGGTAGGAGGAGGAAGGAAAGAGCAGAGGGAGAAGAGCAAGCAGAGGGAGGTGGGGATGAAAAACGTTCCTCTACCTTGGTCTCTCCCTGGTTTTCAGCACTTACTCTCAGTGATCTCTAGTTCCTCATTAAATGCCATGGGGGGATCTAATGGAATGTTTTTAGACTTCAGATTATAGAGCTTGACAGTTGGTTTTTATTAACTGGCCTGTGAAAATCTATTTGATGGCTAAAATCTGGCTCCCTCTCAGTTTTACCATATGTTTTGTGAGCTGTGCTTGCTAATGTAAAACAGATCATTATGTATTAGATCACTGTCTGTGTTATTTAGTTGACACTTGAATCTCAAAGGCTTATCTAATGAAAGCCATCCTTATGGACTGAAGCTCTACTATGCTATTTTCCAAACATCAATAAGGACAATTAAACTGATGAGGAATATATTTCAATAGAATGTTCCTGAAATCATACAGAAAGTTTTAGCAAGTACAATCCCTGGTTCTAATCAGGACAAAAATCTTTCTGAACTATGTAGTTAACCTACACCGCATGCATATATATACACAGTATTCATCCACCCTGGATTTTCATTCAATGATTATTTATTAAGCACCTATAACTGCCAGGCTTATGTAAAAGATTAAATACGGTCCATATAGTCCTTTACCCCAGAGTTCATAATGTCATATAATTGAGAATGTCATTAGTAAGACCATGCATTCTACTTAAAAACCATGAAAAGGTTTACTCTGTAAAACATATATTGAAACACACTGAACAGTTAAATAAAATACAGGCAAATTTTTACCAAAATCACCAGTTAAAGTCCCACCATAAGATCAATAAAACATATGCAAATGGTAAAGCTAGTCATCCACCTTCTATGACATTTCGCTTTGTAGCATTATGGTACAAAAAAGCACCAACTGTTTCAAAATAGATTGCATTTTGTTCTACAAAAAATGATAAATAAAGTTTAACAAAAAGATGTAAATACTAGAGGAAATTTATTTGCTTCCATTGGAATATGACTCCAAGGAAAAAAAATGAAAAATGGCTTAACATGAATCCAATATGTATTTCTATTTTTCTTTTGAATAGAAGACTTAACAAAATAAGCAGGTTTTTCATTCATTTTTAACAGAGGTTCATTTTCCTTTACATTACTGAATACTCTACAGACTTTTTTTGACATAAGAGTGTAAGCCTTCTTGGCTGAGTTATTAATATCTTCCTTGTCATTTTTCTCCAGATGAGTTTCATGCTAATGGACTTAACTCAGCCTTTCTCCTTTCATTTCCTTGAGACTTATTTTTTAGTTCTTTTCTCCTTTTAATTGTGATTTTTCTTCTATTCTTCTATCTCTTATAAATTTAAAAAAAAATATGATAGTCTCAAACTGTAGCATGCATCAGAATCACCTAGAGGTCTTATTTAAAAAACAGACTGCTACACCCCATATTTTGAGAACCACTGGCCCAGTGAATCCAGAAAACTTAAATATCAATAAATATACTTTGCTCTTGCCTTTATTTTAGGGTGGTGGGGACAAATGCAGCACATAATATATTTTGTTATCATTATTTGGAGGGACTGAGGGGCAAATATAATATATGATCTCTCAAATAAACTTATCCCATCTAAACTGATAAATTAGTCCAGAAATCCTATTTCAGTTTTTGGGTGATTCTTGTGAACAGTCACTGAAAATTTAGATGAATAGAGCTGTCTTTTTGTAGTAATGAGCATCAAGAATTAGGGATCATTTGTTGTAATTTTGTTTTCATTTATTGTCCATTAATCTAGATACGAAATTCCATGTGAAGATAGGTTAATACAAATTAGCAAGATGTCACAAAAATGAAGGTGGGGCTGATAATCAGGGTATGACTGGAAAGAATAGTTTATAATTTACCAAGGAAATACAGCTTGAACATCACTGTAAACACACCATCTTCTCTTACCACACACACACACGCATGTACATTTCGTGGGTAAATGAAAAGTATTTAGGATTTTTTTTTCACATCTATGAATATTTTTTTCCCATCTTATTTAAATTTTTTTTTATAAACATATAATGTATTTTTAGTCCCAGGGGTACAGGTCTATGAATCGCCAGGCTTACACACTTCACAACACTCACTACAGCACACACACCCCCCACAACGTCCATAACCCCACCACCCTCGCCTGACCTCCCACCCCCAGCAAACCTCTGTTTGTTCTGCGAGATTAAGAGTCTCTTATGGTTTGTCTCCCTCCTGATCCCATCTTGTTTCATTTATTCTTTTCCTACTTCCACTTCCTCATATCAGGGAGATCATATGATAGTTGTGTTTCTCTGATTGACTTATTTTGCTAAGCATAATATTCTCTAGGTTCCATCCACATCATCGCAAATGGCAATATTTCATTTCTTTTGGTGGCTGAATAGTATTCCATTGTATAGATATACACTACATCTTCTTTATCCATTCATCTGTTGCTGGACATCTGGTTCTTTCCATAGTTTGGCTATTGTGGACATTGTTGGTATAAACATTCGGGTGCATGTGCCTCTGCGGATCACTATGTTTCTGTCTTTGGGATAAATACCCAGTGGTGCAATTGCTGGGTCATAGGGTAGCTCTATTTTCAATTTTTTGAGGAATCTCCATGCTGTTTTCCAGAGTGGTTGCATCAGCTTGCATTCCCACACATCTGTGATTATTAAACACCTCCTAGAATTACTACAACCATAACACATGGTGAAAATAATTGTTGGGAAATGTTCTCCTTTGAATGAGTATGTGTAGATTACATCAGGCCTGAGTGATTGTACTGAGTTGTGGCTGGAAATGAGCATTTAGGAATAAAACAAGCTATGTTTTTGCCTGTTTTTAAACATAGGTGTCTATTCATGTGTGCATTCATTGGTTCAGAGCATTTCTATTAAGTGTCAGAGAAAGGAGAGAGTAGGGAGATTTGAACAAAGAAGAGTAGGAGCTCAGAGTATAGCAAGTCATGTGTTTGTGAAGCACAACACAAGAACAAACGTTATAGTAGGAAGTATTATAGGAGAATTCTCTCTGAGAATCTCAGGGAAGACTATGTAAGAAGTAACTTCTGAATTAACTTTGAAGAATACGTGAGTCTTTGAGATGCCAAGTAGGAAAAAGCTTGGGCAGGGTGAGGGAAACTTAAAAGAAGTTTTCAGAAAATGTCAAATATCTGGATGCAGCTAGGACATATAGTCTACGTATGGGGGAGGCATTAAACACTAGGGTTGCTGGGGGGAGGGGGCTTGGGAGAAGGGGGTGGAATTATGGACATTGGGGAGGGTATATGCTTTGGTGAGTGCTGTGAAGTGTGTAAACCTGGTGATTCACAGACCTGTACCCTTGGGGATAAAAATATATGTTTATAAAAAATAAAAAATTAAAAAAAAAAAAAACCACTAGGGCTACAGTCAGGTACAGAGAGTCAGGTACTGGTCCAGGCTCTGCTAAGGAGTTTCAACTTTATCCAGTGGTCAGGCAGGCAGCTACAAAGGAAGAACCTGACCCATGAACGTGGAAGCAGGAAATGTGTCTGAACAAGGACAATGGCAAGAAGCGTAGAAAAGAAAATCATGGAGGAGAATTTAGATATAGAGCTTATAATATATATTTGCTAATTAGATGCTGAAGAAAGAAAGAAGTCAACCATGACTTCTCAATTTCTAGCTTAGGCACCTGGAATGATTATTAAGCTATTTTATAACAACAGGAAAGTGGAAGTATCCTCAAGTCATGTTTAAATGTCTCTGTGGTATCTTGGTAGGTGTTGCCAAAGTCCTGAAATCTTAACAAATGGCTTTTAGAATAAGAAAATGACTTATCAGTTATATGAAAACAGAATTTTTATTTTCAGGTACAAAACATTACCCATTAAAAACTGATACCGTTACAAATACGTGCTGTGCTATTGCTTTGAATAACTGAAAAGTTGTCCGTTTCTGGACAACAGTAATAATGATAATTCTCAATAGGACTCAATGGGATGAAGGAAAGCCACCTGCCATCTCTCTGTGTTAAGAAACGCCCACATTCCTGTTACTCGTGGGAGTTCCTGCACCTCTGAGTAATGCTGGAAAATGGGAGGAAAAAAAAATAGGTTGATTATTTTTGCCTTAAGAAAAGGAGGCCAGAGAGATCCTCTTTACAAAGTGCTTTCAATCTCTGTTCCATCCAGTGTCTCTGAAATGTACATAGGTATAGGTTTAATCTCCTCATTCAAGTAACATCAAGAAAGACTAAAAGTGGGAAATAGGAGAAGAAAGAAATCAGTTGTTTCTAGGGAGATTTTATTCACTGTAGAAACTAGTAAGAAACCATTCTTGTCTACTAAAAACTGAGGACCGACATAAATTGACAACCAGTGATTTGTGAGGGTACACTTGAAAATCAGCAGAAAATGGATGAGAAGTAGACCAGAAAGATGACAAGTATGAAATAATAGTTTGAGGTAGACCAAGTAGAAGGTAGACCAAAAAGATATTAAATATAAGAATACTTTAAGTGAGGCTAATGACATTTATGGGGCAACAAGTTAGTTCTGATATACTAAAGGTAGCCAAAAGACCAGTAAAGATGTCAAGGTCAATGTTCTTAAATGTCAGGGTGGCCTGACATATGTATTTGGGCAAAGAGCATTTTTTAGAAGATCATACTTTTTTGAGAGAAGGCCTTCACAATAAATATGTAGAGAGTAAAGAACTCTCAGAAGGTGTTCAGTAGGCAAATATTTGAATTTGTAAGTTAAGAGAGTGCAGGAGCAGTGTGAAGAAAAATTAATGGTATTCGCTGTGCTTACTAGGATGATGATGTGCTCAAAAACTACAAAAGCAGTCTGAGAATCTGAGAATCTTCTTCTATTGAAGTCCAACATGGTAACTCAGTAGCAGTCAACAAAGCTCAGCAATAAGAAGGCAGGCAGTCCAGAACTATCACTTACATTAACAGCACTGAAGCCTTGTCATACTCAGCATGTGGTACACCAACCAGCTGGCTGGCATCATCTCAGATTTTGTTAGAAATCAAGAGAATCCCACCTCCTTCAAAGGTCAACCCACTCAAAACCTGTGCTTCACAAGATTCCTAGGAGACAAGTGGAAAACTAAAGTTTGAGGAGCACTGATATGGGCGACTTTACTAATGCCAGGTGAAAGACAATTGGGTGTCCCATATTGTAATTTTATCTTTATTTTAGCCTAAGATATTATTTTAACCAACTTATTTTCAGTGACTTTGTTTTTCTATTCAAAGATTCATCTGAAAATGGGACAAAGGCCTGAAACACCTCTCTCCCATCCCACACTTCCTAAATGTCGATACAATTTCAGGATATGATCTGAAGACCAGCCACAAGTCCCCATTTAAGAATCAGTGTTTAAAAGCATCCCAAATACTCTTTTTACAGAACTATTAATTAGAAACCACCTGAATCCTTGTGGACCCCATCTACCATCTGGCTGTTATCTTGGGGCCTGGCAGGGTTTGTTCTTAATAAAGACTTTGAAGACACAGACATATGTTACACAATCAATGCCCTGAACAGGACTGTTCTGATTTAACAATTGGCAGGGAACCAAATTCTGTGGATATCAAGATGACAACACAATGTCTGCAGTCAACCGGAATTACCAATTAAACATTTCAGTCACTTACAGGCATCTAGATATTTTGGTGGTGGTGTAAATCATTTCCAACTTGTTGCTTACTAAATTATAGTCCTCAAATTTGTCATAATGGCTAGCAATTATTGAATATTTATTATGTGCTAGGAAACCACTCTCCCTCATTCTTGTCTCTCCTGGTTTTCTTATTTCTCCTTATAATAATTTATAGGCTAGGTATTTCTGTCCCTTGTTTACAATGTGGGAAGTAATGCTTGCTGAGTTTAATAAACTATACAGAATAAGAGCTAAGAAGTTTATGGAAAGTAGCAGAGCCTGAATTCAGACCTATGTCCAAATTATTGTTAAACCTACATTTGCACCTGCCAGGGTAAAGACTACAAGAGTTTTTAGAATAAATTATTTAGAAAAAATTCCACAAAACCAAGTTTGTTTCACAATTTTCTCCCTTCCTATGCTTTCTTTTTCACAGAAAGTACATCTTTTTTTTTTTTAATCAACAAAATAATTTATCCTGGCTTTATTCAGTAAGTTATCACCATAGTGATCAGATGAATTACTGTCTATTACACTAGCAAGGTGGGCAATGTCAGATGTTAAAAAACAAAATAAGTTGGCTCATACACACTGAGTAAAGTTGGGAAAAAGTTCTTTGATTTTAAATTAGATTATTTATTTTACAGCAGTTGATGAGTTCATGAAGTAAAGCAAATAGCTGCCAACAGCTACAAGTCTGGAAGTTCTAGCTGGTTCTTTCTCTCTATTGACCGGACTCTAGCACAGGTTGCTCACAAGTTGGGGTCTGCTGCTTTAGTCACAAGACGAACTATGGAGCCCAAACTATGTAACAACACAGAGTCTTTCCAGGTCAACAATCCAAAACACTACTCCATAATCAATTAATTTTAACAACATTTTAGAAGGCAAGTAGGAAGAGTCAGAAAAATCACTATCAGTTATGCACAAGAGCCTGCCAGATGAATGTTTTTAATTGTATGCCCTCTACTCTGTGAGGTACTCTAAGTCCTCATTTTCTCTAGTAATTATTATGCATGTCACATTTTAAAAAAAGGTGTAGTACACTTCTTGAAGCGACCTATTAGACTGAAATAGTGAAAAGGAAGAAGAGAGAGAAAGTGATCAGATTCACATGCATTTGTGAACACTCTTCCAGGGGATTAAACCTTGAATGGCCCTTGAAGGAGACTGCTTTGAGACTTTGACAGAACTTTCCCCCTTTATATAAAAGTAATCATGGGATGCCTGGGTGGCTCAGTGGTGTAAGCCTCTGCCTTCAGCTTAGGTCATGATCTCAGGGTCCTAGGATTGAGCCCTGCACTGGGCTCTCTGCTCAGCAGGGAGTCTGCTTCTTCCTCTCTCTCTGCCTGCCTCTCTGCCTACTTGTGATTTTTGTCTGTCAAACAAATAAGTAATATCTTAAAAAAAAAAAAAAAGAGTGAGTGCTATTATTTAAAAATCATCATCATCATTATAGTCCCATCCCATTAGCATAGTGCTTTCCAGTTTGCAAAGTGCATTTAACAATATCATGCAATCCTCACACCAACCTGGAGACTCCCTATGTTTTTTTTTTTTTTTAATGTAAATTCATTTAGCTAAGGTATAGTATGGTTTTTGATATAATATCCAATGGTTCCTCAGTTCAGTTATGGCTTTTAAGAAAAAAAAAAAAAATCAAGGTTTGATTGCCCAAGGTTCCATAGCCCATGAGTGATAAAGCTTTCTGAAGTTGGGTTTCCTGGACTCAGATCCCCTGCTGCCTCCTGGCTTGCAATACCACAAATGTTTAGTTTGACCATGCAGGTATCCTGTTCTTGTCTCTAAGATTGTTTTTATAGGATTATCCCATTTGCAATTCATTTCAAGTAAACAAACACATGGTGCGTTTTTATTACAGTTCAATAAATACAAAGAAGAAAAAAACAATCTTTGCTCCAAAAAGTCTTCTCTTCTGGTGGAAAAGAAGATGCATAAATCATAAACTGTAATCCAAATTGCTCCCTTAATATAGTTACCATGACTTCTTGAAAATGTGTGTGAATGTGCAAACAGAATAAGTACCGAATTGTACACTTTAAGTTGATTGAACTGTATGGTATGTGAATTAGCTCTCACTAAAACTATTTTAAAAAGTCAGATAAAAATTCTTTTTAAAAAGGAGATTTTTACCTCAAAAAAGCTAAGATAACTACAAAATTATTTACTCTTGATCTTAGACCTGATTTTTGATGCTGCAGTCTCAGCATTTTGGGTACTGCTTATAGATTAATAACTCTGTTATTAATAACAGTTATTAATCTATAAGCAGTACCCATCTAAGCAAAGTTACATACACTTTGCTTGTAGCATTTCTATCTTCATTGCAGTTTCCAACGAATATTAAATTTTTGAGATTAAATTCCTTAACAGAAATAGCATGCTTAATCCTCTAAAATAACTACTTATTTTAAAAGTAAATGTAATGTAAAACACCAACAGTTACACAAATGTTATTACATAAGAAAAGAGAGGCCTGGCCTAAAGAAAATGTGTACTGGCAAACAGTGCCACCATGGGATTGTTTTAATTAATCACATTCTTCCAAAATGTGGGCAGAAGCCCCCTTGCCCATGGCCCAACCCTCTGATCCAGTGTAAACCTTTCACGTTACAGGTGAGAATGATTATGCACAAAGGTGTTGACCTCTTGGAATGTCCCAAGAAGATCACCAGTGGAAGTCTCTTCCTCTGCTCACTCCTCCACTAAATTGGGATTATCCAGTGAAGTCTTTGTTTATTCAGCAAGCAGTTACTGCGTAGCTTCTATTTTGTAGGCATCACTCCAGACAAGACCCTTACATTACTACAGCTGGTTAAGAAGCAATCAAATGCATACACATAAATACACAAATCAAAGATACTGATTAGTTGCTAGATAGCTGATTAAAATAAGGTTATCCCTGGCAGTGACTTTGGATCCTGAGAGGATGACATTAAAATGAGGCCCACATCACTGCTTACGAAGACTGGTGGGAAGAGAAGTCAAGAAAAACTTGAACTTAGAATGTGCTAAGAAAAAGAAAGGAATCCACGAAACCCCTATGTGTTTGACTTGAGTAACTGGATGAGTGGTCCTGCCAGTATTGCAGGATGTGCAGGAGGAAGAAGCAGGTTTTGACAGGGGAGATAAGGAATTCTTTGTTGATGTTAGAAAGCTGAGATGCCTGAAAGACATTTGAGGAGGATGGGGAAATATGAGGGATGGGACTAAGGGAGCACATGCTAACTGGAGAAACTTACCAGCCGAATGTATTGGTGCTTCCCATTTGACCTAAGGAGATCCTAGATTTGCAGCAGAGTGGCATGGAAGGATGTGGTTGGCGGGAGGCAGAGGCAGAGGCAGAGAGAACGCGCCCGGCTGATACAATGGAGAACAAATATCTAACTGCAAAATAAGGAATTTCTGCCTCCAAAGAGTCTGGTTGAATATTAAAGATGGAAAACTCTCTGTATTTGTGGGTGGGAGACCCAGACTTTACCAGAAAATCAGATATTAAAATCTACTGTGTGTGCCTCTTTCAAGGAATGAAAATGTCTGTATGTTTCCACCGTGTCCCCCAGCATCATGTTTACGTTTTAGCAATGCCAAAAAACAAAACTAATGAAAACAAAAACAAAAACAGTGATACAATGAGAATGAACTCTGAACCACTCTTACCCTATTAATCTATTTTTCATGTTACAGTCAAAATGCTTTTTTGAAGTTGCAAATCTAAACACGACATGATCCTCTGAAATCCCTTCACCATCTTGTGTCAAACTCGTCTCCATGGTCCACCAGCTCCTATATGCCAGTCCCTGTCAATGTCTCCAGCCTTTCTTCTTGCTACCTCTTGCTCATAGGACCTGCTGAGTGTGCTTTCCTCAAATGTGCCTTGTGCTCACTCTCATTGCCAATGCTGTGTCCTCTACCAGGACAAGACAGAGGATTCCTGCTCATCTCTTCCCAGAACTAACTCCTACTTATTCTTCAGGTCTTTGTCATATAACACTTGCACAGAGGAAGTTCTTCTAGAAAGGCTGCCTTGTTCCCTTGTCCCAAATCTGATTTAGATGCTTTACCTCCAGACATTCTATCATTATTAACCTTAATCACCTCATATTACTTGTGACTACCCTCCATAATTTTGTTGAGGGCAGGGACCATGGTGGTCGTGTCCACTGCTCTAACCCCCACACTGAGTATATTTGTGGGCACTTAGCTTCTAGGGACTCAAAATATACCATTGAACAAATACAAAGAAAATTTTCTTCTAGACTATAAGTTACTAGAGGACAGGAAACCTGGACTGGTTTCTGGTTTTCTAACTAAGCATTGTGTGAGGATATTGATAGAATTTTTTGACTTAAGAGTTCGGTTTTGTTTGTTTTTTTTAAGATATATATAGATAGATAGATATTATATAATACATACAATATATATTTCAGAAAGATATATATTATCTATACATCATATATATTATATATACATATGTGTGTATATAGGTATATATACACACACACATATATACATATATACATACACACATATGTATGTATATATATCTATATATACACACATATATATATAGACAAGGAAAGAGAGAGAGACAGGGAGAAGAACAGAGAGGCAGGGAGAGGGAGGGGGAAAAATCCCAAGCTGACCCATGCTGAGTGCAGAACTAAGCTCACTGGATCAGGGGCTGGATCCTATGGCCAGAGCCGAAACCAAAAGTCAGAAGTTCAACCTACTAAGCCACCCGGGTGCCCTTAAAGTTCTATTTTAAAGAGCTCTATTTCCCTTGTAAGATTTGGACTTATTGAGAACAGTATATCAGGGAAAGAGCCCTGCCACTGTCTTTTTGAAGACTTTGGTCAGATTTTAACTTTCATAACCATGGACGCAATTTCCAAATCCATCTCGACAAATATTTGTACCTACTCATGCCTTCAATATGGTCTGCCCTGGTAAATGAACCTCTGTAAGGTAACCCTGTATCTGAGCATGAGCCTATGAGTGAGATACTTAGTATGATCCTGAGGCTTCGATGACTTGATTAAAAAATATATGTTTTTGAGGGCTTTGAAAGACTTGGAGACCTTTATTTTCCTACAATGTGGAAATAAGTTTTAGAACTAATCACAACATTTTAATGCTTCAATTCTTTACATTTAAAATCAAGAACACAAAATCACAATTTACCTAAAACATGTATTATAAGAAGTATAAATATTTGTAATTACCTTCTAGTGCGTATTTCATATCTTGAGCGAAAAGGGTCCACATAATTTCAGCACTTATTTTTCCCATGTTCAGTTCTTGAGGAAACCTAAAACCAAACACATATATGAGTACATCAGAAAGAGAAATCTGTCTAAAAAATGAAACACCTCACTTGACATATATGCCACAGTAACTGATGTCTGGTTCATAAATACTTTTATTTATGAGATTTTTCGTTAAAAACTTTCATAGGCAGGGGCAAAACTACATACCAGAGTGTAGAAATAAACACAGTTATTTGGTGCTGGAAAAATAGACTCCGTAACGTTAGTCCAAGGTAATGGTGCCTGGAGCTCCTGAGGGATGTCTTAGGCTACGTGTGTGTTTGTTCTAAAGAGCCCTTTTCATTGTATCTCAATTTTGAACCGAGAGCAAAAGACTCTGAGTACGTAATAGCCAAAACAACACCTTACATTCATCTGTTAGTCATGTTCCTTAAAGCACGCTTGAGTCCTTCCATTCTTTATTTGCTTAAAATAAATTATTTCAGAAAGACTCCCTACTTCTCTAGTAAAATGGCCCACAGGGGACCCATTCCTCAAGACTCCAGAATTCCCAAGTGTGTCTGTGTTTTAGATCAAATAAACTTCAGGATTAACATTTCTAGTGTTGCAGAATATGCATTCCTTTGTACGTCCTTTCAATCTTATGATAAGGCTCCCAGTAATATAAGCCCAATGAATAGAATGACTCTTTTCATTATATTGAAAACATGACATGCCAATATATTAAGACTGAAAGTATTTTCTGTTCTAATAAATATTTAATATATACATAAATACAAAAAATAACATATACTAAGAAAGAAAAAATACGGTAAGGAATAAAAATAACTCTCACATTCATTTATATTTTTGAGTTTAAATAAAAAGGAGTATTATCAATGCTGAATGGCAAAGAAAGTGTTACCTAAGTTAACATGACCTCAATATGACCTCAAATTAAAAAAATAAGAAAACTGACACTACATAAAACTATTCTAGCCCAACTTTGCACCAAAAGAAGCTGTGTTTCATTTCATCACATATCCCTTACCAACTGCCATCTATCAATTTGTCTAATAATGTCAATTGATATTTTAACAATTATGTGCAGAATCTATACATTTATCAACTATTCAAACTTAGGACACTTGCTATGATCAAAAAAATTTACAGAACTTGAATATACGCAAATTAGTTTCAACATTAAATTTTATCCTATGGATATAAAATAAACTTAGGCATGTAATTTATTTCAAAAGTTTTCATTTATGGATAGCCACTAACATCACATAATTTTTAGTGTATTATTTTTTATGTAATAATTATGTAGCAACAAAATTGTAAGTGATAACATAATGAGAATACTTTAAGCTCATAAAAGGAGGAAATTATTTTATCTTTTTGAATCAAGAATGAAGAACATATTAATTCACTTTATAATGCTCTGATATTAAAAAAATGTACAAAAAGAAAACCATAAAACACCATCTCTCATAAGAACAGTTGCAAAATTCTTCAGTAAAACATGGCATATTTGATCCTGCCATAAATAAAAAGGATAATACATCATGATCAAGAGAGGTTTATCCCCAAAATGCAATGTTGTTCAACATTAAAAAATGAATCAATATAATTTATTGTATTAATTGACTAAGTAGAAAAACTTATCTGACAAAGCTTAATATTTATTCAACGAACAAATAAAATTCTGAAAACTAGGAATTAGAGGGAATACAACATTATAAAAAGAATGTACAAAAACCTACAACAAACATTATACTTAATGGTTTCATACTAATACTGAAATCAAAGCAGTGATATTTACATCTCTACTCATATTAAACATTATACTGGCATTCCTAAAGTTTAAAAAAAAAAACAAGGAAAAGAAATAAGAAAAGGGATATATAGAGTCCCTGGGTGGCTCAGTTGATTGAGCATCCACCTTCAGCTCAGGTCATGATCTCAGGGTCCTAGGATTGAGCCCCATGTCTGGTTCCCTGCTTAGCAGGGAGTCTGTTTCTCCCATTCCCTCTGCCCCTCCCTGCTGCTTGTGCATGCCTGCTCTCTCTCTCAAATAAATAAAAGCTTAAAAAAAAAAGAAAGAAAAGGGGCATATCGATAGCAAAGGAAGAAATAAAATTCTATTTTCAGACATGATTATCTATGCAGAGAATTAAAAACAAAACAAACAAACAAAAAAACAACCACTAGAGAAAAAGTCACTAATGGTCCAGCAGCCTCATGGAATATAAAGTCAATATCCAAATCATTTTATTTTTATACATTAGCATTCAACCATTGGAGATTGAAATTTAAATAACAGTATCAATCATAATGTCACCAAAAGTTATGAAATACTTAGGTATAAATCTATGAAAATATGTACAAAATTTAAATGAAGAAGACTACAGAGTGTTGAGGAGAGACACCAAATAAAACCTAAATGGAGAAATATATTGTACTTGTGGATAGATATATCCAATATTGTTAGGATGTCAAATTTTCCCAAATTGATTTATAGATTCAATCAATCTCAATGAGAATTCCAGCAGGATATTTTTGTGGAAACTGACAAAGTGATTCTAAAATTTACAGGCTAAGGCAAAAGACCAGAAAGAACAAAAAGTAATGTTAAAAAAAGCTGAAGCAGTTACACCTGTCTTCATAGTTTACTATGAAATACAGTAATTAAGACACTGCATTTTCAAATACAAGGTTAATTATTTTCCAATAAATGTTCTAGTGATTCAGTGGGGAAATGAGTCTTCAGTAAGTGGTCCTAGAGTAACTGGATATCCATATGCAAAAAAAGAAAGACCTTTACCCATACTTTATAACATATAAAAAATTAACTCAAAATGGATCACATACCTAAATATAAAACCTTAAACTATAAAACTTCTAAAACAAAACATAGAAAATCTTTCTGACTTTGCACTAGGCAATGGTTACTTAGATGTGATGCAAAAAGTTCAAATCATAAAATAAAATATTGATGAATTATACTATGAAAATTAAAGTTGTTCTTCAAAAAGTACTACTGAGAAAATGAAAACACAGCAACAGTATAGGAGAAAACAGTTTGTAAAACATGTAATTGATAAAGGAATTTTATCCAAAATACATAGATTACTCTCCAATCTCAATAATAAAAAAGTTACCCAATCAAAAAAATGGGCAAAGGATTTGAATGACACTTCAGCAAGGAAGATAATTAATGAAAATTAAGCTCATGAAAATATGTTCAACAGTTCCATTAGGTACTTTCAAAATAAAACTATAAGGTGGTACCGTTATATGTCTGCTAGAACAGCTTAAAAACAAAATGAAACAAAGTAAAACAAAATCTGCCAATACCATGGCTAGCAAGGTTGCAGAGGAGCTAGAACGCTGATCTATTTTAGCTGACAAAAAAAAGAATGTTAGATTCAGATTGGGAAGCAATTTGGCAATTTCTTATAAAGCTAAATATACATTTAACCAGCAGTCCCTCTCCAGGTAGGAGAGAAATGAAACTATATTTATAGCAAACACTGTACATGTTGCTTAATTCTTAATCACCAAAAACTGCAAACATCAGTGTCCTTCAACTGATGAATGGATAAATCAGCAGTGATAGATTCACAGGATGGAATTTACTAAATCATAAAAAGGAATAAAATACCAATACATGTAATAATGCAGATGAGTACCAAATGAATTATGCTGAATGAGAGAAGCTGGGTTCAAAAGCTTATATACGGGGCACCTGGATGGCTCAGTGGGTTAAGCCACTGCCTTCGGCTGAGGTCATGATCTCAGGGTTGTGGGATCGAGTCCCGCATCAGGCTCTCTGCTCGGCAGGGAGCCTGCTTCCCTCTCTCTCTCTCTCTGCCTGCCTCTCCATCTACTTGTGATTTCTCTCTGTCAAATAAATAAATAAAATCTTAAAAAAAAAAAAAAGCTTATATACCATGATTCCAATACAGTATCAGAAAGATAGAAAGAGAAAATGTATCAGTGGTTGCCAGTGGCTTGGTGAAGAAGGGTTGACTATAAAAGAATGTGGAGAAACTTTTGGGATGATAAATATATTTGATATCTTAATGTTGGTAATTACAAGACTATGTGTTTGTTTTTTATTTCATCAGTTTCTGCTCTTCATTATCTCCTCATTTTCTTTGAGTTTAATATGATGTTTCTTTTCTGAATTCTTAAGAAAGTTTTTTAGGTAATTAATTTGGGAACTTTCTTCTATTGTTATGTGTATGTAAGGCATAAATTTCTTATAGGAACTACATTTAGCTGTATCTTAAAAAATATTTTGTTGGATATACATATTAATCCAGTCAGACTATTTTAAAATTTTAATTTTGGTATTTTTCTACTTTGAGAAGTCTCCAATTTTACTGTCCTAATTTTTTTTTAACTGAAGTATAATTGACACATAATGTTACATTAATTTCAGGTGTACCACATAGTGATTCAGTATCTCTATTATACTGTGCTTTGCTCACTACACCATCTTTCACAAGACAAGGCTATTACATAACATTGATTATATTCCCTATGCTGTATCTTTCATTCCCATGATTACTTATTCCATAACTTGAAGCCTGTATCTCCCAATCTCCCTCACCCATTTTGTCCATGCCCAAACCCCTTCCTTCTGGGAACCATCAGTTTGTTGTTCTCTTTATTTATAGGTTTCTGCTTTTTGTTTGCTTATTCATTCACTTTGTTTTTTAGATCCCATACATAAGTGAAATCGTATGTTATTTGTCTAATCTTAGATTGATTTCTTAACTTCGGCTCTTTTTGTTGCTGTTTTCTCCTTAGCTTATAGTCAAAGAACATATTTTGAAGGATTTTGATCTTTTGAAATTTGTTGAGATTTCCTTTACACGCCACCATGTAGTTAACTTTGATAAATAATATTTATTTTACATTTTTTCTTTTCTTGAACATAGTTTTGGTTATTTTTTCTGTACTATCTTCACATTAATTTTCTCTTCATTTGTGTCTAACGTGCTGGTAAATCCAGTATTATTTTCATTTGTTGTAGTTCTCAGTTCTAGAATTTACTTTCAAGTGCATAACTAAATATTTCCTTGTTGTTAATTTCTTAAATATATATTAATTACAATGATAACATCTGAGTATCTAAATTCTGTTGTACTAATCT
This sequence comes from Mustela putorius furo, assembly GCF_011764305.1. Classification (NCBI taxonomy): domain Eukaryota; kingdom Metazoa; phylum Chordata; class Mammalia; order Carnivora; family Mustelidae; genus Mustela; species Mustela putorius. The sequence goes on along the minus strand of NW_025422382.1, from coordinate 1,816,072 downwards.
CTTATAATGTCTACTGTTTTTTATTGAATGAAAGACTTTTTGTGGAAAATGTATATTCAATTTAGGTATCTGTAGGGCGTTAGTATTCTTCAGAAAGAATTTATTTTTATTCTGGCAAAGTGTTTTAGGGTTTGAGACAGATGACCTTTATCCATTTAGGGACCGAGTTTATTCAAAGTAGGTCTGTATTTTACTCATACTCCTAGCAGGTATCCCTTCGTAACCCAGGTTGTACGCTTGGGATGTTCACGTGGACCCACTACTTCACAGGGCCTGAATTTCACTTATGCTCCTGTTGCTGTGTTCAGCTTTCTCAGTTTTTCAGCTGCTACTTTCTGTCGAGCTTCTTAGGCTCTCAGTCTTTGTCTCTAGCTAAATCAGTTAAGGCTTCTAGGGAAGAGTGTCATCACATACCCAACACAGTTTTCTGGTAAATGCATGTGTAAATCATAAGAAATTCAAGGAGATAAACAAATAAATTTATATTGACTGGGACGCTTGGGTGGCTCAGTCAGTTAAGCATCTAGTGTTTACCTTTGACTGTGGTCATGATCCCAGGACCTGGGGATCATGTTCTGCATTGGGCTCTTGCTTGTCAGTGAGCCAGCTTCTCCCTCTGTCTGTAGCTGCCCCTGCCTGTGCTCTCTCTCTCTCTGGCAAATAAATTAAATCTTTAAAAGAAAATAACAATTGATGGAAGAGGTAAACTGTGCACCCCAATTAATAGTTGTAATTACCATAAGAAAAGACTCTAAAAGTGACTTCTAAAATACTTTTTTTCCTTTAATATGGTAGCCTTAGTGAGATAATTTCAAAACAAGGAACCTAAAAATTAGCCGTTTATCTCAGGATTTTCTCAATTACATAATCAATCAATGTCAAGTGTGATTTTCATCATTGAGAAACTGTGGGTTAAAAGGTCTCATCACTAGTATTAAATCCTCAACATGGCAAACCTACACCAAACCAAGCCACCATTTAAAATAAAAACAACACATAGAAAAACACACACTATATATAAAAACCAAAGGAATAATATTAATATAAAAGGAACTGTCATAAATCTATAGGAAAAAAGATGAGTATTAGAAAAAAATGGTTAATGGAATGGTCATTTTTTAATTATTTATTTTTTTAAAAGATTTATTTACTTATTTATTTGTGTGTGAGAGAGAGAGGACACAAGCAGGAGGAGCAGTAGGCAGAAATAGAAGCAGGCTCCCCACTGAGCAGAGAGCCCAATGGGGGGCTCCATCCCAGGACCCTGGGATCATGATTTAAGCTGAAGGTGGACACTTAACTGACTGAGTCACTTAGGTGTGTAAACCTGGTGATTCACAGACCTGTACCCCTGGGGATAAAAATATATGTTTATAAAAAATAAAAAATTAAAAAAAAAAAACCTCTCAGTCTACTACTTGCTAAGCTCTACTACTATGCAGGAGACATCTTTGGAGCTTGAGATATTTTTGTGATCTGTCATAGAAGTTTTGCTGATAGTGTATTATGATATGCTTATTCCAAATTTGGTTGCACTTATCATTACCGATGGAGATAATGGACACCCCCTGCTAGAAAAAAAAGAACTCAAAGCACGTTTAGTTATATAATAGTTACAGAGGGTCTTCTGAAATCTATACTTTTACTTTGCTACTTCTCTATGGTATTTTTGGTGCATTTAAAAATATTTCTTGGGCTCTTTCTTACAAATAATCTAGTTAAATAAAAAACATCACTATTTAACCCTGAACTAGAGAGTAAATGGAGTCATCAACCTCTGCCACAATGCACAGCATCTTCTCCTTTCCACAATTTTGTGGATCCTTCCATTATCAAGACTATGAAACCTGTGTCCCTCCCCTCTTCCACCCACCGCTTCCCTTATCCAAGCCTTAACCTTCGTTTGCCTCAAGACTTGCACTCCATTATCTATTTGCCTCCATTTCTCTCTCCTCCAGTACACTTCCATATTACCATGGAAATTACCTTTTAAAAACACAGGACATACTATTTCAACACATTTATTTTTAATTTTTAAAAATTTTTATTTATTTTTTTAATTTTTTTTAGTTTTTTAGGCCACAGTATTTTACACTACAGCTTCAAAACCATCAACTGCTTATAACATATTCATTAGCATAGAAAAGTATCAAATCATTAATGTTACTTTCTTGGCCAATGAAGATCTCATCCTGACTTTAACTTGTATCTCTACTCTCTAAAACTTTGATGCTCTACCTACCGAGCTTACTTATAATGTCTCAACATATCTGATGTCCCATATCTTCTCATTATTTTCCCCATCTATTCTCTTTCCTCCTGATTTTCCATTTGACCCTAACTGCCTCTTCCTTCAAAGCACAGCTCGTATGACCTCTCTCCAAAGTCCTCTGTTGCACTCAAGGCAGAATTAGCCATGATTTCTTAGCTGTGAAGGATAAGGGCAAAGAAAAGGATACCAAGACTATAAACTGCATCACAGCTCACTTAATATCAGGAGTTAGTAATTGTATTGGTGCTTAACTTAGTCTATCATTTATAAAAGGAGGTTTAATGAAATAACCCATCTATTCCAACACTGTTAGAATGTCTCCTGTTTTTAATTTGTAGCAATTAATACAAAGCATAAATGTTTTAAATCTTGAATCCCATGAGACACAATAATTTAATAACCCCATTATCTGCAAATCTTTGTGAAATAAGAAAAACAATCTAACTACTGCCAAATTTGATAATACTGATTCATTAGTCACAACAGATAAGATTAGAATCCATTAAATGTGAAGTATTATTTTGATATGCAAAGTCTGTCTTTGAAGAAAGTATTCTTTGTTACAAATGAGTAAGCAATGGTTCTGTTACCACATGTCTCGCAGGCAACAAGAACTTCATTGGTCAGAATCCAGGAGACATTTAGTTATCTGTGCTCTTCTCACATTCTTAAAAAAAATCACCTTTTGTTAATATGTTCTCCATTTAAGAACATTTGACACACATTAGTGCAATTAACTGCCATCATCATGAGGAGAAGGAACAGCTAAGAAGAATGAACTTAATTGAGCAAGACTCTGCTAGTAAATTATACACTAGCCTTACAAGTTAAAGCTGTATTAAAGGGAAACTAAGACATACTAGAACATTGCAGTTGAGTATCAAAGTTAGCTTAAATATTCAGAGTACTAATTCATCTAATGGAACATTTCCTTTGGTGATAATTTTTCTTTTTGTACTGAAATTCTCCTGCTCCTAAACCAAGTAGATCGCCAACACCATTTAAACCCAATTACCCTTTTATCTTTTTGTTTTCTCTTTATTTACAACCTAAGGCATTATTTTAATGAACTCAAATGTTTAAATAGATATTTAACTTAAACATGAAAGGTAAAATTGGAGATGGATCTAGGTTAACCATTATACTTAATATTTTATAAGGCCGTGTAAATGCCACCCAGCAGCAGCACAGAGGAGAAGATGGGCAGAAATGGCCTACAACCTTGCGCTATGTGCATGGGGGAAATAATAAATGGAATTTATTGAATTCAGATCATTGTTTCTCAAGCTCACCAAGTACCTCCAGGTTAGAGACCTGGAAGGAAGCAAGTCCTCATATCCACCATGTGGGGCAGGAAGCTTGAGGCATCAGAAAAGAGATGGGAATTCACACCTATAGAGGGTCTAGGCAATGCCAGGCTCTGTGCTAACTACTTTCCATGCATTATCTTCTGGAATCCTGATAATGGTCCTATGTCTTAAGTGGTACCTTCCAAATTTTTAAATGTGGAAGTCACCCTGAAAGACATTGCAAAACTTTTCTAAGTTCTCCTGGCTCCGTCTGTCTCACTTAGAAATATTAGATCACTAAACCACTCAAGTCACCTTTCCCTCTAAATACTTAAAACACAGTCATTTTTCTTTATTTTTACTTATTACTTATGCATTCATCTTATTCAAAAATATTAAGGTTATTTACAAAATTACTATAATAAAGTGAGATTTGCCTTGAAAGTAGAGAAACTAAAGGAAAAATGAGGCTATAAAAGTAAAATGAGATTAGACATAGAAATGTGTGCTGTTAGATTCTATAGAGTTATTAAATGTGGACCTCCGTCCTGACATTCCTGGCACCTAACCCACAGTGAAAAATTGATCATTTTTATCTATCTCAATTATTTAGGAAGCAAAGTTCTTTTAAGCAGTAAATTGAGGGGGGAAAAAAATTCATGGTTTCTCCTGAGGATGCCAGTAAGTATATACTGTTTATTAATATTTTTCTTCTGACAAATAACAAATTGCATGTATTTTTTGATTGGCTTATATAAAACTGCAATTGGTACCATTTGGCATATCTTGTGCACTTTAAATTTTTTTGTGAGTCATTACTGTTATAGGTTTATCGTGACCAGATCCAGACTAATCAGGAAAACATCAAAAATGTTTGGGTTGGACTAAAGGATTAACACTCATTGTTTTACTCATGGGATTTTTAATTTACAATTAATCCTTTTGTTTAATTTACGATTAATCCTGTTATCTTCAGAGAGATGCTGAGGTTCTGGTTCTGCCACTTGCTGGGTGTATGATCTAGATAGTTACTTAGCCTCTGCGGGCTTCAGTTTCATCATCTGCAATTTGGGGATGATAATAGTACTGATGTCATTAGAATTAAGTTTAGGATTAATTCAATCATTAAACTGTGTAAGTGCTTAGCACAACACCTGGCTCCAGTTAATTCACTATAGTTCCCTCCATGATAATGATCAATATTTAGAACATCTAGGTATCTAGTTGTGCCTAAATTATCTGGCAAGAAAGAACCCTTGAAAATTCAAGATGAAGCTTTTCCTTCCTTTATGATATGTACACAGAGAGGTAGAAAACTGCAATCTTCACAAGTGATTGAGTTAGTTCAACTCTTAGTATGCATTTTTATAAGAGTGCTTTTAGAAAAGTATCCTTAATCTTTTCAGATAATGTACTGTTCTGGGAATTTGCAGAGAAACACCTTATCTGTTTTAAGAATTCAAACTGGCTGTAATTAACATGAGTAAAAACTTTCAAAACAGCATCTTTTCTTTTGTACCTCTAGACAGATAGTTTTATCTCAGATTTTTTGGTTTTCTGATATCCATTCTCCCTACTGTAAACCCCAGCTCTGCACAACCGATCACGTGTAGGAAGCAAATTGTTTGCTCATATTCCAACAATTCAAACTGAAAGATTCCTTTACACTTTAACATTAGCCTAACTGTGCTTCCAGTGGAAGACATGAGTTGTTCCATGAAATAGCACACTGGGTTAGTCATGCTACTTTGGTTATAAGAATCATAGACTCAAGTTTTAACTACAAATAATTAACAGGTAATTTCTGTAAGCATAATTTGCATAATGGAGAAATAAGACTAAACTGCTTTGCATATTATATGGAAACCCAAGGAAAGCTGAATTCCATTTAACAGATGGAGCAATGACCAGTAGAGTCAGGCTTCACAGAACCATGGACAAGAAGCTTTCACAGTTGACAGCAGTCAGGGGAGTGCAGCACACAGCCATATAGATGGAATCCTCACTCAAGAACTCCAGCAATACCATGACTCTGATACTCTCACCATTTCTGCTTTCCCTTCCAGGTAGCCTTTTTCTTCTTTGACTGACAACTGCCTCATTCCCCTTCCATGCTGTTTATTTCCCATCTTCTGCTTATAATTCATTTATTCTTTTATTCTTAATTCTTATATTCCTGTATTCTTAATTTTTTAAAAAGATTTTACTTATTTATTTGTCAGAGAGAGCAAGCACAAGCAGGGGGAATGGCGGCAGAGGGGGAAGCGGGCTCCTCATTGAGCAAGGAGTCAGATGACGGACTTAACCCCAGGACCCTGGGATATGACCTGAGCCAAAGGCAGACACTTAACCAAGTGAGCCCCCCAGGCATCCCTGATGTATTCTTAATGTGAGATCACTTACTATACATATCTCCAAACCTATAACCTTTCAGTGTCTATTCTCCTTGTCCACTGTCTCATTCTCTGGATTTCTCAGTCTAAACCAGAGAGCAAACCAAGTTTTTCCCCATTAGGTTACCTCAACAAGGGACTATGAGGGAAAGAATTGAATTCCAGAATGACTTGTGATGTGGCAGACACAGTGATTGAGCAATTGAAGACCAATATTTAATTTTGTACATATCTCTTTTCCAACTAAATCTTTGGGTCTCCGACTTTGCTTAGTGCCTGACATATATTGAGTATTCAATATGTATTTGTTCAATTTAAATGAGAATGTTAATGAAAAATGATAAAAGTAAATAGAGCAGGAAATAAAAAATGGAATAAAAGTCTTTCAGCTAAGAGAAAAAAATTAAGCATTTGCCCTATCTTTCCTGTCCTTATTCTATTTCAGGGTAATCAAGTAAGTAAGCCTAGTCAATAAAGGGAAGCTCTTCATTACAGAAAAAATTCTAACTAACAAATATTGAAGGAAAAATATTACAGAACCACAATTTTGCAGTCCCTATTGGAATAAATGGTTTTTGAACTGATTATAAATAATCAAAAGCATCAGAGGAGAAGTCAACAGAGAATTCTAGAGTGCAGGGATCAGGCTGCAAGCACAGACTCATCTTAGCATCACCACAGGGGAAACAGCCAGACTTAATGTGACCCTTGACATGAAGGAGTAGGAAGTACACAGGATTATCTGTTCAGTATCTTGAAAAAGATCGCTAAAGGAACCTGAAAGAGCTTCTAACGTTAATATTCAAATCTGGGGAGTATCATAAATGGAGGAACAAGTTAAATATAAAAAAGAGGTCCAAAAAATTAGTGATCCAGAAAGCACAACATTCTAAAGGGCAATGAATATGGCCTCCATAAGAAGTCCATGGCATGGAGAAAAGAAAAGGGAAGGGACCGGAGATAGAATAAGAGAGTTGGGCTACATAGTTGCCAAATGTAGGATGTGAGCCTTATTTGGATCCTGATTAAAACAAATGTAAGGGGCGCCTGGGTGGCCCAGTGGGTTAAAGCCTCTGCCTTTGGCTCAAGTCATGATCTCGTGGTCCTGGGGTGGAGCCCTGCATCTGACTCAGCAGGGAGCCTGCTTCCTCCCCTCTCTGCCTGCTTGTGATCTCTGTCAAGTAAATGAACAGAATCTTTAAAAACAAACAAACATAAAAAGGCATTTTTAAGGAAAAACAGCAGTATTTAACTGTGGAACAGAAAACACAATACCATGGCATTACCGGCGATGTTATTAATTGTGATAGGCAACAAAATAGTCATCAGTTTTTGACATGAATAATGAAGCATGTAGGGATGAAATGATACGATGTCTGAGTTTTGCTCAAGAAAACTCAGCAAAGAAAAAAAAGCTCAAAGTATATATGAGGAAAATATGACAAAATCTTGGTAATTGTTGAATGTGAGTGATGGATATAAGGATGCATTATACAGATGCTCTATTTTTTAGAATGATAAACAGTTTTGCAAGACATTTTAAATTTTAGTGTTTACAGGTTTTTTTTTGGTTTTGTTTTGTTTTTGAGGGATGCCTGGGTGGCTCAGTCAGTTAAGCAGCTGCCTTTGGCTCAGGTCATGATGCTAGGGTCCCAGGAGTCTGGCATCGGGCTCCTTGATCAACAGCGAGCCTGCCTCTCCCTCTGCCTGCCATTTCCCCTGCTTATGCTCCCTCTCTCTGTTGGACCAATAAATAAATAAATAACATCTTAAAACAAAAAGAAGTCACTTCACTAAAAAGACAATTTAAAAAATTAATTTTTTACTGTACTTACACACGTTACACACACATAATTACTATATGTAACACACAATGTTACAGTAATTTTAGGCATACAACACAGTGATTCAACATCTCTATATGTTATACTATGTTTACAAGTGTAGCTACCACCTGTCACCATACAATGCTATTAAAATATTGTTGACTATATTCTCTTTGCTGTGCCTTTTATTCCCATGACTTTTTCATCTGAAACTAGAAGCTTATGCTTCCTGCTCTCTTCAGCAATTTTGCCCATTTCCATCACCCTCCTATCCAGCAAACACCAGTTTATTCTCTGTATTTATATCTGACTCTGCTTTTTGTTTCTTCTTCTTTTTTTTTTTTTTAGATTCTTCTTATGCTTGGAATTGAATGTTATTTGTTTTCCTTAGTCTGCCTTACTTCACTTAGCATAATACCCACAAGGTTCATTCACATTGTTGCAAATGGAAGCCACAGTTTAAACAAATCAACAGCTTTTAATACTTTGAACAGCATTAGCTCCAAAATAGAAAGAACAAGATAGAGGTCCCTGTTTAAAGTATCTTAAATCCAATCTCCTCAAGCAACAAATAAAATATTCTGGTTTTTTGTTTGTTTGTTTGTTTTTGTTTTGTTTTGTTTTTTAATGATTTGGACATAATGCTCTGGTTCATCCCACACCTTGAGAACATAAAAGCAGCATACTTTATCATTGCATATCAAATAGATCTTTGAAAACTGGTCCGTTTCCTACTCAACGCATTGGTCCTGATCTATATAATTCAGAGAGAAAAACTGAAACTTTACTATATGTATCTTTTGAAGGAAGCTAAAAGAAATTACAGACAGTATCCCTCTGGATTGCTCCAACAACAAAACCAAATTACAAGTACCTCCCTGAAAGGAGGTTGTCTGCACATTTGGTGCCCCAACTTATGGCTTCTAAGGGATGGGACCCCACATCACCTACATCTGAAAGTCAGTGGGTCTTGCATTCACGAGTCCCACAGGACTATAGCAAACAAAGCAGCAGCTTTTCAACACATATAGGAGCATTCCCCCCCCCCCCAGGGCCCAGTGCAGAAGGAATACGCAAAAATGTCCATTTTCCAAGTTTCTCCCTGGAAGGGGCTTAACTACATATTTTTCCAGTGGTTGCCTCAGGGTCTGGCTTCGAATTAGCCTGCATCTACATGCTGACTGCTATCCCCATCCCCCTTTGGGGGCACTGACAAGTCTTGACAAATGCTCAACTATGGGAGACTAAAACAAAACAAAACAAAACAAAACAAAAAACCCTGTGGCCTGGATAATCATAAATGCTTGAGAGACAACCTGGAACTCAGGCTGGGGTGACTGATGAGACCCACTGTCAAGACTGGGAGAGGTGGCTGTTTTTTCTAAAGTGCAGAAACCAAAACAGTCAAGGAAAATGAAGAAACAGGGGACTATGTAACAAACAAACAAAAACCAAGTTACATCACCAGAAACTGATTTTAGTGAAACGGAGGTAAGTGATTTACCCAATTGAGATCTCAAAATAATGGTTGTAAAGATGCTCACTGAGGTCATGAGATCAATGCATGAACAAAGTGAGAACTTCAACAAAGAGAAAAAATAGAAGGCAAAGAGAGAATCTTAAAAGCAGGAAGAGGAAAATGACTTGCTATTCACAGGAGATTTCCATAGGTGATCAGTGGACTTTCAGAGGAAACTGCAGACCAGGAGAGAATGAGATGATATATTCAAAAGGCTGAAAGGAAAAACAATAACTGCCAACCAAGAATACTCTAGCTGGCAAAATTGTCCTTCAGAATTAAAAGAGGTAAAGAATTTTTCCAGGTAAACAAAAGCCGAAGAATTTCCTCATCACTAAACTGATAGACATATGGATCAATAAATCAATAGAACAAAGAAAACAGAGTTACTCTCACAAGTATAGCCAACTGATTTTTGACAAAGTTGCCAAATTAATTCAATGGAGAAAGGATAATTCTTCTAACAAGTGGAATTAAAAAGATAAGCATGAAAAAGAAAATCCCGAAGAATCTTAAAATCTATATTATACCACGTACAAAAATATAACTTGAAATGAATCATAGATCTCAATGTAAGACATCTAGAAGAAAACTGTGATATTAAAAGTTGTTTTGTGGGTGTTGCAAAGATTTCTTAAATAGGACACAAAAAGCTCAAATTATAAATTAATAAATTGGACTACTCCATCAAAAATTTTAAAAAGTTCTTCAAAAGATACTAGTAAGACAACGGAAAAAAGTCACAAATTAGGAGAAAACAATGCAACATTTTATCTGACAACAGACCCTTATTTGGTGTATATAAAGAACAATTATAACTCAATAATAAAATGATAAACACCCAATTTGGAAATGGTAAAAAGCTTTTGAACAGATACTTCATCAAAGATATATAGATTGCAATAAACTACGAAATGATGGTCAACATCAGTATTTAGGAAAATGCAAATTAAAACCAGAGTAAGGGGCGCCTGGGTGGCTCAGTGGGTTAAGCCACTGCCTTTGGCTCAGGTCATGATCTCAGGGTCCCAGGATCGAGTCCCACATCGGGCTCTCTGCTCAGCAGGGAGCCTGCTTCCCTTCCTCTCTCTCTGCCTGCCTCTCTGCCTACTTGTAATCTCTCTCTGTCAAATAAATAAATAAAATCTTTAAAAAAAATTTTTTTTAAATAAATAAAAAGTAAGATGCCACTATACACCTATCTGAATGACTAAAAAAAATCCTAACCATATTGAGTTTTGGCAATGTACAACCACTTTGGAAAGAAGTTCAGCTATTTTAAGAATACAAATCATGTACCTACCATGTGACCCAAAAGAAAAGAAAGAATATGTCTATGCAGAAACTTGTAAACAAATATTCATAGCAACCTAACCTGGGGGCAAAAAAAAACACAATTTTTTACCCTAATCCTAAAAGAGGAATGGAGGAACATTTGGGGGTATATCTTAGAGTGGAATATTACTCAGAAATAAAAAGTATAAAAAATTAAATAATACAAAGTATTGCTACACACAACAACCTGTTTGAATCTCAAAATAGTTGTGACGAGGGAAAGAAGTAGACCCAAAAAATGTACATATGATTCTTTTACATAAAAGGGTAAAATTTCTAAACTAATTTATAGTATCAGAAGTCAGTCTAGTGGTTGCTTGGAGTGAGTACAAAAGGCACATGGAAACTTATTAGGGTGACAAATATATTAATTATCTTGATTGTGGTGAGAGTTTTGTGACTAGATATATATGCCAAAACTAGTCAAATTATATAATTCAAATGTGCTGTTTTACTGTATTGAATTATACTTCAATAAATGTTAACAAGGGAGAGGGAGAACCACACCTTACTATCTGAAAATAATTAATGGTTTTCAATTTTAATAAAATAGTGAAATTTTTATGAGCATCTAGAAAGCTCCTTAATAAATTTTGAAAATGTGAATAAATATTGCTCAAATACTCTATTGTACCTATTTTTTTCTTTTTTTGGTAACTTTTTTTCAGTGTTCTAAGATTCATTGTTTATATACCTATTAATAATGAAGTAGGAACAGAAAGAAGAGATGTTAACTACATATAAGCTTTACTTTAATTTCTTTATTCATTCAACCAATATAAATGCCTGGATATATACTAATATTAAAAAAGCAAAACAAAACTCTTTTCTCAAGTGTCCATTCTATAATTATTATAAATTGTCATAAAATTTGAATAAGTCTTTAAAATAGCCTCAGAATCTGAGCAAATAAGATCATGAAACATAGATTCCAAATACCAGGAAGGCATTCAAGTTTTTTTAGGGCTAGGTGCTCACAGGAAAAAAAAGTGACTCTAAACACTGACATTAAATTAAAAACAAAAATAAAAAGCAAAACAAAGATATCTCTTTCTTGTCTCATTGCCTCTTTTTATACTTAGTAGACTTAACTTAGGTCATAATTTGAATTTTTGCCATAACTGAATGTATTTCCTCCACTTCTTTTTATATAGTTCCAAAAAGTCAAATAAAATCTTTGTATATATTTCATAGTATATGATTAAAAATAATTCTGGGAAACTTTGATTCCATGATTTTATGATATATCTTTTACTAGTCATACCTGGATTTCTAGTATTTGGTAAATGTAAAGAATTTCCCTGATTAGAAGGAAAATCTTTTTCACGTAACTTTTAATTAGCATTTCTGAGAAAATCGCTATTTTCATTCAATAGTGATTTTACCAAATGGCCTATACCAGATCAAGGGCATAAAACATGTATTGATCTCCCTATCTTCAGGAAATCTACCCTGTCTCAAAGAAGGTCCAAAGGATGAAGGAGAAAACATATTTGTTCCATAAAGCTGCCCAAGATGAGTGGATGACATGTCATATATTAAAAGAGAAAGGCACCTGGGTGGCTCAGTCAGTTAAGCAACCAAGTCTTAACTTCAGCTCCATTTGTGATCTCAGGGTCATAGGATTGTGCCCCCCCGTGCGGCTCTGCACACTCAGCACAGAGTCTGCTTGAGATTTTCTCTCCCTCTCCTACTGCCCCTCCCCATATTCATGCTCCTTCTCTCCCCCTCTACATACATACATACATACATTAAATACTTTAAAAAAATAAAAAAGAAAAGAGAAGATACAGTCCTAACCTATCAGAAGAAAGTAAAACCACAGAGTCTCTATAGAGGGTCAGAGAGGTAGGTACTCTGGTCTTTAGGCAGAAAAGGTGAGTTTAACAGGGCAAGGGAGAAGAACATATAAAGGCAAACTAATGACGTTATCATGGTTGCATATCAAAAAGGATCAGTTTCTTCACAGTTAGGAACTGGGGGCAGGTGAAAATCGACAGTTATGGAACAAGCAAAGGAGGAAAATTGGGACACTTAAATTTATTCCTTCTGTACCTGAAATTTCAGTTGAATTCAACACAAGCTTTTTGACACTGCCTTGACCATTATAGAGAAACAATAAAACAAGTTCTCTATAATAAGTCTGAATCTATTTCATGTTCTACTTCATGGTTTGTCTATTGCTATCCTTGCTGCCCAGAGCATTTCAGGTCTTACCAGTAAGTCAGGACATCCTCTCCATTAATCACATTGCAAGTGCCTAGTTTTGTAGACTGAGCTGTTATTTTGCTTTTGCTATATAGCCATCGACATGTAGGCAATACGATAAATCCTAAACAGGCAACACTGAGGTTGCCTGTTTAGGACTGGAACTTCGATATTATCTAATAATATATGAGGAAACTGAGACTCACGGTAATTAGATAATTTGTCCAAGTTCTCATAGCAAGTGACATTTTGATAAATTAATAATTTTAGACTCTTCTAGAATCTGTTATTCTACAATGACCATGAATTTCAAGTCATCTGCTTGTCTCTCTGCTCATAATTTGCAAATTCTATGCAGGGGGGCATAGGCTTAACACTGTTACTTGAGAAAATGGACTTATTCTGTTACACACTGTAATACATCCATGGGACAGAACGACTTTGAAAGCAGGTGTTCTTTTGACAAATCTTTATTATTACAAAGTCACAATGAAATATGTTTACTACCAACTTTTCAACATTTTAGCTTTAGGGGAAGTGCGATGGGATAGTTTTGTGGGTTTTGTTGTTGTTGCTGTTCTTTTTGAGACAAGGAGGTAATTAAGAAGGGAACAAATGAAGAAACTTTTCTACATCAAATAAAAATAAATTTTGGGAACTCTTTGTCTCTATATCCAAAGAATCTCACTCGATGGGGCTTGAACTAAAAACTCATCATATCACCAAATTGATATTTACTGCTAAACATACAAATATCCTGCTTTATATAGCTTAATTTTGGAAAACAATTTTGGAAAACAAAATTTTCCAATGAGAGTATAAATCATGAATACAAACCATCTTCCCATATTTTATGTTTTCATAACTTCAGTGAAATTAAATCCATTCATTTCCAAGACAAGGTACTTACTGATTTAGGACAGGTGTGTACGCAGTTTTATCCTCATCAATAATAGTGACCATCAGTGTAATCAGCTGGGGCCAAAAATCCAAATTCTTGGTGGTCGGTCCTTGATCTTCCCGAGGAATGTCCTGTTTCTTACTCTGCTCACAAGGTCACACAACATGTAAAAGAAAAGAGTAAATGATATGAGTTTAGTTTGTCACTGTCAAATGGAAGGATTAGAGAAAAAGTGGCTCTGGACAAATTCTTAGGTTATGTGAGCCAAAACTATTAAATTCAGGTTTCCCATAGGATACAGTCACAACAGCCAGGCCAGGCTTGCATTTCTACATCTTTAGTTTTGAATTGGAGGTCGTACTTTCTAAATTGCAGTTCATTATTATTGTAAAAATCATCCCTTTAAAGTGGCTTCTTCCAAGGAGAGATTTTGAATTCTGTGTGTTCAAAGGGGTGTGTGTGTGTGTGTGTGTGTGTGTGTATAATATATCCTTTCTAAATATTTTGTCCACAGTCACATTGGTGGTAAGTGTGCAGAACTCAGGGCTGCCTGGTTACAAAGCCAGTACCATTAAATTCTACAGTATATAAGTGTTCTCTGAATGGCATGGACCACTCTACTTCCACCCACAAATGTGCCTCGTCAACTAAAAGTTATGTATCTTTCTTGTGTGTGTGTGCATATTTAAATCATATTTGAATCCTTGATTTATCATGCTTACTGAATTCTCCAGCTCTCACCTCTCAGAGTGTTTCGCTGGATGATCTAAGTTTATAATGAGATGAACAGAGTACAGTAACAATCTTGTATGTTTCACATATCAACATCATACTCAACACATACAATTGTTTTCTTTGGTGGGTAATCTTCTTAGAGAACTTCTTTTACATTTACTTACATTACTTACAACTTACTTAAAATTACATTACTTGGGGCGCCCGGGTGGCTCAGTGGGTTAAAGCCTCTGCCTTCGGCTCAGGTCCTGATCCCAGGGTCCTGGGATCGAGTCCTGCATTGGGCTCTCTGCTCAGCAGGGAGCCTGTTTCCTCCTCTCTCTCTCTGCCTGCCTCTCTGCCTACTTGTGATCTCTCTCTCTGTGTGTCTGTCAAATAAATAAATAAAATCTTAAAAAAAATTACATTACTTACATTTACATTTACATCTACTTACTTAAATAATGAGGCAAAAAAGATAAAGGCAGAGCCAATTTTCACTCAGGTATACAAATAAGTAGGAAGCATGTGGCTCCCCCCTCTGTAATTATTTTTGCCAAATGATTTACAAGCTTATAGGTCCAGGATATCTGAAAACTTCAATTTGTGGCTCAGGAAATTCATGGGTTCTCTGGTAGAAAAGGTGGATTAGATTTTTGGGGCCCAAACTATTGCCATTTCCAATTATGTCTCATCCAAAGATCAGCTGTTCTCTGCTGAATGGCTGCCTAAGACACGTAACCCGACCTGAGTGAGTCAGCACCACATTACTCTTCTCACTTAAGCTAAGATATGTTGAATCCACTTACTAGTAAAGACCTCCATACACTATAATGTACCTTTAGGAAAATACAATATATCTTTAGGGACATGTATTTTCCTAAGGTGCTTCTATGTGCTGCTGACTTACCTTTTTGCTCAAAATGCAACAGATATTAAATGTTGGAGAGCTACATTAGTCCAAAAATCAGTGACTGGCACAAATTACTTCAGATTGCCAGAATGAACTATAAGTACTCTCAAAAGGTTTTTATGAACCTTGTATCTGTGGTCCTGGAGAACCACTTGAAACTTCTTGGCAGGCTTCCTCTTTCAATTCCTAAGGTACATCAAGGCACATTGGAAGATCTTCAAGAAGAAAATTAGGCAGCAATACAGGCTTGCAAATATTCAGCTTTGCCTACTTCCAAGTTATAGTTTCTTTTTAAATTTATCTTTCTTTGATGAATAAGATTTTATTATTATCACAATAATGTAATTATTTACTCATTAGATTAAGTTCAATAGAGTTCTTCCTCTATGAATTTAAAAATCAAGGGAACCTGGTAGATTATAAAGGTTGTAAATAAAATTAGTTCTGATGGCCATAGCATTTGTTTCACAAAGGCATCTGACCTTGATTAATACTGTCATTAATCGTCCTGATATGTATACAGCCAAACTATATGTCTAGGTTATTTCAAGTAATATGATTAAATGAAAGCAAATGACTCTAGATAACATGTCTAACATCACAATTACTTATTGTAATTCTGCAAAGAGTAATAAAGAAAGAAGGAGACAATAAAGTAGTTGAATATGTATTAATTTCAAAATGACGTAGCTGTCACAAATC